>NC_053431.1:50988891-51359947 GCF_007990345.1 Gossypium hirsutum | reverse complement strand
AGTCTTCTTTCAATGTGAAAATGATTATAATACTAACTACCGTAGTGCAGCAAGTTCGAGCTCCCCTGCTCTACTGGTCAATCCACAGTACATATGATCTTCAGGAAGCCAGAATAAAATTCAAAAATGGCGAAGAATTCACAGCATTGATGATGATTCCTAACGGGTGATTCTGGTTAGAAACACTATCGGTTCTGGAAGATTATCTGTACACAAGAATGTCTGAATGTGCGTCTCACTGCTAAAGATAGCTACCATTGTGGAAAAAAGTTCAGTTTTCGAAAGAAGAAATTACATGGGATTCTTTCAGACCGAGTTCAGAAAAAATATATCAGCCAGAGGTTCCTTGACAGAAGAAAGAATTTTCTGAGCTGAAATAGGGCAATAGATCAGTATCTGAATATGAAAGAGAATTTGTTCGGTTGAGTAAATATGCTCGAGAATGGGTACAGTCAGAAGCTGAAATGTGCAAACGATTCGAAGAAGGGTTGAATGAAGACATTAAGTTACTGATGGAATTCTTGAAATTTGAGAGTTTGCTACATTGGCAGAGAGAGCTTATAAAGTAGAAGAATTGAGCAAAGAAAGAAACAGGCTGAGAGGGAAGCTCAATTTTTAGTAAAAGACCGATGGGAAAATCCCAGTTTTCTGCTTCAAAGAAATTGAAGAAATATCAGGATCGTTCTACTTCAGCCATTGGGTATTCGGGCAAAGGCGAGGTTCTCAACGCACTAATCCAAGGCCCTCTACTCCATCAGTGACCAGTGTTGGCAGTGTTGCACTCCTAAGCGAGATGCTAGTACTGTAATAAAGCTCATTTTGTGAATGCCGATTTAAGAGTGGGGCTTGTTACCGATGTGGTTCTTTTGACCATTTCCTCAGAGATTGTCCAGAAAGTGTTGAAAAAGAAGTTGAACATATATCGAAGCCAAGTAATCTAGTTTCGAGGGGCAGACCACCTCGACCATCCAGTAATGTCAGTGGTAGTCGAGGAGCTACAAAAGATACTATAGGTAGGCCTGAGGTACGATCACCTGCTAGGACATATGCCATTCGTGGCTAGAGAAGATGCTTCAGCACCCGATGTTATTATTGGTACATTTTCTTTACTTGATACTGATATTACTGCATTGATTGATCCTGGTTCTACGCATTCATATATATGTGTTAAACTTGAAATTGTTAAAAATTATCTGTTGAACCTACTGAATTTGTGGTTAAAGTCTCGAACCCCTGGGCCAGTCTGTGTTAGTGGATAAAATTTGTAAAAATTTTCCACTGATGGTAAAGAGTTATTGTTTCCCGGCTGATTTGATGTTACTGCCATTTGATGAATTTGACGTGATATTGGGTGTGGATTGGTTAACCAGCATGATGCGGTAGTAAATTGTAAACAAAAATATATTGTGCTAAAATGTCAGAATGGTGAGTTGCTCCGGGTTAATTGATCAGACAGAGGGTTATTGATATGATTTCAGTAATGGCAGCACAGAGGTATGTCAAAAGGGGTATGATGCTTACTTGGCTTATGTATCGACACCAAGGTATCTGAGTCAAAGATACAGGCAGTTCCAGTGGTATGTGAATTTTTCGATGTGTTTCCAGAAGAATTACCAGGATTGCCACCAGAAAGAGAAGTGGAATTTTCTATAGATTTGATTCTGGGAACTACTCCGATCTCCATAGCTCCGTACCGGATGGCTCTATAGAATTAAAAGAGTTAAAGACACAATTGCAGAGCTTGTTGACAGGGGTTTTGTCCGACCGAGTCATTCACCTTGGGGTGCTCCGGTTCTGTTTGTGAAGAAGAAAGATGGGTTTTTGAGATTGTGTATCAACTACCGGCAGCTTAATAAAGTAACATAAAGAATAAGTACCCGTTACCCCGGATTGATGATTTATTGATCAGTTGAAGGTGCTACTATGTTTTCAAAGATTGATCTTCGATCAGGTTACTATCAGTTACGGGTAAAGGAGTCAGATGTGCCAAAATAGCCTTTAGAACCAGGTACGAGCATTATGAGTTTTAGTTATGCCGTTTGGGCTAACTAATGCACTGCAGTATTCATGGATTTGATGAACCAGATATTCAAACCGTACTTAGACATATTTGTAGTAGTATTCATTGATGATATTTTGGTTTATTCTCGGGATGAAGAAGAACATGCAGAACATTTGAGAATTGTGTTGCAAATTCTACGAGAGAAGCAGTTGTATGCTAAATTCAGTAAATGTGAATTTTGGCTTCGAGAAGTGGGTTTTCTTGGACACATTGTATCTGCCAAGGCATCAGGGTAGATCCAAGTAAAATCTCAGCTATCGTCAATTGGAGTCCACCGAAGAATGTATCTGAAGTTAGAAGTTTCTTGGGTTTAGCTGGTTATTATCAGAGATTTGTACAGGGATTCTCTACGATAGCTTCTCCAATGACTGATTATTGCAGAAGATGTAAAGTTCGAGTGGACTGATGAATGTCAACAAAGTTTCAACCGATTGAAGACCTATTAACGAAAGCACCTGTATTAGTGCAGCCTGAACGGGTAAGGAATTTGTTATTTACAGTGATGCCTTATTAAATGGTTTAGGTTGTGTTTTGATGCAAGAAGGTAAGTAATAGCCTATGCTTCAAGACACTTAAACCACATGAAGAAATTACCAGTACATGATCTTGAATTAGCTGCTATTGTATTTGCGCTGAAGATATGGCGGCATTACTTGTACGGTGAGAAATGTATATTTATACTGATCATAAAAGCTTGAAATATTTGATGACACAGAAAGATTTGAATTTGAGACAGCGCAGGTGGCTTAAACTAATAAAGGACTATGATTTGATTATTGATTACCATCCGGGTAAGGCTAATGTTGTAGCTGATGCTTTGAGCCAAAATTCTCTGTTTGCTTTACGAGCTATGAGTACCCAGTTATCATTGACTGATGATGGTTCAATCCTAGCTGAATTGAGAACTAAACCGACATTTTTACAGCAAATATGTGAAGCTCAGAAGAATGATGAGAAGTTACAGGTTAAACGGCACAGTGTGAGTCAGGTAATGATTCTGAATTTCAGATTGGTTTGATGATTGTTTATTATTCAGAGGTAGGCTATGTGTACCTCAGAATTCAGAGCTCATACAGAAGATTCTACGCGAGGCCCACAGTAGTACTATGTCTGTACATCCAGGGAGTAATAAAATGTATAATGATCTGAAAAAGATGTACTGGTGGTCGGGAATGAAACGTGATATCTCTGAGTTTGTATCAAGGTGTTTAATATGTCAACAAGTTAAAGCTGAACATCAGGTACCTTCGGGGTTACTTCAGCCAATTACTATACCGGAATGGAAATGGGAAAGAATCACTATGGATTTTGTATCGGGGCTACCTTTGTCTCCGAGGAAAAAGATGTTATTTGGGTGATTGTTGATCGATTAACAAAGTCAGCTCACTTTATTTCGGTACGTATGGATTATTCTTTAGATAAACTAGCTGAACTGTACATATCTGAGATTGTCAGGTTACATGGAGTGCCTGTCTCCATTATATCAGATAGAGATCCCCGATTTACGTCTCGTTTCTGGGACAAATTGCAAGAAGCCTTGGGTACTCAGTTGTATTTCAGCACTGCATTTCATCCTCAGACAGATGGTCAATCTGAGCGTGTAATTCAAGTATTGGAAGATATGCTCCGATGTTGTATACTAGAGTTTGAAGGTAATTGGGAAAGGTATCTACCTTTGATTGAATTTGCTTACGATAACAGTTAGCAGTCTAGTATTAAAATGGCTCCGTATGAAGCTTTGTATGGTAGAAAATGTAGAACACCGTTATATTGGACAGAGCTCAGTGAAAGGAAGATACATGGGTTGATTTGATCCGGGAAACAGAAGAAAAGTAAAGGTTATTCGAGATAGTCTAAAAGCAGCTTCCGATCGTCAAAAATCATATGCTGACCTTAAGCGAAAAGAGATTGAATTTCAAGTCGGTGACAAGGTATTTCTGAAAGTGTCTCCTTGGAAGAAAGTTCTTCGATTCGGTCGAAAGGGTAAATTGAGTCCAAGATTTATCGGCCCTATGAAATCATAGAAAGAATTGGACCGGTCGCTTATCGATTGGCATTACCACCGGAATTTGATAGAATCCATAATGTTTTTCATGTATCTATGTTACGACGATAACGATCAGATCCTTCACATGTTATTTCTCCGATAGAAGTAGAGATTCAACCGGATATGACTTACAGTGAAGAACCGGTCAAGATATTGGCACGGGAGACAAAAGAGCTTAGAAATAAGAAGATAAATTTGGTGAAAGTATTGTGGCAAAAGCACCGGATTGAGGAAGCAACCTGGGAACCGGAGGAGGCAATGAGGAAACAATACCCAAACCTCTTTACTGGTAAGATTTTCGAGGACGAAAATCCTTAAAAGGGGGTAGAGTTGTAATGGCCTAAATTCAAGGTTATCGGAACAATGGTTTCGTAACATAGATCCGATTTAAAGAGAAATTTATTTCAATATTTTTGCTTGAAAATTGATATGATAGGAAAATCGTATGAAAATATTGATAGGAAAATTTTATCGATTTAGTGATTAGTTAGAAAAAATTATTGAAGAAATTGCGTAAAATAAGGTATCGGGACTCTATCTCGTAAAACCGAGTCGAAAATAATTTTATAAATATTTATGAATGTTATTAATGTGGTATTAAATTTCGTTAGGAAATTTTATGTTTGGGTAGTCAATTAAATGAAAGGACTAAATTGTAATAGGTGTAAAAGTTGCTAGAGTGATTAAATAGCTTAAGAGTCTAATGAGAAAGGATTTAAAATGCAATTAGACCCAAAATTTATTTGGGCTGGACGGCAAGGGTATGAAATCAGCAGAAAAATTGATAAATTAAGGGTAAAATTGAAATATTGCAAAATTAACTAAATAAAACTAGGACTAAATAGGAAATATCTAGATTTCTCTTTATTTCTCTTCAATCCAGTAGCTAAAACGCCATAGGAGGGTTCTATAAGCTGATATTTCATAATTTTTGCACCAAGTGAGCTAATCCTTGCCTTTTTCTTGTAATTTTTGTGTTTCTAAGACTTTTACAACTAGGTCCTACTATTAAATTCATTAGTTTTTGATTTCATGGATGAAATTGAAAGTCACCATGGTTGAGTGCTGTAAGTTTATGATGAAATAGAATGAAATTAAAGCTTTAATTTGTTTATGAGATGATTTATTAGGCAATTTCAATGGAAATTGATTTTTAGGACCTAATTGTGAAAATGTTTGGAATTAAAGTCTATTGCTGAAATTCTGATTCCTAAAGGTTGTAAACTAGTTTAAGGTGATAGAATAAAATTTTAATTGAGAAAATCAGCTCAATTGAGAGGCTAATTGAGTAGGGACGAATTATCATTTATTAAAAGCTTAGGGGAAAAATGGTAATAAACAGCTTGCACTAAAACAGTTTGGACAGCAGCAGTAGACTAACTTTGAAAATCACCAAAATTTTAGGAATCGAATTAGAAGATGAAAAAATATGGAATTAAAGCTTATTGAGTCTAGTTTCTCATAGAAGAAATATTGTAAGCAATGGATTTGTAAATTTTGAGATATAATGAATTTTGTGAGACAAGGTCAGAATGAATTTGGGTTCCCCTGTTCTGACTTTGAAAAATTATAAAAATTGAATAAAAATAATTATGGACATAAATTTATATGTATAGAATTATGAATGAGTCTATTTTTAATAGAAACAAACGAGAACATCATTTGAATTATTTATAAAGAGATAATTTAGTTTTAGTGAAGAAGGGTCAGAACTGTTAGACAACAGAATAGGGGTGATTTTGAAGAATAAACTGTACTGATTGGCTAAAAAAAATTCTGAAATTTTTATGGTAAAAATATATATGAGTCTAGTTTCAGGAAAAATTAACGGATCTTAATTTGAGTTCCGTACCTCAAGTTATAAATAATTAGTGACTATGACTCAAGTAGACAGCTTTGAATGAACTATAAATAATAGTTGAATTATAGAGAATGTTGCATATGAACATGAAATGTATTAAATTGATAATTAAATTTATTTATTTAGATCCAGAAGATTCAAATACGAAGCTAGATCGAGGAAAGGAAAAGTTCGGGATTAGTAGATTTTTACTGTTTACAAACAAGTATCAAGGTAAGTTCGTGTAACGTGAATTATATTCTTAAATGCTTGAGATTGTATGTTATTGATGTGAATATGATTTGAATGTTCATTGTATGAAATGAATGAAACATTGATATGTTTGATAAAATGGGAAGAAATCCCGTTTGAATGAAATTCGATGGATCTCTAAAAAGGAATTGACGGTAAAAAGGATCTAGCCCGGACGGGTGATCCTATCTTGATATAGCCCTCCCGAAGAATATGTGTAAAATGGATTTAGCCCGGACGGGTAATCCGAATTAGGATCTGAATTTAGCCTAGACTGGTAATTCAGATCCAAGCTCATTAGAGTAATTGTCGTTGCAGGGGATTTAGCCTGGACTGGTAATCCCGACAATACTCTATGAGTTTATATTGCAGGGGATTTAGCCTGGACTGGTAATCCCGCTGCAAGGTTGAGGTTCGCGGCAGTGTGCTCTTTGAAATGGATATGTGCGCACATGAATATGAATTGACGGACTCGGAATTGTACAATAAATGTGTTCCTCTGAAAATCCATTGAAATTCCGATAAATTCAACGGGATAAATATGGAAAAATAACAAGGAAATGGAAATCATGGTATTGACGAGCTCATCAATCTTGGTATATATATTATTGATCTAACTTGAATGTTGAGTTTGTGCATATTAGGGTAATAATGCATTGAATGGATATATGGATGTTTATTGTATTGTATTGAAAATATTAGGTAAGTATATTCTTGTTACATGAGCTTACTAAGCACAAAGTGCTTACCCCGTTTCCTTTTTCCCTGTTTTGTAGTGTTAAGAGCTCGGAGGTCAGATTTGGTCGGAGACACATCACACTGTTAACCTCAGGATTTCGGTATATAAAGAAACTTTATTTTGGAAATCAATGGCATGTATAAGCTAACAAAGTAAATGCTAACGTGAAATGAATGTGAAGTTAGCCATTAGTATGGTTAACAAACCTGGTTATAGATATGTGATGACGTTATCTTATATAAATGCATGAATCTATCATGAAAATATGTTGAATTGATTTGGTTGATGTGGATTGGTCTCGATTTAATATTACAGGGAAGGTTAGATATTTATAAAAGGGCTATATTGAATATAAAAAAAAATTAATTCGTAAACTCCGGTAATGCCTCGTACCCTATTCCGGCAATGAATATGGGTAGGGGTATTACAAAAACAGGTAGCAAGCTCAGGACCCTAAGGTCTGACAATGGAACTGAGTACACCTCAGCTCAGTTTCAAGCGTTTTGTGGTGAAGCAAGCATCAAACACCAGCTCACCAACACCTATACACCTCAGTAGAATGGTGTTAGTGAAAGAAAGAATAGAAGCTTGATGGATATGGCCAGGTGGTTGATGTTTGAGAAGAATTTGCCCAAAACATTGTGGGCTGATACAGTTAACACTGTTGTGTACATTCAAAATAGGCTCCCAACCAAGTCTTTGGCTCACAAAACTCCATTTGAGGCCTAGTTTGGGTTCAAGCCATCACTGGCTCACCTGAAGTCTTTGGTTGCATATGCTATGCTCATGTACCAGCAGTGAAGAGGGACAAATTGGCCAAGAAGGCTCAATCTGGTATTCTGGTGGGCTATAGAATAGTTAAAAAGGGCTATAGGATATTGGATCCTTTAGCAAACAAGATACTTGTTAGTAGAGATGTGGTGTTCGATGAAAATCATGTTGGAATTGGGAGAAGAATGAACCAGAGGTAGTTTTTGAAGACCTTATGACAGATCAGATTGAGCCTGATTAGAATGGTCTAAAATGGACATTGATGATGAACCAGTCAGGGGCAGAAGACCATGGCTGAAATTTATGAAAGGGCTCAATTGGCTAAAGTGAACCAAGCTATTTTGAAGAGGTTGAAGCTCAGCAAGGCTGGAAACAGGCCATGGCTAATGAAATCAGTATGATTGAAAAGAACCAGACATGGGAATAGTTCAAAGACCAGCCAACAGAAAGATCATTGGGGTGAAATAGGTCTATCGAGCTAAGCACAATGCTGATGGAAGCTTAAACAAGCTTAAAGCTAGGCTGGTTGTAAAAGGATTCAGTCAGAAGTATGGCATAGATTATTTGGAGACTTTTGCAACAATAGCCAAACTTGACACCATTAGGCTGCTAGTTGCCTTAGCAGCTCAGATGCAATGGAAAATCCACCAACTCGATGTGAAGTCAGTGGAAACACAAAATTTGCACACTTTTTCATACCCTTTTTAACTTAAATTCATGTGAATTCGGTTAAATTCTTGTCAAAAATAATTAATTTTATAAAGTAATTAAAGTGTACTTAAAATATGAACATGTTGAATTTTAGTTAATTTTATAATTATTTTTGATGAATTTTGTTTATTTTCGATAGATTTGCACAAAGAGCGAAAAATGGCTCGGTAGACACTACTAAAGCACAAAACGGAGAAGCAATTAAAGTATCGAGGTGAATTAATTTCCAGCCTAAGATAGTCCAAAATTATATGTATTATTCATAATATAATTAATTTTAATTTATATCGAATTTAATTTGGGTTAATAAATTATTATTAATTAATTATGAAAAATGGTCCGATTGAACCAAACCGAGTAAACCGAACCGACCAAGAAGAGGACAGCCCAAAACCGTCCAAGTGCTGACCCAATTCAGCTCATTAGCTGATTATTTAAGCTACAAACAAGCCCTTGAAGACTTGTTTAAATTGCAAATCAGCCCCTCCACAATTGATGACTTTATGGATTTGCCCCAAGCCATATTTAGCAAAGTTGAAGCCATCAACTTTGCCACATAGATGGCCAGCCAAGGGGTGGCTCTTTGGCTACTATTTTTAGAAAATTTTAGCTGCCACATTCAGCTATAAAACCCCCCTTGGTTGATCATTCAATTCATCCTCATTCACACCTCAATTCATTCACATCTTTTCTCTCCTCTCTCACTTTCTCCTTTCATTTTTTCGTTTCAAGTCCTTGCTCTTGTGTTGATTTCTCCCCTTGGGAAAGGGTTATTCTTCAGCCATTTTGGCTCAACATTGAAGTGTTCATAGCAGCCTTGAATGGCGAGGACAACAAAGAATGAAGACGGAGCAACATGTCAAACCACGGAAAAACACCGGATTTGTTTCTTGTTCCCTATCTCTTTAATTTTTGTTGTTGTTATGATGAACATATTTATGAATATTTATGCTGTTGGAATGATTAATTTAATCAGCGTAGCTTGAATTTAATTAGTGTCGGTTTGTTGCATTTCATCTGCTTAAATTATTAAATTGTGTTTATGCTGTTATAGGCCTCGGTAAAATGCTTGATTAAGTAAAATCATGCCTAAGTTATTCTTGCATTACAATTGTGAGGTAGCTAATGAATTAATTATTTAAATTATTTAAATGGATTGAAATTGTAATTAATGGACACGATACTTAATTAGTGCATGTTTATTCTTCTAAGGTTGTTGAAGGTTAAATTAGCAATGTATCTGGCAATACACTTACCTTGCATTACTTGCAAGATTATTGTGATTACACTATTTCAAGGTGATGATACCTTGTTACCTCATGTAGTCTTTTATATGCTTTTTAGATTTTATTAATCGTTTGAATTGACATAGGGATATGCAAGAGATTAGTTCAATTTAATGAGTATGTATGTTCCATAACATGTTACTTATTAAAATCTGTTTAATCATTTGAATTAACATAGGGATATGTTAAGAGATGATGGACTTGTGTAGGTGAATATGTTCATAAGTTATTAAATTACCGAATTGCCATGAATTTATTCGTAACAACATAAGCATGAGCTTAATAATTCTAAGTTAAAGAAATGTAATTAAATCAACACAATTATGCCATCTTGATTAAATCATATTTCGAAATCGCGCATTAGAACTTTTATTTTTGTTTAGTTTAAAATCTTATTTTTCTTAATCACCCTTTTCAAAACAAAATATTTTCTTCACCAAAGTGTTTTAAATTGCATTCATAAATAATCATTTTCACAGTCCTTGTGGGTACGATAACTCGACATTTACTTGTCACTTTATTACTTATTGTGATTGTGTACACTTGCACATTTCTGTTGTTCCAGTCAGCCTTTCTAAATGGATTCCTTGAAGAGGAGATCTATGTTGAGCAATCTCAAGGTTTCAAAGCGGCTGATAAGGAGGACATGGTTTACAGATTGAAGAAGCCTTGTATGGCTTGAAGCAAGCATGCTACTTGTTCAGTTTGGAGTTTGAAAGGAGCACCAGTGAGCCAACTTTGTATGTCAAGAAGGAAGGAATTGAAACGCAGCTCATTGTGTCCTTATATATTGAAGACCTGCTGTTGACAGGAGGAGTCCAAGCAATGTTGGTTAATTTTAAAACCAAAATGCAGTAGAAGTTTGAGATGTCTGATCTAGGTAGGATGACTTATTTTCTTGGCATGGAGGTGTCACAAACTCAGAATGGAATCTTCTTGAGTCAGAAAGCCTTTGCCTCCAAATTCTAACCAAATTCTCTATGCAAAACAGCAAAGCAACAAGCACTCCAATTGCTATGGGAGAAAAACTATCAAGCCAAGGCAATTTTGAGTAGATTAGTGAAACAATTTATAGAAGCTTAGTTGGTTGTTTGCTATACTTGACTGCCACTAGGCCAGACATTATGCTTGTTGTAAGTTTGCTCTCAAGGTTCATACACTGCTGCAATGAAAGCACTTTCAATCTGCAAAATGGGTGCTCAGGTATATCAAAGGTACCTTGAGTTATGGAATGCTATATAGCAAAGTTGAAAGCTTGATATTGCTTGGCTATACTGATAGTGACTGGGCTGGTTCGATGGATGACATGAAGAGCACCTCAGG
Organism: Gossypium hirsutum; assembly: GCF_007990345.1. NCBI lineage: Eukaryota > Viridiplantae > Streptophyta > Magnoliopsida > Malvales > Malvaceae > Gossypium > Gossypium hirsutum. The sequence continues at coordinate 51,348,916 of NC_053431.1, read as the reverse complement.
GTATGTTTTCACCCTTGGTTCAGCTATATTTTGTTAGAGTTCAAAGAAGTAAAATATTGTTGCTCAGTCAACTGCTGAGGCAGAATATGTAGCAGCTGCTGGAGCTGTAAACCAAGTTGTTTGGCTAAGAAAAATCTTGGCTGCTCTGAATCTACACCAAAAGGGAGCAACAGAGTTAATGTGTGACAATCAATCTGTTGTTGCAATTGCAAAGAATCTGATTTTTCATGGGAGGACAAAACACTTTAAAATCAAGTTCCATTTTGTTAGGGAGATGGAGCAAGCTCGAGATGTGGAACTAATTTGTTGTAATTCTGAAGATCAAGTTGCTGACATCTTGACAAAACCTTTTAGTGTGTCAAGGTTTGTCAAATTAAGAAGGCAAATGGGAGTTTGTAGCATGGAAGCCAAGGAGTGTTGAAGTTGGCCTCTATGCAGCACATGCAGGCCAGGAGCAGCACATGCACTCGAGCCATGCATGTAGCAGCTAAAGTTCGATGATGTAACACTCCTAACACGTATCTGTCACTGGAATAGGGTTACGAGGCATTACCGAATAATACACCTCATTCACATACTTTTATGCATTCATAATCAAAATCCATTCAAAACATTCACATTGTCCCTTATAAGGCTTTACGACACCTTAAAACATGCTTAGAATTTATTCGGGACTAAACCGATAACATATGTGAACTTTGAGAAACTTATAAAATTTTCCAACATTTAAGGGACCAGACACGCCCGTGTCATAGGCCGTGTGAAAATAGGGCATACATTCTAACCTGCACCACATGGCCGAAGACACGCCCGTGTGCCATGGTTGTGGGAAAATTAGGGAGGTTACTGACTTGGCCACACGTCCATTTGCCAGCTTGTGTGCCACACATGACCAATAGACACGCCTGTGTGCCTAGGCCGTGCCAAATCTGTAAGGTATACTATCTTTAATTCGAAGGGTTACCCCAGGGGACACACAATCGTGCAGCATGACCGTATGTCGCACATGGTTGAGACACACACCCGTGTCTCTGCCTGTGTGGACAAAAATAGGCTATTTGTAAAGCCAATTTGCCACCCCATTTTCTCATGCACATAAAAGCAACCAAAATTGACCATTTCCAACATAAATCATACCAAAATTAGCATGAATCATTTATCATCTTTAACATTTTTCATATGTCTCAAATTCCAACTAAACAACCAATCATATCATTCAACCTATAATAAATTCAAAGCTTATCAATGCATCATCTCAAACTCATACCAATACATATCATTAGCCAAATTCACATTGTAACATCCCAAATTAGGGCCTAGTCAGAATAGTGATTTCAAGACCACAAATCCGAGATAGAAATAATTATTTTATGATTTTTATAAGGTCCATGATAGGTATGCATGCTTGTGTGAAAATTTCATGGAAAAATTCTATGCATAAAATGTGTAACATCTCGAAATAGGGCCTAAACAGAATAGTGGTTGCGAAACCACATATTCAAGGTAGAAAAATTTATTTTATTATCATTTTAAGGTCTATGGCATGATTGCATGATTGTGTGAAAATTTCGTTTAGAAATTTTATCGATAGAGGGTCCAATTTGATATTTAGGACTATATTGCAAAAGTTGTAAAATGTGTGTTCTAGTTCACAAAGGTATTAAGTACTTGTGAGTAATGGGTTTTTAAAATGGAGGTCCTTGGATAGTAATTAGACCATTATACTAGTTTGGACAAAAATACCTAAAGGAAAATAAAACATCATAGTTTTTAATTAAGGGCATTTTGGTCATTTAGTTTAGTTATTAAAATGAATTAAAAACAAAATTAAAAGCCAATTTGTGACAGCCCTAAATTGACCCTAGTCGGAAAGCGATTTTGGGACCGCTAAACCGAATCACCGAAGTATTTGAATATGATATTTATTGTCTAAAATGTGTGAATATGAATGTGTGAAAGTTTTAAGCTTCGATTTAGTCGATTGCATGTGAATTCAGCTAATAGGACTTATGTGTGACACTTTTAAAATTTGACAGGTTAATCTATAAGTATCAATTAATGCATGTTATAAGAATGATGGGTTTGCACGTCAAATTTCCAATTATAATGAGTAGTGGCCGGCCATGGATGGGTCATTGATGTTAATATGAATTTTCTATTAGCATTATTAGTTTAGAAAATAAAATAGTGAATTAAGAATGATAAAACATGAGGTGAGTGGGAGGAGAAACCAAAGTTGTCTCACCCTTACTCCCCATTGCCGTGACTAGAGAAAGAGGAGGAAGAAAAATCTTTAGGGAAGAAATTCGGCCAAGGTGGATAGCAAGAGGAAGCTCAAGAGCTTAGAGGATCAAAGTTGGATAAGGGAAAGGAAAAAGTGATCGAATAGCCGTTGAAGTCGCTCGACAACATCCGAGATTTTGGTTCGTCAGCTATCGGACTCGGGATTGTCGAAGTCGAAGTCGTCCACACTATCAAAGCCCTTTTGGTACTCTTTTAGTTGAACTCTGAAAATGGCATGTATAGGATTGCCCTTTTGTTGTTGGTCATGTACCTTTTGGTATTGTATAAATTTGGATGGCCATGCGAAAATGACTTATATATCTTGAGTATAGCATTATAATCATTTTGTATATTGTTCATTGAGTGGTATGGAAATGCTTGGTAACGATTAGCCATTGGAATGGTTAATCACGATCATTTTAGTGCTATGTACGACAAATGGCTAGTTGATCCATGGAAAATCATGAAATAGGTATAGTCTACCTTAAGAACAGATGCTGACAGAAGCAGTGATGTGAATTTGAAAAATCACTAAAAATAGTAGGAATGGAATTAAATAGCGAATAAATTATGTAATCTAACCTTGATGAGTCTATTTTCATATGGAAGAAACGAAACAATCATATGAGCCGTATTTTAAGGGATGTTTAAGTTTTCGTGAAACAGGGCCAGAGCGATTTCTAGATCCCCTGTTCTGACTTTGGAAATTCACTATAAATTAACCAGAGATAATTAGAAGTCATGCCTTATATGTAAAAATTACTCTTCGAGTCTAGTTTCATTAGAAACAAACGGCATAAGTATTGAAGCCCTTTACAGGGAGATATCTAAGTCACAATGCATGAAGGTCAGAGTAGTCGAACCCTGTAACAGGGGAGACTTTAACTAATAAACTGTACTAATTGGCTTGACCAAAAATTCTAGAAAAAAATTTTTAGACGGATATATGAGTCTAGTTTTAGGGAAAATTTACGGAATCAGTTTTCGAGTTTTGGAACTCGAGATATGATTTTTAAAGTGACTGTGATGCAGTTAACCAGCTTGTCTAGAAATTTTAAAATGAACTGTGTATAAATAAGTGAATTAAGTCCGTTAACACCTCGTGTTCGACTCCGGCAACGGTCTCGGGTACGGGGTGTTACACAATTTTTGTCCATCTTCTTCATTAGGCCGAAATTTCAAGGTTTCTCCATAGCTAGGGCTTGTTCCAAGCTTCCAAGCTCCATAGTAAGTGATTCCAAACCCCGTTTTTAATGTTCTTTACGTTTTTAGAGTCTCGGTAACTTGATTAAGCTTATTCTGGCAATAATTCAACCTAGGGTTCATATTTGGAAAAATAACCATAGGTGAAATTTGTGTATTTTGGTGTTTTATGATAGAATATGAGGTTTTAAATTATGTTAGACAACTTTTTCTACTCGGTTTTAAGTGAAAACGAGTAAAAGAGCTTAATTAGTAAAAATACCTAATAGTCATAAGTACATGTTAGAGTGAGAATTTGATGTTGTCATAGAAGGGAAAAATGATCAGCATGTCATAAAACATAAGAAAATAGGATGAAGTTTAAATTTTGAGCCTTGGGGAAAAAGTGTAAATATGTAAAAGTTTAGGGGCAAAAATGTAATTTTACCAAAGTTTGGGTCAAGGACTGTTTTAATAAATGTGAGTATTAAATAAGCTAAAATTTTTTATTATAGATCAAGAAGAACAAAATCCAGAGTTAGACCGGGGAAAGAAAAAGATAGTGGACTAAATCGATATAGTTGATCGTATTTTGTTTTGAGGTAAGTTTGCGGTAAATAAATGCAATATTCTGTTATTTTATATTAATTTTGTTAATTTCCAGCATGTGTATATTTATTTTATGAAATTATTCAAAGAAGACTCAAGCATGAATTGACGGAGAAGTAATTTTAGAAAGTCCCGATTGAACCTTAAAAATTGTAGGATACAAATGTCATGACATTAGGGTTTAAGGATACCATGCAAGACCATGCCAAGGCATGGCAATTGGTAAGGTTTCTAAGGCAAGGAAATCATGTAAGGCCATGTTAAGACATGGCATTGATAAGTTACTATAAGACAAAGGTCCCATGTAAGACCATGCCAAGGCATGGCATTGGTGAGTTCATAAGGCAAGGATACCATGTAAGACCATGTCAAGACATAGCAATGGTAAGTTTCAAAAGGATACCATGTAAGATCATGACAAGTCATGGCAATGGTAAGGTACCCGCGTAACCTTAGTATTCCAAGTGGTTCAATGGGAAAATTTAAAGAGAATATCAAGGTAAGGTAAGATAAGACGAGTTATACTAAAAAGGTAAGACAAGTTCATGCTAGAAGAGCAAAGGTAAGTACATAATGTTCATGTATGCTTGATAAGGAAAAAGGTCAGTAAAATGTATTAATAAATTTGATTAAGTAAGTAAGTATTTAAGTAAGTGAGTAAGTTAAGAAGTTTAAAATATGTCTATGGCAATTAATGAAGTTGCATTAAGTAGTATCATGCCAAGTAGTAAGATAATTCTTATGAATGTTGTTATTTATTTGCATGCAAACTTACTAAGCTTAATGCTTACCCCCTTTATTTTCTTTCTTTTTATAGTTTTGTCAAGCTAACTCGGGGATCGTAAAGTACGTCGGAGGTCTGGGCACACTATCCGAGGATTATTTTGGTATAACTAGTCGTTTCATTTCATTTTGAGTATGGCATGTATAGCATCGTAGCCATTTTGTGTGTATGATCTTATGATATGGCTGATGAATGGTATGTAAATGCTTGATAATGATTAGCTGTTGGAATGGCTAATCAAGGACATGTTTGGTGTTATGTATGCCTAAATGCTAGTTATTCCATGGAAATCATGAAAAAGGTGAAATTAGCTTTAAAACAGTATCGGACAACAATAATAACGTGAATTTGGAAAATCACTAAAAATAGTAGAAATGGATTTAGATAGTGAATAAGATATAGAATTAAATCTTGATGAGTCTATTTTCATATGGATAGAACAAAACAGGTATATGAGTTATATTTTATGAGATATTTAAATTTTTGTGAAACAGGGATAGAGCGATTTATGGATCCCCTGTTCTGAATTTGGAAATTCAAAAAATTTTTTAAAAAGATAATTAGAAGTCATTCTTTAATGTACAGATTCCATATTGAGTCTAGTTTTATGAGAAACAAACAGCATAATAATTAAAACTCTGTACAGGGAGATATTTAATTCGTAATACACAGGGGTCAGAGTAGTCAAACCCTGAAATAGGGGAGATTTTAACTAATAAACTGTACTAGTTGGCCTGACCAAAAATTCTAGAAAAAATTTACTTGATAGATATATGAGTCTAGTTTCAGGAAAAATTTACGGAATTGGATTTTGAGTATCCTAACTCAAGATATGAATTTTTAAGCGATTGTGACGCAGTTAGCCAACTTGTCTGGAAGTTCTAAAATAAATTGTTTGAGCTGTTTAATTAATGAATTAAGTCCGTTAACACCTCGTGCTTGACTCTAGCGATGGTATCGGGTTCGGGGCGTTACAAAATGTCCAAATTGAAACTTAGGGACCAAATGGATAGAGAAGTGCCAACAAAGTTTTGAGAAATTAAAATCGTTATTAACTGAGGCTCCAATGCCTGTTCAACCTGAGCCGGGAAAGGAGTTTATGATTTTTAGTGATGCATCCTTGAATGGATTAGGGTGTGTACTTATGCAAGAAGGCAAAGTGATAGCCTATGCATCTAGACAATTGAAACTGTATGAGAAAAATTACCCGACACATGACTTGGAACTAGCCGCCATTGTGTTTGCATTGAAGATTTGGAGACACCATTTGTATGGTGAGACATGCCGAGTATTCATCGATCCCAAGAGTTTGAAATACCTAATGACTCAAATGAACTTAAATCTAAGGCAAAAGAGATGATTAGAGTTGATAAAAGATTATGAGTTAGTAATCGACTATCATTTGAGAAAGGCGAATGTGGTCGCCGATGCCCTAAGTAGAAAATCCTTATTTGCTTTGAGAGCCATGGGTGCACGGTTACCTTTATCAGATGATGGTGCGATTGTAGCAGAGTGAGAGCTAGGCCGATGTTTCTCGAAGAGATTTGTGAAACTCAGAATAGCGATGATGATTTACAAGCTAAGAGAGCCCAGTGCGAGTCAAGCACTGGATCTGATTTTCGGATTGGTTCTAATGGTTGCTTGATGTTCTGAGATAGGATTTGTGTTCCTAAGGATATTGAGTTGATTCATAAGATTTTGCATGAGGCACACAATGGTCGCCTATCAGTACACCCCGGTAGTACTAAAATGTATAACAACTTGAAGAAAATATATTAGTGGAATGGTATGAAAAGGGATATTTCTGAGTTTCTTGCGAGATGCCTAATTTGTCAGCAATTGAAAGCTAGGCAAGTACCTTCAGGATTGCTACAGCCTATCATGGTTCCCAAGTGGAAATTGGACAGAATTACCATGGATTTTGTAACGGGTTTACCCTTGACGTCGAGTAAGAAAGATGTAGTGTGGGTCGTTGTTGATCGATTGACGAAGTTCGCTCATTTTATCTCGGTACCTACCGACTACTCGCTAGATAGATTGGCTGAGTTGTATATTTCTGAAATTGTGAGACTTCATGGAGTACCCTTATCGATTATATCAAATAGAGATCCAAGGTTTACCTCGTGATTTTGGAGAAAATTGCAAGAAGCTTTGGGCACAAGACTGAATTTTAGTACTGCCTTTCACCCACAGACTGACGACCAATCCAAGAGAGTGATTCAAACCTTGGAAGACATGTTGAGATGTTGTGTTTTAGAATTCTAGGGTAGTTGGGAAAAGTACTTACCTTTGGTTAAGTTTGTCTATAACAATAGTTTTCAGACGAGTTTAAAAATGGCACCTTTTGAGGAATTGTATGACCGGAAGTGTCAAACTCCTTTGTATTGGACAGAACTCAAGGAAAATAAAATTCACGGGGTTGACTTGGTCAAAGAAACTGAAGATAAGGTAAAAGTAATTAGAGGTTGTTTGAGGACGACATCGGATAGGCAAAGGTCTTACATAGATTTAAAAAGAAAAGAAATTGAGTATCAAGTGGGTGATAAGGTATTTTTGAAAGTATCCCCATGGAAAAAGGTTTTGAGATTCGGCAAGAAAGGCAAGTTGATTCCTCGTTTCATAGGACCTTATGAAATCACCAAAAGGATAGGACCGGTAGCTTATCAGTTGGCCTTACTGTCTGAGTTGGAGAAGAACCATGATGTATTCCATGTGTCTATGTTACGCCATTATAGATTGGACCCTTCACATGTGATTTCACCGACAGATGTTGAGATCCAATCGGATATGACTTATGGTGAAGAGCAGATCAAGATTTTGGCTTAGGAAGTCAAACAGTTGAGAAAGAAGAATATTGCCTTAATGAAAGTGTTATGGCATAGACATGGGTTGGAAGAAGCTACATGAGAGCCCAATGAGGCTATGAGAAACCAATACCAGCACTTGTTTACCGGTAAGATTTTTAGGGACGAAAATCCTTAAAGGGGGAGAATTGTAACATCCCAAATTAGGGCCTAGTCAGAATAGTGGTTTTGAGACCACAAATCTGAGATAGAAATAATTTTTTTATGATTTTTATGAGGTCCATCATAGGTATGCATGCTTGTATGAAAATTTCATGGAGAAATTCTATGCATAAAATGTCCAAATTGAACATTAGGGACCAAATTGAATAAGATGCAAAACTTGTGTTCTAGAAGCTTCAAGCATGAAATTGCTTTAGATTATAAATTAGAAGGTCTTAATTAGCAATTTGACCAATTTCTAAAATTTTGGACAAAAGTGGACATGCATAGGAAAAATTTGAAAGAAAGGCCTGAAGGGCATTTTTGTCATTTAGTAAATAAAAGAATAAAAAGGGATAATGAAGTGAAAATCTTGTCCATCTTCTTTAAGCCATAGCCAAATTTTACAAGGGTTCCATAGCTAGGGTTTTCAATTTTTCAAGCTTGATTGTAAGTGCTCCCTAGCCCTGTTTTTAATGTTCTTTACATTTTTGAAGATATAGTAACTTGATTTACCTATTTCCACCCTTATTTTGAAGTATTGTTTATGTTTAAAAATTAACCCATGTGTGACATGCATGTTCTTTGATGTTTAATGAAGGAATATGTGAGCTAGATGTGTGTTTAACATTTTTTACTAAGTGATTTTGCACGAAAACACCTAAAAAGGACTAAATTGAAAAAGGTGTAAATTGAGTGATAAAATCTATTTTTAATGAGTAATGTGGGCTATTATGAGTACAAGGAAATTCGGCTAGGCTTGGGTAACAAAGAAAATGCATGCATTTCATTTTACGAGCCTATGGACTAAATTGTAAATAGCGAAAAGTTAGGGATAAAAAGATAATTTTACTAAAATATGAATTATGGGTCGATTTGAACAATGTGGTTATTAAACAAGTTAATTTTGGTATTATAGATCAAGAAAAATGAAGTACGAACTTAAACCGAGGGAAAAACAAGGTTTTGGACTAAAACATAAAGTTAGTAATATTTTGGGATCGAGGTAAATTGTGTGTAAGTAATTCAACAAATTCATTATCGTGTATTTAATGCTTGATGTTATATAAAAGGTGTGTATATGCCTTTATGGAATTTGACTTGAGATGATTCAATAACAATTTAATGATAGCTTTGTATCTCGGAAATCCTGGATGACCCTAAGGAATACTTAGGATTTGGATGTCATGACACCATGATTAATGAGATCCCGTGGAAGACCATGTCTGGGACATGGAATTGGCATCGATACGAGATCCTGTGTAAGACTATATCAGGGATATGACTTCGGCATCGATAAGTGATTTTGTATAAGACCATGTCTGGGACATGGCATCGATATGAGGTCCCGTATAAGACCATGTTTGGGACATGGCGTTGACACTAATTTGAGACTTCGTTTAATTCCATATTTTGGATATGAAATTGATGTGTGGTTCCATGTAAGACCATGTTTGGGACATGGCTTTGGCACCTTATTTGGTGTATGATAATCCCGAACGTCCTTTCGTATTCCAAGTGGTTCAACGAGCCATTCAAGATCAAGGTTAAGAAATGGAGAAATATGAATAAACTATGAGTAGTACATGTATGTACGTAAACCTCATGAGCATGGAATTTGATTCATGATGGAAAATTCAGCATGAGTAAGAAAAAGTAAGATAAGTTATGAAGTTCAATGACATTTATTGTCAATTCTCATTATGTCCAGTGTGTGCAAATTGATAATGTAGTGGTAATTAGTAGCATGTTTAATTCATGAAATTGTATGGTCTATGTTGTTTATTAGTTACATACAACTTACTAAGCTTTATGCTTACCCCCTCTCTCTTTTCCCTTTTTCTTAGCATCGCCAAACTAGCCGGGGATCATGGATGTCGGAGATTAAGTCACACTATCAACAAATCTTTTGGGGTATATTTGGTTTAATACATTTAAGTATGACATGTATAGGGGACTTATTATTTTGTTATACGTGTCATATCGGTTGGCCAAAGTGATGACCTATATTGGTATACTAATTCATTTTGTATATGGCCATGAAGTATGGCTCATATTGATTATTGGGTTGTAATCCTAGATATTGATGCATGCATGATATGTGTTGATATCCTTGAGGTGTGTGATGAGTTGGTTGTTGAAAATGAATGATAAAATATGGAATCTATACCTGATGGATGATTGATGTCACTTGGTTAGGTTATAGCATGGTTTAAAGTAAGGAAATGTTTTGAATGATCCTAATAAGTTATGGAGTCTCAAATATGTATACTTTGGCATGTAATTGTCATGCATGAGTTAAACTATGGATGTTTAAGTAACCCATTTATTCCATGATAATCACCATTGGCATACGAGAGTGTGCATGTGTTAGTGAGGGTGACAAAAGGGCTTGGAAAATAGCCTTAAAGTTGTCTACACGGGTAGACACATGGGCATGTGTCTAGGCCGTGTGTGACACACAGTCAGCCCTATGGGCGTGTTGTCCGGCCGTGTGTCCCCTACACCATAGTTTTGCAAGTCAGTATGCATGGTAGTAAACACACGGGTAGAGACACGGCCGTGTGTCTCAACCGTGTGGAAGACACGGCCTCAGGACATGGGCGTATGACTTATAATTAATGCTGATGTCATAAACAGAGAGTTACACGGGTTGAGCACACGAGTGTGTCCCGACCATGTGGGCTTGTAAAAGCCACATGGCCTGTCCAAACGGGCGTGTGACTATCCAAACTTGGAAATTTTCTTTAAGAGTTGTAAAATTTTTTAGAAGCTCTTAGCTTAGTTCCGAACCATCCCTAAAGTATGTTAAGGGCTATGTGGACTCGTAGATGGGACATTGTGTATATGTTTGAATGTTTTTAAGGTCAGATGAAATTTTTATGGTTTGGTTTGCATTAAAGTATATGTTATAGATCATAATGCCTCATACCTTGTCCCGGCGTAAGATAGGGTAAGGGGCGTTATACACATATTATGCCAAGCATACCAAATCATAAGGCCACATTATAACCATCAACCAAAATCATTAATAAGCCATTTTAAATGACCATATACATTTCTAACAACCATATTAAAAAGAACATAGCCTATACATTCCATAAAACCAAGCCACAAGGTGTAAAATATAAAAAATCAATAGCCGGATAGTGTGATGCGATCTCCGTTGACTCCCAACTTAAGCGAACTTCCAAGACACTATAAAACATAGAAAAATAACAGAAAGTAAGCTTCACAGCTTAGTAAGCTCATATGTGAGCCTAAAATGATCACAACATTAATATTGCAATTTGAAATAGATAAATCATTAACATTTAAAGCATCAATTCATGAGTTAACATCAAATTATTCATGTCATCATTCGCAAGTTCTCAACTTCATAATATGAAATTCTTTTACTTACATAATTTCCTCTATGTGAAACTAGACTCAATAAGTATTTCATATCTTATTCAGTTTCTAATTCAATTTCCACAATTTTTGGCGGATTTTCAAAGTCACTCAATTGCTGCTGTCAAACACTGTTTTAGTGCAATATAATGATAACTATCATAAGTTCACTTTCAACTAATCATGATCTCACCATTTCATAAATTCCATGTTCAAATGCACAATATAAGTTAACATGATATTGCAACAAAATTCATAATCATAATTCATACATCTTAGCTTACTGATGTCTCAACATTTCAAAGTATCAATAATCATGAGCTTAGTGTACATACCTGTACCACTCGTAGTATAGTATACAACCATACCTTCAGTAACATGTCCTCCTCGGGACTTTCCTTACACTATCCTTTGTATTACCCATTGAACACTTGGAATACTAAATGGATACACGGAAAGTCTTTGCACATAAGTGCCACATATGTAGCTAAAGCTACCTCATATCTCATATCACATAAATGCTCGCTCTCGAGCTAATCACGAGCCTGCTCACACAAGCTGATAGTCAGGACATGACTACTCAGGATGCTCACACAAGCTGATAGGTACCCGCAACACATGCTGAACTACCCAGTCACCGGTAGGATGTACAAGACCAGCACCTGGATTCACATATCACATATACACACATATGCAAATAGTTCCTAGTGACATGTCACATTGTATCCTAAACTATTCGTAAGGTTCAAATGGGATTTTTCGATATCACATCTCTATCGAACTTACTCGAAGTGTCGATCTCACTATCTATAGTACCAATTGCCCATTCATAGCATAATAAGGCATAACTCAAATAGAAAACGAGTTTTTAAGAATTTACATAACATATATCACATATTTCATATATCACTTATCATGTATCATCATTTTTCTTGTATTTCATATAATGTTCTTCCATGCCATATACACCATTCCATCAACTTTTCCAATATGTTAAATCATACAATATATGCGATAATAGTAAGGAATATAATTCAAACATAACATTGCATTATTATTATCATACGAATTTACCTTGAATCCGAGCACGACTAATTATTTCATTTTAGTCCATAATCTCGTACTTTCTCGATTTAAGCCCAAATCTCGGTTTTCTTGATCTAACATTTTAAATATAGCTTATTTAGGACTCACATTGTTCATATAGACCCAAAAATTATACTTTTACAAATTTACATTTTTACCTTAAACTTTGTCATATTTACACTTTTGCCCTTAGGTTCGTAAAATGATTTTTATTCAATTTATTTGCACTTTAAGACTAGACCAATCATTTTCATAACTATAGCAGCCCAAAATTTCCACTAAATCACACTTTTATGATAAATTTTATAACTTTTACAATTTAGTCCTTTTAAGCATTTCCACCGAAAATCACTTAGCAAAAGTCATTTATTTAACACCCAACATTCATTTTCTACCATTAGACATCAAAGCACATGCATATCACTCATGGGTAAATTTTTAAACATGAACCCTAGCTCAAAATATAGGTAGAAATGAGTAGATCATGTTACGAGGACTTAAAAAATGCATAGAACATTAAATCGGGGCTCGAGATCACTTACAAATGAGCTTGGAAGCTTGAACACAAACCCTAGCCATGGATTCTTCTAATATTCAGCTGGATGGGGAAGAAGATGAGTAATTTTGGCTTAATTTCCCTTTTTAATTCATTTATTTACAAAATGACCAAATTGCCTTTTTAACCTTTCTTTGAAAATTTTACCACACAAGCCCATTTTTGTCCAAATTTTAAGAACTTGGTCAAATTAGTCTTTAATAACCTCTAATTAATAATTCAATTCAATTTCATGCTTAAAGCTTCTAGAACTCAAGTTTTACAATTTATTTAATTTAGTCCTTAAAGTCAAATTCAGCACTTTTCACATAAAATTTCTTCATGAAATTTTTACACCATCATATAAACATATTATAGGCGTTATAATAATCATAAAATAATTATTTCTAATTTGGATTTTTGGTCTCGAAGCCACTATTCTGACTATGCCCTAATTCAGGATGTTACACTTAAAACAAGAAAATTTCCGCAAAATAGGTTCATAACCATTTTTAGAATAAAAGTTGTGATGTGACCCGGCCCAGGTAGTTGAGTCGAATTCACATAGTTGCCCGATCGTAGTCGAGAGAATTGTTCGTGCCTCAAATTTTAGTAATAAAAGTAAAATATTAGAATAGGATAAGCGGAAGGTTTCAAGAAGGGTAAGTTTAGTAATAGGTTCGGCTATGGGTAGCAAAGGTGGATGTTGGATAGTTGGCTCGGTTTGGTGAAAACAAGAAATAAACTCAAAGGATGGGGATGAAAAACGAGCTTAACGTCAGGAATGATTCAACACTAGATAGTGTCACCCCGATTCCTATATTGTTAAGGTGAAAAGGATGAATAGATGGATAGGTGAACGCCACACCAAGATTGGTGATAAGTTCAAACAAGATCGGTAGACGCCAATAGCACAAACTAGATAAGTCTTCGAAACTTGTACGAGATATGAGAGGAAGCAACCTTACAAGAACAATGTTCATTAACAAATTTGGCAAAAAGTCCCTCTTACATGAAATGAGCAAACTATTTATAAGCCTAAGATGCCTATTGATATTCGGCATCTATGATGTTCACACTAACTTAAATTCTGTTCACATTTGTAGTTAACATGTTCACACAAAAGCATTAAAATTTGGTTCATGCTTGAAGATGGTACATGAATTGGCTGAACCATCATGTTGCTTCACTTGATGCATTCATGCATACTTAGCCTAGAAGAAAAAGCCATAGTTCATGAATGTGTAGCCCTTTAATACTCCTACATCTCCCTTGGCCAAATGAAGCTTGAATGTACCTTGAATACTTGAATGGAAAGCTTGGATATGCATGATACATGCATGAAACATCCCAATGCATGTTCTTCCTTAATTGCGGTCCATGAATCTTCAAATACATGTACATAAAATAGCCCCTACTTGCATAAACATCCCCAATACATGAATTCCTTCAAATGCCATCCATTGAACACTAGTTGTGCATGCATCCTTCCATATGATGTATTAAGCCATGCATGTACTTACATTAATGGCTCCTTCATATATTCGGTCACTTTGTGGAACTTAACTCTTGGCCAAAAGGTTGCTTAGGGATCACCAATAGCCAGCCCACCATGCATAAATTCGTTCATGCATGAACTCTTATATTCCATGTACCTAGCCGTGCATGAATCTCATTAAATGTACTCAATACATTCGGCTAAACCTACAAGAAACATGAACACATTAAATCCCAATGTATATTCAGCTGAACATGTTAAGAGCATGAACTAAGCATCATAAACATCATGCTAAGCTAAACTAAACACATTAATTAAAGACTAGCTAGTAGCATTAAGTTCGGCTAGCTCAAACTAAGTGAAAACATTTAATGAACTTATTTGAGCTAGGATTTTCGTTAATGAGCTGTAGCAAACTAATTAGTATAAAACTAAAACTTAGTTTAATTTATTGAAATAAAGAACGACCTGAAAGTAAGCTCGGTTGAGCTGAAACGAGCTCAAATGAGCTGAGTTGAGCTAGACGGAGCTCGAGGAGCTAGAAATGAGCTAGGATCACTTGCCAACAATGCATAGGTTCTTTGGATAGTTGCTTCGAGCTGATTTTGTAAGCATTGGCCCTTGTTTCAAACCAAGGTTTTGCATTAGAAGCTAAAACAGCTTCTAGGAAATGCTTAGCACAAGCTCGAGTTATGGGTGTTTTTGGAAGCTCAATTGAATCTTGATATGCATTCGAGGATGTCCCGGGCGTGCTCACATCAAGTTGGACATAGGGATTTAGAATGTGCACATTCTATGTGAACCACTTTTTTAAGAATACCTGTATTTGATTTGCCCCCAATAACATTCATAGCAATTGCCAGGGTTGTGTGTGCTTCCAATGATATTGATCCATAACTCATGGCCCTGGTAAAAAATCGTTTCACAATTTCACTTGCAGGTTCCACCTCATCCAATGGAACTTTCACCTCTACCTCTTGAACTTCAACATCCCATGTAGATTACAGATTTTGTTCAATTCATGAATACGTTTGGAATATTCCTTATGGGCAGCAACACTATTACTCCTAGCAGCTTCTTGCAGATTTGCTATAGCAAGAGGATCATTCAGGTGAACTTCACCACCTTTCCTCCAGTGATAATCTCTAGGATTGGGAAGCGCTACAACTTCAGCACTTTCTAGAGTGAAAGCTCGACATGGAAATGCTAACTCATGCAAATGAAGCGCATCACGAGCCAGTATCTCAAATGTTGCCCTTTCAAATTTGCTTAGAGTTCCTGCAAAACACTTCTCAATCACTTCTGAAGAAAGGCCCAGTGCTTCAAAAATCTGAGCACCCTTATAGGAGGCCAAAGTAGATATCCCCATTTTGGAAAGAACTTTTATCATTCCATAGTTGCTTGCCTTGAAATACTTCTTGAACAGCTCATTCTTTGAGCAGAACTCACCACTAGACTTTGGAGGAATCTTCCTATCTACCTGTAATCTCCAAATGGCTTCTATGGCCAAATATGGGCATATGGCACTGCACCAAATCCAACCAGTGTGCAGAAATGGTGCACTTCACGTGGTTCTGCAGATTCAACTATTAATCCCACTCGTGTACGCTCAAGTTTTTTAACAAGATGGTGATGAACAACACTGATTGCCAAGAGGGAGCTCACAGCAACACTCTTCAATGAGAAGGCTACACATTCAAAGTGGGGTTTTGGGGTGGGGGAATTAGTACATTAAAGTATGATACGTGAAACATAATATATGGGAAGGGAAACAATGGAAGAGGAGTCCCGTGCCACATAAACTCTAGGTTTATCATTTACTATTGGGAAAGATGTAGTACTTCTGTCAGAAAGCAACAATAAAGAATAACCATCCTTAATTGCATCTTATGCTTCGGCACAAATCTTGTTCAGGGTTTCCTCTAATCCTTTCCTCCCGTGGTACTCTGAATAAGTTATGTCAAGAACTTTACTGCGCCAACCTCTATAATTCATCTTTTTAATTGCTTCTGTCTCTTCAATTGATAAAAGAGGCCCCTTTAGTGAAAGATGATGACATTCATCTTCCGTTGTTTTCGTTAGATCTCCTTCTGGACCAATCATGCATTCCATGGATGTCACTATTTTTTCTTGAATAGGGTCAATATGAGGATTAGTTACTTGAGCAAACATTTGCTTGAAATATTCAAATGTTAACTTCTCTCTGTTGGACATAAAAGCTAGAGGAGTATCATTTCCCACTGAACCAAGGGTCGCTATAACATCTTTAGCCATAGGAAGAAGCAGCATCTCCAAAGCCTCAGTAGTGTATCTGTGCATGTGCATGAAGACTAGAGACAAATATTACAGATTGTTCTATAATGGTATTGTGATAGATACAGAGTTAGTAGCAGAGTAGGATAAGCATTCTATGTTGCTCCAGTTCTTTATTATTATTATTATTATTATTATTATTATTTAAGTACCTGTATCCAACACTCATGTTTCACACATGGATATGGCGATATAACCTCCAAGAATCATGTAAATAACTGGAAAACCTTTAAAAAATTTGACCATATTGTGCCAGACACATTCATGAATGACACTCACACTTGAGTCTAAGTAACTCAGAAGACATTTACATACCCAAAAGCCTTCAATAGAGCCAATAAACCATGAATTCCCATGTTTTCCAGGTTGTCATCATTATTGGAAGCCTTCAAAAGTTACAGAGATTCACACATCAATGAAATTTGATCAGAAAGAGAACTCTACTTGGTGAAGATGCAAGAAATAGTTATAATAAGAAAATGAAGCACTTACTGGCATAGTTCCAGCTATTGCTGAAGTGGCCTGTAACACCCCATACCCGAGACCGTTGCCGGAGTCGGACACGAGGTGTTAACGGACTTAATTCACTTATTTGCACAATCCATTTTAAAATTTCCAGACAAGCTGGCTAACTGCGTCACTGTCACCTTAAAAATCATATCTCAAGTTTCAAAAATCGAAAACCGATTCTATAAATTTTTCCTAAAACTAGACTCATATGTCCGTCTACAATTTTTTTTTCTAGAATTTTTGGTCAAGCCAATTAGTACAGTTCATTAGTTAAAGTCTCCCATGTTACAGGGTTCGTCTACTCTGACCTTCATGTATTACGACTTAGATATCTTCCTGTACAGGGCTTCAATACTTATTCCATTTGTTTCTAAAGAAACTAGACTCAAAAAGGAATCTGTACATATAGGGCATGACTTCTAATTATCTCTGGTTAAATTATAGTGAATTTCCAAAGTCAAAACAGGGGATCCAGAAATTGCTCTGGCCCTGTTTCACGAAAACTTAAACATCCCTTAAAATACGGCTCATATGATCGTTTCGTTTCTTCCATATGAAAATAGACTCATTAAGGTTCGATTACATAATTTATTAGCTATTTAATTCCATTCCTACTATTTTTAG
This sequence comes from Gossypium hirsutum, assembly GCF_007990345.1. NCBI lineage: Eukaryota > Viridiplantae > Streptophyta > Magnoliopsida > Malvales > Malvaceae > Gossypium > Gossypium hirsutum. The sequence continues at coordinate 51,331,097 of NC_053431.1, read as the reverse complement.
TGATTTTTCAAATTTACATCACTGCTGCTGTCAGCATCTGTTTTTAAGGTAGACTATACCTATTTCATGATTTTCCATGGATCAACTAGAGTTTTGTCATACATAGCACCAAAATGATCGTGATTAACCATTCCAATGGCTAATCGTTACCAACATTTCCATACCACTCAATGAACAACATACAGAATGAGTATAATGCTATGGTCAAAATATATATAAGCCATTTTCGCATGGCTATCCAAATATATACATTACCGAAGGTACTTGACTGACAACAAAAGGGCAGTCCTATACATGCCATTTTCAGAGTTCAACTAAAAGAGTACCAAAAGGGCTTTGATAGTGTGGATGACTTCGACTTTGACACTCCCGAGTCCGATAGCTGACGAACCAAAATCTATAAAACAGAGAATCAAAGAAACGGAATAAGCATTTAATGCTTAGTAAGTTTTGAGTAATGAAATCATGCACAACTGAAGTATAGCATTCATATGACTAAACGAATAGTTTCATATACACATATTCTCAAAATCATACCTGCTTCACATTTCCAACCCTTATATTCATACATAAGGTATTAACTTGTCTAAAGGCCGGAAGCTTGTTAATCGATTGAGCGAATACTATTTAAAAGGAATCAATTATTCCAATGCATATACAAAGCATACCTCATCGTTGGGATTTTACGAGCGTATTAATTGAAATTTTTACAGCAAGATCGCTCATTCCCAAACCAAGTACCTTCGGGATTTAGCCGGATATAGCTACTCGCTCAAATGCCTTCGGGACTTAGCCCGGTTATAGTAACTCGTACAAATGCCTTCAGGACTTAGCCCGGATATAGTAACTCGCACAAATGCCTTCGGGACTTAGCCCGGATATAGTAACTCGCACAAATGCCTTCGGGACTTAGCCCGGAATTAGTCACTAGCACAAATGCCTTCGGGACTTAGCCCGGTTATCATCCGGATATTCATGCACATATCAATAAATCATGACGCATCTATATTTCATTTTCATAACTAGAATTCAAACACAAGTCACTTATCAAGCATTACCATTTTCGGCTACCCGTCACAAGTATAAACTAGTCACCTCAATATATAATTCAAGTTGAATCATTATATCTCCGTTTATTTGTTATGCTATATGTCATGACTTAATCAAATCATAAACTAAGTTCCATTACTCGAAAACTTACCTCGGATGCTGTCGAACGACTTCAACGGCTATTCAATTACTTTTTCCTTCCCTTTATCGGATTTAGTTCCCCTTTGCTCTTGAGCTTAATTTAACAAATAAATTGATTTAATCATCTTGAACATCAAGAGAAATTCAAGGTACTTAGTCCATATATATATTGGACATTAGAGTCATATGCATGAAATCATGAATCAAATTCAATATATTAGCTAATATTCTCCTTTAGCCGATTATCTAAGTCAAGATAGAATCATCAATATGCTTACCTATAGCCAAATACATGCAACACCAATCTATGTATGCATTCATGTGGTCGAGTATACATATTCCAATATGATATCATTTCCATTTCGTTTAACACTTAACATTTACCACATATCAATTAACCCATTTCTTTACTCATGTGGTCGATTATACTTGGTCATGCATACACATGATTAAGTTATTTAACACCTAACTCACATAGTCATAGTGTACAAAATCTTAAGGTCCACATATGAATACCCCCAAGTTCCCATGACTTAACCCCTAACCACATTTTTGCCGAGAATTCCTTGAATTTCTAATAGCATACACACATATAATCAATTAACTTAAGCTACCTTTAAACTTTTACTTATCACCTCATGCCAAACCATCAAATGAACTAATTATAATTACATAGGTACTACCAAAGCCGAAACCTATGCATACTATTATTCCTTATGCCCAAACCAAAGACCACATTCGACACTTTCATCCACCATTCTACCAAGCATGTAATATTCAAACACAACCAAACTCACATTCGGCCCTAGCTCATAACAAGGTAGCCGATTCTTTTCCCTTAGTATCTAATGCTCACCTATGATTCTTTTTATAGTTTAAACACTCATCTATCATCATTCACCTAACTTTAACATAAAACAACAAAACTCACCATTTCTCATCCAAATAACATGAACAACAACCATTTCTTGAACATTTTCTCATGACCAATTGCTCATGTTACCAACAAGATTCAAAATTTGAACATGGGCTAACTAAGGGACTTAGTAACTAGCTTAATACATTCAACAATTCCAAAAGCTACCATGAATTACATACCTTATTCAAGACTAGAAGGAGTGGCCAAATATTTTACTTCCCCTTCCCCCTTCTTCTTAGCATTTTCGGCCAAGGATGTTAAAAGATGAACATTTTTTTCTTTGTTTTCTTCCTTCAATTCACGGCAATGGAGGAGCAACCTAGCTAATTTTTTTTTTGTTTCTCCTCCTACTAACCACTATTATTTTATTACCCATGTTCTTTATTTTATTATTCCTAACATAAAACACTAACATAAAATGTCTATAATACATTTTAACCCATAGCATGGCCGGCCACCATCCTAAGTTTTGGGTAATTTGACATGCAAGGACAAACATTTTCTAACATGCATCAATAGGCCACTTTAACATTTGCCTAGCACATTTTTAAATTTTCTCACACAAGTCCTATTTAGCAAAATTCACTTACAATTAACAAAATTCAAACATGAAATTTTCAAACATGCCTATATACATATAATAAGCATCAAATATAACGGTTAATTATTTTTATGACTCGGTTTTGTGGTCCCGAAACCACTTTCTGACTAGGGTCAATTTAGGGCTGTCACAACTCTCCCCCACTTAAGATATTTTCGTCCCCGAAAATCTTACCAGTAAATAGGTTTGGGTATCGTTCTTTCATAGAGTTCTCGGTTTCCCAAGTAGCTTCTTCGATTCCGTGTTTGAGCCATAACACCTTTACTAACGGAACCCTTTTGTTTCGCAACTCTTTCACTTCACGAGCTAGGATACGAATCGGTTCTTCTTCATAACTCAAGTCAGATTGAATTTCAACCTCTGATGGACTAATTATGTGCGAAGGATCAGATCTGTAATGTCGAAGCATCGAAACATGAAAAACATTGTGAATCCTTTCAAGTTCAGGGGGTAAAAGCAACCTATATGCAACTGGACCAACTCGTTCGGAGATTTCATACGGCCCAATGAATCTCGGACTCAGTTTGCCCTTACGGCCAAATCTGAGTATCTTTTTCCAAGGTGAAACCTTAAGAAACACTTTGTCTCCCACCTGATACTCAATATCTCTTCGTTTTAAATCCGCGTACAACTTCTGACGATCGGATGCTGGCTTCAGACTTTCACAAATTATTTTTACTTTCTGCTCAGCATCTTTAATCAAATCAACTCCGAAAATTTTACTTTCACAGAGCTCGGTCCAAAACAATGGTGTACGGCATTTACGACCGTACAAAGCCTCTTAAGGTGCCATCTTAATACTTGATTGAAAACTATTGTTGTAAGCGAATTCAATCAAAGGTAAATACCGTTCCCATGAACCACTAAACTCAAGGATGCAACATCTCAACATATCCTCGAGTATCTGAATTATCCGCTCGGATTGACCATCGGTTTGGGGATGAAAAGCAGTGCTAAAATGCAGCTTGGTACCCAAAGCTTCTTGCAATTTCTTCCAAAATCGCGAGGTGAATCTCGGATCTCTGTCTGACACAATAGAAATAGGTACCCCATGTAATCTCACAATCTGAGAAACATACAATTTAGCTAGTTTATCCAATGAAAAATCCGTACGTACGGGGATAAAGTGAGCCGAATTAGTCAGTCTATCAACAACAACCCAAATCGCATCTTTCTTACTTGCCGATACTGGCAACCCAGATACTTGCCGATACTGGCAACCCAGATACAAAATCCATCGTGACTCGATCCCATTTCCATTCAGGTATCATGATCGGCTGAAGTAAACCCATAGGCACTTGATGTTCCGCCTTCACTTGCTGACATATTAAACACTTCGAAACAAAATCGAAAATGTCTCGTTTCATACCATGCCACCCAAACTGACGTCTCAGATCATTGTACATTTTCGTACTCCCCGGGTGAATTGACATTCGGCTACAATGAGCTTCGTTCAAAATCATCGAAATAAGTTCTGAATTTCTTGGAACACACAAATGACTTCTGAACCTCAAACAATCGTCATCATCAATTTGAAACTCTGATTCCATATTCGAAACACATTCAGCCCGTCTTGCGACCAATTCATCATCGACTTTCTGAGCTTCACGAATTTGATGAATCAACAATGGTTTAGCCTTTAATTCTGCTACTAACACATTGTCGGATAGAACAGACAAGTGTACATTCATCGCTCGTAAAGCAAATAGTGATTTACGACTTAAAGCATCCGCAACCACATTAGCCTTTCCCGAGTGATAGTCAATGACAAGCTCATAATCTTTTAACAACTCGAGCCAACGTCTTTGTCGCAGATTCAAGTCTCTTTGAGTCATCAAATATTTGAGACTTTTGTGATCCGAATATACATGGCACTTCTCACCAAATAAGTAATGTCGCCATATTTTCAAAGCGAACACGATGGCAGCTAGTTCGAGATCATGGGTCGGATAATTTTTCTCATGTGGCTTCAGTTGTCTCGACGCATAAGCTACTACTCGACCCTCTTGCATCAATACGCAACCCGACCCAAGTAGGGATGCATCACTATAATGACAAACTCTTTGCCTAATTCGGGCTGCACTAGTACTGGAGCTTCAGTCAAATAAGTTTTCAGTTGATCGAAACTTTTCTGACACTTTTCTGTCCATTCAAACTTAACATCTTTCTGAAGTAGTTTCGTTATTGGTGTGGCTATCATCGAAAAACCCTTTACAAAGCGCCTGTAGTAACCGGCAAGCCCCAAAAAGCTCCGAACTTCAGTAATATTTCTCGGAGGCTTCCAGTTAAGTATGACTGAAATTTTGCTCGGATCAACTCGAATACCTGATGCAGATACCACATGTCCCAAGAAGCTAATCTCTCTTAACTAGAACTCACACTTACTGAACTTAGCATACAACTGCTTATCCCGTAAAATTTGCAACACTAATCTCAGGTGTTCAGCATGATCAGTTTCATTTCTCGAATAGACCAAAATATCATCGATAAACACAACTACAAACCGATCTAAATACGGTCTGAAGATCCGATTCATCAGATCCATAAATACCGCGGGGGCATTAGTGAGCCCAAACGGCATCACTAAGAATTCGTGGTGACCGCATCTTGTTTTGAAAGCAGTTTTGGGTATGTCCGAATCTCGAATTCGCAACTGATAATAACCCGATCTCAAATCTATCTTTGAAAACACCGAGGCTCCCTTTAGTTGATCAAACAAATCATCAATACGCGGTAACGGATATTTTTCTTTATTGTCACTTTATTCAGCTGACGATAGTCGATGCACAACCTCATGGTTCTGTCCTTCTTTTTCACAAACAATACTGGTGCACCTCAAGGTGAGAAACTTGGTCGAGCGAAACCTCTATCCGTCAACTCTTGCAACTGAGCTTTCAACTCTTTTAACTCAGTTGGTGCCATACGATACGGAGCTATCGAAATCGGTGTAGTCCCAGGTACAAGCTCAATACCAAACTCTACCTCCCGAACAGGTGGTAAACCCGGTAATTCTTCGGGAAAAACATCCGGGTATTCACAAACCACCGGCACAGATTCAGGTTTCTTTTCTAACTCTTTGTCATCAAGTACATACGCAAGGTATGCTTCACACCCCTTTCTTACATATTTCTGAGCCAACATTGATGATATTACAGCTGGCAACCCATTCAAGTCCGTAGACTCAACTCGGATTATCTCATTATTTACACACCTCAAATCAATGGTTTTTCTTTTGCAATTTACAATTGCATCATGTACGGTCAACCAATCCATACCGAGGATAACATCAAATTCATCAAACGGTAAAGCATCAAATCGGCCGAAAAACAGGAACCTCGGATTACTAGGGGACATTTCTTACACACTTTGTCAACAAGTACATAACGACCCAAGGGATTTGACACTCGAATTATGAACTCAGTAGACTCAACAAGTAAAGTCTTACTGGATGCTAAGGTTTCACATATATAAGAATGAGTAGAACCAGGGTCAATCAAAGCAATCACATTAGTATCAAAGAGAGTAAAAGTACCGGTAATAACATCTGGCGAGGAAGCATCCTCGCGTGCGCGTATAGCATAAGCCCTAGCAGGAGCACGAGCCTCAGATCTGGTTGTAGCGTTCTAGATCCTCTCTGACCACCACTAGGATTTCCCGTGTTTCTAGATGGTCTACCTCGAGCAGTGGTAGCACCCGGTTTCCTACTTTGATTTACATTCTGTTCAGACAATCTCGGGCAATCTTTAATAAAGTGGTCAGCTGATCCGCACTTGTAACAAGAGCGGTCATGGAATCTACAACTCCCCGAATGCCATTTACCACAATACTAGCACTCTGTTCTGTCTCGACGTTCATTTCCAACACTGGCGACCGAAGTGACTCGTGTACCCACAGGGGGTCGATCACGATCTCGTCTAGAAAAGCCCGAAGTGTCTCTAGATCGGCCTAAATCATCTCTAAATTTCTTCGATGACTGTTGAAAGGGCTTTCTCGAAGATCTCTTACGAAACTCCTTTGCTCCCATATCAGCTTTTCTTTTCTCCTTACTGAGCTCCTCGGCTTTGCAAGCTCGCTCGACAAGTACCACAAATTATCGGATTTCTAAAATGCCAACATACAGCTTTATATCATCGTTCAGTCCATCCTCGAAACGTTTACACATCACAGCTTCTGAAGAAATGCATTCTCGAGCGTACCGGCTAAGTCTTACAAACTTTCGTTCATAATCAGTAACCGACATGGAACCTTGTTTAAGTTCAAGAAATTCCTTCCGTTTTTGATCAATGAATCTCTGACTGATATACTTTTTCTGAAACTCGGTTTGGAAAAACTCCCAAGTTACTTGCTCTCTGGGCACAACAGAAATCAACGTATTCCACCAATAGTAGGTAGAATCACGTAGCAAGGAGATAGTACACTTTAGGCACTCATCGGGTGTGCAAGATAGCTCAACGGCTATTCAATTACTCGAAAACTTACCTCGGATGCTGTCGAACGACTTCAACGGCTATTCAATTACTTTTTCCTTCCCTTTATCAGATTTAGTTCCCCTTTGCTCTTGAGCTTAATTTAACAAATAAATTGATTTAATCATCTTGAGCATCGAGAGAAATTCAAGGTACTTAGTCCATATATATATTGGACATTAGAGTCATATGCATGAAATCATGAATCAAATTCAACATATTAGCTAATATTCTCCTTTAGCATATTATCTAAGTCAAGATAGAATCATCAATATGCTTACCTATAGCCGAATACATGCAACACCAATCTATGTATGCATTCACGTGGTCGAGTATACATATTCCAATATGATATCATTTCCATTTTGTTTAACACTTAACATTTACCACATATCAATTAACCCATTTCTTTACTCACGTGGCCGATTATACTTGGTCATGCATACACATGATTAAGTTATTTAACACCTAACTCACATAGTCATAGTGTACAAAATCTTAAGGTCCACATATGAATACCCCCAAGTTCCCATGACTTAACCCCTAACCACATTTTTGCCAAGAATTCCTTGAATTTCTAATAGCATACACACATATAATTAATTAACTTAAGCTACCTTTAAACTTTTACTTATCACCTCATGCCAAACCATCAAATGAACTAATTATAATTACATAGGTACTACCAAAGCCGAAACCTATGCATACTATTATTCCTTATGCCCAAACCAAAGACCACATTCGGCACTTCCATCCACCATTCTACCAAGCATGTAATATTCAAACACAACCAAACTCACATTCGGCCCTAGCTCATAACAAGGTAGCCGATTCTTTTCCCTTAGTATCTAATGCTCACCTATGATTCTTTTTATAGTTTAAACACTCATCTATCATCATTCACCTAACTTTAACATAAAACAACAAAACTCACCATTTCTCATCCAAATAACAAGAACAACAACCATTTCTTGAACATTTTCTCATGACCGATTGCTCATGTTACCAACAAGATTCAAAATTTGAACATGGGCTAACTAAGGGACTTAGTAACTAGCTTAATACATTCAACAATTCCAAAAGCTACCATGAATTACATACCTTATTCAAGACTAGAAGGAGTGGCCGAATATTTTACTTCCCCTTCCCCCTTCTTCTTAGCATTTTCGGTCAAGGATGTTAAAAAATGAACATTTTTTTTCTTTGTTTTCTTCCTTCAATTCACGGCAATGGAGGAGCAACCTAGCTAATTTTTTTTGTTTCTCCTCCTACTAACCACTATTATTTTATTACCCATGTTCTTTATTTTATTATTCCTAACATAAAACACTAACATAAAATGTCTATAATACATTTTAACCCATAGCATGGCCGGCCACCATCCTAAGTTTTGGGTAATTTGACATGCAAGGAAAAACATTTTCTAACATGCATCAATAGGCCACTTTAACATTTGCCTAGCACATTTCTAAATTTTCTCACACAAGTCCTATTTAGCAAAATTCACTTACAATTAACAAAATTCAAACATGAAATTTTCACACATGCCTATATACATATAATAAGCATCAAATATAATGGTTAATTATTTTTATGACTCGGTTTTGTGGTCCCGAAACCACTTTCTGACTAGGGTCAATTTAGGGCTGTCACATGGCCCTTTCTGATTCCTGAACTGAATCAACTATGTCATTGAGTTGAATTTTTTGCCTCTCAAGCCATTTACCACAAGGCCTAGCAAGTGAATACTATTCCTTTAATTCATTATCATCAACTGTAACATCCCAATTTAGGGTCTAGTCGGAACAGTGGTTTTGAGACCACAAATTAGACGTAAAAAAATTATTTTTATTATATTTTTATGGTCTACGATTTCACAAAATGATTTTGTGAAAATTTCTTTTGAAAATTTTGACGTTTGGGCACTCAATTTAGTCAAAAGGACTAAATCGTAAAAAGTGCAAAAGTTGAGTTCTACATGCTAGAAGTGTCCAATTGTTATGAAATTTTAAATTGGAGGTCCTTATATGGTAATTAGGCCATTAGTTAATTTGGTGGAAAAAAATGGACATGGTTAGGCATGTTTCGAAAGTTTTTCATTAAGGGCATTTTGGTCATTTAGTTATTAAAATGAATTAGAAACAAAATTAAAAGCCAATTTTTGTCCATATTCAACCCTTGGCTGAAAATTTCATGGAGAAACCATGGCTAGGGTTTTTCAAGCTTCCAAGCTCGATTGTAAGTCCGTTCTAGCCATGTTTTTAATGATTTTTATGTTTTTGCAATCCCCGTAACAAGATCTGTCTATTTTTACCATTTATTTGAGCTAGGGTTGATGTTTAAAAATTTTCCCATGTGTTACATGTGTGTATTTTGATATTTAAGGGAGGAATATGAATGTTTCTTGTGTGTTAAACGACTCTTACTAAGTAGTTTTCAGTGAAAACACTAAAAAGGACTAATTTATAAAAGTTATAAAATTTTTCATAAAAGTGTGATTTAGTGGAAATTGTGGGCTGCTATAGTTATTAAAATGATTCGGCTAGGCTTAAAGTGCAAAGAAATTGAATAAAAATCATACAAGCCTAGGGGAAAAAGTGTAAATATGATAAAGTTTAGGGGCAAAAACGTAATTTTTCCATAGTATGATTTTTAGATCACATTTACTAATGTGACTAATAAATAGACAAAATGTGATATTATAGATCAAATAAAATGAGGTTCAGACCTAGAACGGAGGAAAAACGAGAAATTAACGGTTAGGTCCCTTTTGCCATTTTGGTGTCGAGGTAAGTTCATGCGTAAATAATGCAACCTTATGTTATGTATTTAATATTTCGATATTGCATGAATTGTATACATTTTTTTATGAAATTGATTAATGATGATTTTGAAGAAGTTTCGAGAAATGGGAAATCCTAACCTCAAGGTTAGAATACAAATGTCATGATATTAGGGCTACTGAAATTCCGTATAAGACCATATCTGGGATATGGCATCAGTACGTGATTTCGTATAAGATCATGTCAGGGACATGGCGTCGATATGATATTTAATGTAAGACCATATCCGGGATATGGCATTGATATGGTACTATGGGTATGAGATCCCCGAGCATCCTTAGTATTCTAATGTGGTTCAACGGGTAAATCAAAGATGAGTATGAGAATGAAATTACTATGAGTAAACAGTCATGTACATAAGCCTATAATTGTAAATTCATGATTATTGTGGAAATAATTGTTTATTACCCATTTTGATTGATAGTCACATACTTGTGATGTCGGATATATGATAAATATAAATAATGATTACGTGTTAGGCTGTTGGGTCGAATTGAGATGTGATCTAATATGTTTATATGCTTGAATTGTATTTCAACGGGTATGTTAAGAATGAAAAAGTATGTGATTATATTTCGAGTGGTACAGGTATGTACACAGAACTCATGTGAAGTGAGTTTGGTATATGATGAATTCTTGGTGAGAATGTACATGAACAAGTTATACTTGTGAAACATTGATAACCTTGTGAAAAATGATCTATATTTATGATGAATAGATGCATAATAAGATTTGATAATGATCATGTGATAGGCTTAGGAGCCTAATAGATTTGTAATATTTCACGGTTCATTTATTTATATTGTGTTTCATTGGATATGAGGAAAAGAAAGACATGCATAATTGCTAAATAAAAACATTATGAGAATATAGTAAGATACGAGCTTAGACAAGTGAAAGGTGGTTGAACTATATGTTGAAATTATGATTACTCACAAATAATGTGCATGTGATTAAGAGGATGGAAATAACTTTTTAGTTAATGTGATATGTTATAATCGGAAGACTATAGTGGCTAGGCTAATGCCAAGGCATGTAAATGGTGTTTATAAGTTAAATGAGTAAGCACTATGAATGAATAAGTAGAAATCTTAAAATCTAATGCCTATTGAAATTATAGTACTCTTATGGATGGATAAAGTAAATGAATGTTAATAGTTGTTTATTATTTGCATATGAACTTACAAAGCTATATTATATAGCTTAACCCCTTCTTTTCCCATGTCTTATAGGTTAATTTAGCTAGCTCAGGTTGGAGACCGCCGGATATGCCATTACACTATCAAGTTATCATCGTGGGTAAAAACAAATACAAACCTCTTAAGTTTATGGCATGTATAGGGACTTAGTCAATTGTGAATGTGCCATTACAATTTAGCCAAAGGTATTGGCTTGCAATGGTTAAAGGTTTGATGTAATGTGAAGCCATGTAAATTGGGTTATATTCGCTTATATTGATATCTGAGTCATTTTGTAAAAGGCCATGAGATGTGGCTCATATTGATTATGGGGTTATAAGCCTATTTATTTAGGTATACATGAGCCCATGCAATGGTGATGTGGTTGGTGGTTGTGTGAATGTGATGAGATGTGTTGTGGTTATGAATGCTTGATGATTTAATTGGGATTTGCTTAGTATGATGATAAACATGGCTTAAATGAGAATTGGAAAGTTGGGCTTGACAAAGTATGAAGTCTTATGCATGTATAAGTAAAGATGAAATGATCACGGTCATGTCTTGTTTGTATATGTTTAAGTGCTCACTTATGCCATGCTAAATGCCTTTGAAGTTATGTATGTGTATGTGCAAATAAGGGTGAGAATTGACTTGGAAAATAGCCTCAAAATTTTCCACATGGGTAGGCACATGGGCATGTGTCTAGGCTGTGTGTGACACATGGTCTGCCCTCATGGGCGTGTGATCCAGCCGCCTGTCCCTTGTACCCTAATTTGGTAAAACAGAATACTAAGTAGTAAACACACGGGCAGAGACATGGCCGTGTGTCTCAGCCATGTGGAGGCCACAGCCTAAGTACACGGGCGTGTGGCTTGGCCATGTGACCTCAATTTAGTTGATGACATCATAAACAGAGAGTTACACGGGATGAGGACACGGGCATGTGACCCTCCAAAATAGGAAAAATTTCTAAGTATTGTATAAGTTTCGAGAGTTCTCGGTTTAGTCCCGAATCACACCCAATGTATGTTTTGGGCCTTGAAGGCCCATATAAGGGATGATATGTATGTGAATGAAAATTTTTAAATTTGGACAAAAATTTAGGTATCAGTTTTGTATGATTGTGTGAGTTTCTATCCAGTAATGCCTCGTACCTTGTTCCAGCGTCAAATACGGGTAAGGGGTGTTACAAAAACAATATGCTTCTCAAAATCTACCAAAAGCATCATCCCAAGGGTTAGTCTTCCTTTTCTGGGCACATCTTCAGGTGGGATATCCACAACACCAACTTCACTGGCCATTATAACCCGTCCACTATGCGTTACATAAAATCAACCAGGACAAAGTCCATTGTGATCCATTGTAGCTCCAAGGTAGTGACCATCAGCAACTGCAAGTTTTTCATTAGTTGAAGAAAGCTAAGCATCACATGAAGGCTTTTGACCAATAATCTCAATTACATTGCAACACTCCTAACCCGTATCTATTGCTGGAATAGAGTTACGAGGTATTACTGGACAAGACACAAGTTCCGAACAATCGTATGCGTACTCTTGCTCAAACTCTTAAAACAATCAAATATTAACATATATAACTAATTTAAATTCTTTATGAATCATATCATAACATTTTTCAAACATATATCCAGTTATATAATTCATAAGCAAATAATGCCAAATATATCATTTTACCACATAGCATATGCGCATATCAAAGATATTAAATAATTCAATCAATTATTACAAACATGAATTATATAAAGTAAACATATTTAAGTAGATATCATTTTTAGCAAAACTCTATTCGGCACAATAAAGATATAATAAATACCAAATCATTCATGGCATAAGTACATTACTATATATATATGGTTTCAAATGGCTAAATCATAAACAAGTCTACTTATAAGTTCATCTAAGTAGATTTCGCAAGATTAAAAGGTCCTGTATAAATTTAGACATATATTAAAAGTGTAACACCCCAATCCCGTATCCGTCGCCGGAATAGGTAAAGGGGCATTACCGGACTTGAAACTCATATCAGAATAGTAATTTCTTTTTTTTTTTGAACATTCCTTTAGATAAGTACTAAAGACAGTCAGGGATACAATTTAAACTTCTATAAGTACACATTCAAAAGATGCCATTTTCGCATGGCTTATATACATTAACCAAAATATTCTTCGGCCACTGGTCTATTCTATACATGCCATAAAATAATTCTAAACATAACAGTAACAAGCAGTGGATAGTGATAGTGTGACTAGTTGCTGACGATCCCCGAGCCTGTAGCTTCAAAATGAGATCTATAAAACAGAGAAAACAAAGTAAACGGAGTAAGCATTACAATGCTTAGTAAGTTTTAAGCAGTGTCAACAGATAACAATCAAATTATAACATAGTTGTTCGTATTTTTATTTCACTCTTCCTTCGGGCATACCATCCCTTTACCGAATATGCACATCTCATCATATACAATAGGCGGATAAACTTTCACATAAAAGTGAGCTCATGTGACATAGATATATTGTATAATTTCACATAACCTCTCACACTAATCCGATGTCACATAATCATAGGAATAGTCTCATAGATTGCTCTCGTATGCATCACATAACTACCTTATGATTTAGTTCAAATCAAGCTCACATATAAACTTGAAGTACATACCTGTTTAACCTTTCGCATTGAATATATTTATAAGCAATTCTTATTACGAAGTCTTATAGCTTTAACCTCTACTCGGATTATCGGCGAGACCTTTAGCTCAGATGAAATCTCCACACGAAGTTATCGGGTCTTACCCGGACAAAATCTCCACACGTAGTCATCGGGTCTTACCCGGACATAATCTCCACATGTAGTCATCGGGTCTTACCCGGAATATATTTCCAAGTTTCATGTACATTTAATCACATGTTACAACATTCACATCGACTGTCATATTTGTAATTCATTTGCCTCATCAAAAATCTAATAATAAACACCTTCCACATTTGGTCATTCGGCCACAATATACACACATCGCCTACATATTTCACACTAGCCATTCGGCTTTACCACATATACATATCTCATACATATTTCACACTAGCCATTCAGCTTTACCACATATTCATATCTCATATATATATTTCACATTGACCATTCGGCTTTACCACATATGCATATCTCATACATATTTCACATTAGCCATTCGGCTTTACCACATATACATATCTCATATATATATTTCACATCAACCATTCAGCTTTACCACATATACATATCTCATATATATATATTTCGCATTAGCCATTGGCTTTACCACATATACATATCTCATACATATTTCATATTAGCCATATGGCTTTACCACATATACATATCTCATACATATTTCACATTAGCCATTCGGCTTTACCACATATGCATATTTCATTCATATTTCACATTAGCCATTCGGCTTTACCACATATACATATCTCATACATATTTCACATTAGCCATTCGGCTTTACCACATATACATATCTTATACATCAATTTCAGCCATAGCTTATAAGCAACTCAAATAGTTTCATCAATGTTTACAACAAATTCACATATTCACTACAAGCTGTTTTCCTGAGCAATAGTCACTAAATTATATATAACTGGAGCTACAAAACTCAAAATCAATTGCCGTTAATTTTCCATGAATATAGACTCATATATCTTCCATCCATTTAATTTTCAGAATTTTAGGTTTGGCCAATCAATACCAGATTTTTCTTGAAGTTTCCCGTGTTTCACTGTTTGACTAATCTGACCACTCTTCACTATGAATCAAATTTCTCCTTGTACAGAATTCAAAATGTGTTATATTTGATTTCATTTGAAACTAGACTCATTAATCAGTCTAAGCATACAAATTTTATCTTATAACCATTTTTGTACCAATTATAATGATTTTCTAAAAACCGAACAGGGGATTTCGGAGTCATTCTGACACCGTCTCACTCAACTTTAAATATCTCTTTATAGGAAATTTCTTTGCTCACACGGTCTCTTTTATAAGAAACTAGACTAATTAAGCTTTGATTACATATTTTATTCAGCCTATAATTCCACACCATCAATTTATGGTGATTTTCTAAAATCACATTACTGCTGCTGTCCTAAGCAAAATATTACAATTTGCTCTTAAATTTCCAAGTCCAAACACTTATGAACTCACCATTTGAGTTTAAAACATATCATGGCCACATAATATCTTATTAAATCAACTCATTATGTCCTATTATGATTGAATTTACTCAACGTTTAATCACTTAAAACTTACCTCGGAAGTGGTCGACGACTAGATATCCACGGCTATTCGTTTACTTTCTCTTTTCCCCTATCCGACTTTGATCCTCTTTGCTCTTAAGCTTAAGTAAAACAATAGATTTGCTTAAGTACTTAACTAATATTATTCACTTAACAATCACATTTGGCAATCACATACCATTTAATCTATATCTAAAACAATAGATTTCAATATGTATCATATTTAATAATTCATGCCGTGACTCGATCTCATGCTTATTTAATTTATATCTAATTCACATTCACAAGCAAAGAGCCACTTAATTTATCATGCTTCCTTATACATGAATTCAATCATATTGCCGAATATTAACCCAACATCACAAGCATAATCACCATGAAACTTGCCTTAATACACATTTTATCCCATTGCCGAATACATATATATATCATCAAACAAATATTTATTCACATCACAACAATTCATTCACATCTCTATAAATGGTCATAATCGGACATTATAAACAAATCAACTAGTTTAGCATTCAAATTCTTCTAGCCATTCCTCAATCATTTACTCAATGAACAACAATCCAAGCACATCATAGCATAGTCGAATGTATCATTCTTCTTAAATTCAAAAATAAATGCATGGGCTAACTTCAAAATCTATTTAACAACTCAACTTTATAAACACATATTCGGCTAGGAAGAAAGATTGATAATTTAACAACCTTAGCTTAACATATAATTTGTTGTAACACATCTTTAAGCATTCTTTTATTCCATCAACTCAAAACACATTCATCACTCACAATAACTAAGTTCATATTCGGCAATGGCGTCCAATATAGTGACCGATTCTTCTCAACTAGCACCTAGTGTACACACATGATCATTTGTTTGATTCAAACACCTATCCACCAAAAATTTATCCAAATTAACAAGAACAACAACCACATTCCTTGTTATCTACCATGACCGAAACCCATATTCATTCACCAAATATCAAAAATTTAACATGGGTCCAATAAAGAACTTAGAAATTTACTAGGATTTAACTAATATTTCAAAAATTAACCAAAACTTCTTACCTTAATATTGACCTTAGATGACCGAATGCTTCACTCCCTTCTTCCTCTTTTCATTTCGGCCAAGAAGAACCGATTTCCTCTCTTGTTTTCATCACACTTTCATTCTTTTCTTTCTTTTATTATCCTTAGTATTTCTTTTGTTTATTTCCTTTCTTTTACATAAAATAATGACCATTTCATGAAGATTCACTACATATTCTAATATATGCACCATCATGGCCGGCCACTATGTATAAAAAAGGAGTATTTGACATGCAAAACCATTGTTTTCACTACATGCTTTAATAGGTCCTTATAGATTAACCTATCACATTTCACAAGTGTCACACATAAGTCCTATTAACTAAATTCACAAGCAATTAACTAAATCGAAGCTTAAAACTTTCACACATTCATATTCACATATTTTAGACAATAATTATCATATTCAAATAATTTGGTGACTCGGTTTAGCGGTCCCGAAACCGCTTTCCGACTAGGGTCACTTTAGGGCTGTCACTACTCTCCCCCACTTAAGAAATTTTCGTCCCCGAAAATTTCTACCGATGCATAGTTTAGGACAACGTCCTTTTATTGAATTATATCCATATAAACATTAGCTCATCGATAGCAATTGTAATTCATTACTGATTTCGCATTGTTCTACAAAATCTTTTTTTCTTCTATCTTAAAACAAATACATAAACATTTCTACAAGTATGCACATATATCTCATTTTCTTGATTTCATAAGCAATAATCACTTAATTTACTTCACAAATGCATTTCAAACACATATTAAGCACATATTAACATGTATAATTCACATCATCAACCCACATATTTGTCACCCACATTTTCATTCATGTATAAGCTGTAACCTGACCGAAAGTACACATATACTCAAACATCCCAATAAATATCCTTTATAACTCCATCATATATCACTATTCAACTTAACCTATTTCCAACAGAAAATCAACTTCCACATAGCTGAACATTGAATTCATTTAGCACATTCAATCACCGTTAACGATACCCGTATACAATCGATTTGGCATAAAGCCTCATATAGTATACCGGTATGGGATTTATTTTAGCACATAACCCATATATCCAAAATTATCAGCATTCATCAAAAATTCTTACAGACTTTCAAATGTCGAACTTAATCGAAATAATTTCTTGAACATGATTAACAAAAATAGGGGTCATTTAGCAATAGCACATATGACTTCATATACCAAGCATCCCATAAACTAAATCCGTAAACATTTATAACATGAATTCATTTCTTAACAACATATCCACCATTTTAAATCAATGCCTTCGTTCCATACGAGGTCTTACATGCATCTTGTTTACTCACTTAATGTCTACTGACCAATCTCGCACACACAGTGCTCGGTTGAAGAACTCGCACTCTCAGTGCCTCAATCATTTGCACACATAGTGCCCCTATTCATTTGTTGTTACACATTGAAATGACTTAACCAAGTCTATAAACATCATGTATGTACACTTTTAAACATATCCTTTCATTTAAATTTGAATTCGTATAGTAATGAACACTTAAACTTTGCTCAAATTATCGGCATGAAGCCTACAAGGCACGAAGGCCCGAATGCACATCACCAGCATGATTGCTCTTCGGGACCTAGCCCGGATATAACACCAGCACAAATGCTCTTCGGGACTTAGCCCAGATACATCACTAGCACGAATGCTCTTCGGGACTTAGCCCGGATATAACACTTGCACGAATGCTCTTCGGGACTTAGCCCTGATATAACTCTAGCACAAATGCTCTTTGAGACTTAGCCCGGATATAACACCAGCACAAATGCTCTTCGGGGACTTAGCCCGGATATAACACCAGCACAAATGCTCTTCGGGACTTAGCCCGGATACATCACTAGCACGAATGCTCTTTGGGACTTAGCCCGGATATATCACTAGCACGAATGCTCTTCGGGACTTAGCCCGGATATATATAACTCTCGATTCTCGTGTATATATATATATAACAATGCACATTAGTATATCATTTACATTACTTGAATACAAACACAACATGCTTATCGACCATTCATCTTTCAGTTCCATAGCCACATACAAAGATCACATTTATAGTCATAACACTCTTTCAAAATTGCATCACTTATACCCTTATAATTCAATCCAAATCAAAATTCAAATACAAGTACATGATACGTACCTGATCAACTTAATATTTTAAGCATATCCAAGTGAAGTTATATCGCAAATTCTCATAGTCAGAGGCTTGCTACAGCTCGATCGGGATCAAGATTCATTACAATACAACAAACACATTTCAATAGTCAAAAATCATCACACTATCATTTTATCACTTTATGGTATGTATAAATAAACTCACGCGTGCTACGTTAGTCCTAGAATCGACTAAATCGTAGCTCTGATACCAATAAAATGTAACACCCCAATCCCGTATCCGTCGCCGGAATAGGTAAAGGGGCATTACCGGACTTGAAACTCATATTAGAACAGTAATTTTTTTTTGAACATTCGTTTAGATAAGTACTAAAGACAGTCAGGGATACAATTTAAACTTCTATAAGTACACATTCAAAAGATGCCATTTTCGCATGGCTTATATACATTAACTAAAATATTCTTCGGCCACTGGTCTATTCTATACATGCCATAAAATAATTCTAAACATAACAGTAACAAGCAGTGGATAGTGATAGTGTGACTAGTTGCTGACGATCCCCGAGCCTGTAGCTTCGAAATGAGATCTATAAAATAGAGAAAACAAAGTAAACGGAGTAAGCATTACAATGCTTAGTAAGTTTTAAGCAGTGTCAACAGATAACAATCAAATTATAACATAGTTGTTCGTATTTTTATTTCACTCTTCCTTCGGGCATACCATCCCTTTACCGAATATGCACATCTCATCATATACAATAGGCGGATAAACTTTCACATAAAAGTGAGCTCATGTGACATAGATATATTGTATAATTTCACATAACCTCTCACACTAATCCGATGTCACATAATCATAGGAATAGTTCATAGATTGCTCTCGTATGCATCACGTAACTACCTTATGATTTAGTTCAAATCAAGCTCACATATAAACTTGAAGTACATACCTGTTTAACCTTTCGCATTGAATATATTTATAAGCAATTCTTATTACGAATTCTTATAGCTTTAACCTCTACTCGGATTATCGGCGAGACCTTTAGCTCAGATGAAATCTCCACACGAAGTTATCGGGTCTTACCCGGACAAAATCTTCACACGTAGTCATCGGGTCTTACCCGGACATAATCTCCACACGTAGTCATCGGGTCTTACCCGGAATATATTTCCAAGTTTCATGTACTTTTAATCACATGTTACAACATTCACATCGACTGTCATATTTGTAATTCATTTGCCTCATCAAAAATCTAATAATAAACACCTTTCACATTTGGTCATTCGGCCACAATATACACACATCGCCTACATATTTCACACTAGCCATTCGGCTTTACCACATATACATATCTCATACATATTTCACACTAGCCATTCGGCTTTACCACATATTCATATCTCATATATATATTTCACATTGACCATTCGGCTTTACCACATATGCATATCTCATACATATTTCACATTAGCCATTCGGCTTTACCACATATATATATATATTTCACATCAACCATTCAGCTTTACCACATATACATATCTCATATATATATTTCGCATTAGCCATTCGGCTTTACCACATATACATATCTCATATATATTTCATATTAGCCATTCGGCTTTACCGCATATACATATCTCATACATATTTCACATTAGCCATTCGGCTTTACCACATATGCATATCTCATACATATTTCACATTAGCCATTCGGCTTTACCACATATACATATCTCATACATATTTCACATTAGCCATTCGACTTTACCACATATACATATCTTATACATCAATTTCAGCAATAGCTTATAAGCAACTCAAATAGTTTCATCAATGTTTACAACAAATTCACATATTCACTACAAGCTGTTTTCCTGAGCAATAGTCACTAAATTATATATAACTGGAGCTACAAAACTCAAAATCAATTGCCGTTAATTTTCCATGAATATAGACTCATATATCTTCCATCCATATAATTTTCAGAATTTTAGGTTTGGCCAATCAATACCAGATTTTTCTTAAAGTTTCCCCTGTTTCACTATTTGACTAATCTGACCACTCTTCACTATGAATCAAATTTCTCCTTGTACAGAATTCAAAATGTGTTATATTTGATTTCATTTGAAACTAGACTCATTAATCAGTCTAAGCATACAAATTTTATCTTATAACCATTTTTGTACAAATTATAATGATTTTCTAAAAACCGAACAGGGGATTTCGGAGTCATTCTGACACCGTCTCACTCAACTTTAAATATCTCTTTATAGAAAATTTCTTTGCTCACACGGTCTCTTTTATAAGAAACTAGACTAATTAAGCTTTGATTACATATTTATTCAGCCTATAATTACACACCATCAATTTATGGTGATTTTCTAAAATCACATTACTGCTGCTGTCCTAAGCAAAATATTACAATTTGCTCTTAAATTTCCAAGTCCAAACACTTATGAACTCACCATTTGAGTTTAAAACATATCATGGCCACATCATATCTTATTAAATCAACTCATTATGTCCTATTATGATTGAATTTACTCAACGTTTAATCACTTAAAACTTACCTCGGGAGTGGTCGATGTAACATCCTGATTTTCGGGTTTTTCGCGATTCCTGATATTTTGAGTAATTTTCTAAAATTTGGTATGTGATTATGGAATTCATAATTTGGGTGTGTAAATGGGCTTATGGAAGGCTTATGAGTTAGCCAAAACCCGGTTGAATTTTTAAATTTTGGACTTAGGAGTTAGGGGTTCTGGCTAGGTGCCCTTATATTAAGTTGTGGGTAAAATGTATCACAAAAAGAGCTTTGGTAGAGTGGCAAGGGTGACGCCACTAAGCTCCTAAAAAGGTGGCGTGTGGAGCATAAGGGAAGACCTGGGATCGATTCCCTGTGTTGGCAAATAAGAGTATTTATTTTTATGTGCAGGAAGGGTAAGTGTTGGAACCTAAGTGGATTCTGTAAGAGGAGAGTTGGATCAAGTCAAACGCATGGATTAAGGAGGGATAAGGGGAGAGATTTTAGGGATTTGAGAGAAGGATAGAGCTTAGCCGTTTGGAAGGGGTTAGAGAGGGGAATTCGGCAGAAGGGTATTAGGTTAGTAATTTCGGCATTAGGGTCTTAGCTGTGCCGTTTTCTCCTTTGTTTTAGGTTTTTCTCTTCTTTTTTCTTCCCTAGCCGAATCTACCATCCTTCCTCTCATCTTTCTCCCTTTTCTTTTTCAAAATCCATCCTATTACTTTCCTCTACTCATTTATTATTTCTTTCTTTAATCTCTACTTATGCCGAAGTACCGCAAAAAGCCGAAATCAGTGAAGATAGGTGGGTGCCGATTCTTTGTGACCAGCAACCTTTTCTTTCCTTTTCAATAGTGGCGATCAATTTCTTTACCTTTTAGGCATCCGGATTCAAGAGGAGGAAGACTGTGGTAAGTGTTCAAACTCTAAACAATTCCTAGTGTAACTATGGCCAAAAGCCGAAACCCCTCTAGTTAGGGAGGTGGCCGAATGTGGGTGTAGGCCTTATGGGGTCTTCTTTTAATATTTTGGTTTATTTATTGAAGGAGTAGCAAGGTGTAGTGTCGACTTGGAGTAGCTTGGATCACTGGAGTGGCTAGACCTAGTCATCAATCGCGACAAAGGTAAGATTCCTAAGGCCATTATGGATGGTGGCCGAATGTGTAAGTATTAGTATTAGATGATTTGAGGTTTGGTTCAATTATGGGAAGCTGATTATTAACGATGGATTATAGGAGAAATCGTGTAGGAGATCTCGTCGAGGAATATCGCCAAACAGGTGTGTAACGAACCCTTTTCATAGCTTAAAGCGATAAATGTCGAAAAGCCGAAATACCGAAATTCTGGCATTTCGAGGACTTGTGAGCAAGCGAACGCTCACTAGTTAGTTAGAATCGATGAGATGATGATTGGGAATAATGGAGACGGTAAGGACGTGTTTTTGACGTTCACGGTAAGTTGGGCCTCAAGGGGCTGAATTAGGGCCCAATAGGCTTTCGGGCCCATTTGGGTAAATTTGGTAGAAAATGGAAATCTGTTAAATTGCATAATAAGACTGTTAAAACCATTATGAAATATAGGCTAAATGGGCCTAGATGACAGAATCGGCTAAGTAGGGCCCATTAGGGGGTTTTGGCCCAATAACTCGTTTTCGCTAAAAATTTGCCAGAATCACTGTTTGCACCCATGAATTGTTTGTAACCGTTAATGAACATGGAAACCCTAATTTTTGGTAAAATTACAAGATTACCCTTATAATATGAAAATGATCGTTTTGCCCCTAGGTAAAAATGACCATTATACCCCTAGGGTTTATATATGAACTTAATGCATGGGATTTTGATAAACATGATATGTATGATATGCACATGACATGTATGATATGCACATGATATGTATGATATGCACATGAGATGTTCATAAATGCATTGGGTTGGGTTTTTATATGGATGGAGGAAGTGTAAAAGGGCTTTTGCCCCAGTTATTAAAAGGGCTTTTGCCCCAGTTATCAAAAGGGCTTGCCCCAGTTATCAAAAGGGCTTTGCCCCAGTTATTAAAAGAGGCTAGGCCTCCAGTTACATGATAAAGCAGCTATGCTGCCAGTGGAGAGTTATGGCGGGGTGGGTCGAGTTAATCCCCACATGGTGTGTTGGTTGGTACGGGTGGAGAGTAGCGGATGGTGGGTTGAGTAGTCTCCCCAAATGGGTTGCATTCTTTCATTGACATTACATGTGATGTTGAAATGGGCCTATGAGCCATACCGTTTACAGTAAAGGCTTCGGCCCAGTAATATGAAATATGAAAAGGCTTCGGCCCAGTGTTATGAATTATGAAATATAAAAAGGGCTATGGTCCAGTACATGTTTGAGATTGGTTTTGGGCTTAGACCCAACAGGCTGCTATTGTTTTGGGCTCTGAAAGAGGCTTGTTGCACACTGAGTTTCCAAACTCACCCCCTTTCCTTAACCTTGCAGGTGAGCCTTGATGTGGGGACTTGGGCCGGAGGGGATTCAGAGTGGCCACGGTGATCGTCTTTGGGCTTTTAAATAAGTGTTGGTTTTCATTTAATTTCCTTTAATTATTATTTATTTTTGGGTTGTAATAAGGCCAATTTTAACTTTTCTTTTATTTCTTTTCGGGATTAGTTTACTTTTAATAACTTTAAACCTGGTTGATAATTATTCAAATGGGCTAGACTTAGGACGTGTTTGCAAAGCGAAACTTGTTTTCAAAATATCTCAACACTATAATTAATCGATTTATCAAGGACGTCCACTTAAACAAATTTAAAACTCGATATAACAAAGGGTGGTTATGGTTGTGGGCATGTCTAGGATTGGATCCAATCAAAGAGCTTGGTTCTTAAGCAGCCTTCATGACTCACCTCCTCTGTCTCAGATACCTACCTGGTGCCTAGCTTCCATACACTTTGTTAACTCAACAAAATATATGGTTTTTAAAACACTAAAATGGAACGTGGGTTTTCAACTCCAATGTGGCACATCAGATTCGGCCAAAACGTCTGGGCTGGGTTTGGGGTGTTACAGTCGACGACTAGATATCCACGGCTATTCGTTTACTTTCTCTTTTCCCCTATCCGACTTTGATCCTCTTTGCTCTTAAGCTTAAGTAAAAAAATAGATTTGCTTAAGTACTTAACTAATATTATTCACTTAACAATCACATTTGGCAATCACATACCATTTAATCTATATCTAAAACAATAGATTTCAATATGTATCATATTTAAAAATTCCTGCCGTGACTCGATCTCAAGCTTATTTAATTTATATCTAATTCACATTCACAAGCAAAGAGCCACTTAACTTATCATGCTTCCTTATACATGAATTTAATCATATTGCCGAATATTAACCCAACATCACAAGCATAATCACCATGAAACTTGCCTTAATACACATTTTATCCCATTGCCGAATACATATATATATCATCAAACAAATATTTATTCACATCACAACAATTCATTCACATCTCTATAAATGGTCCTAATCGGACATTATAAACAAATCAACTAGTTTAGCATTCAAATTCCTCTAACCATTCCTCAATCATTTACTCAATGAACAACAATCCAAGCACATCAAAGCATAGTCGAATGTATCATTCTTCTTAAATTCAAAAATAAATGCATGGGCTAACTTCAAAATCTATTTAACAACTCAACTTTATAAACACATATTCGGCTAGGAAGAAAGATTGATAATTTAACAACCTTAGCTTAACATATAATTTGTTGTAACACATCTTTAAGCATTCTTTTATTCCATCAACTCAAAACACATTCATCACTCACAATAACTAAGTTCATATTCGGAAATGGCCTCCAATATAGTGACCGATTCTTCTCAACTAGCACCTAGTGTACACACATGATCATTTGTTTGATTCAAACACCTATCCACCAAAAATTTATCCAAATTAACAAGAACAACAACCACATTCCTTGTTATCTACCATGACCGAAACCCATATTCATTCACCAAATATCAAAAATTTAACATGGGTCCAATAAAGAACTTAGAAATTTACAGGATTTAACTAATATTTCAAAAATTAACCAAAACTTCTTACCTTAATATTGACCTTAGATGACCGAATGCTTCACTTCCTTCTTCCTCTTTTCATTTCGGCCGAGAAGAACCGATTTCTTCTCTTGTTTTCATCACACTTTCATTCTTTTCTTTCTTTTATTATCCTTAGTATTTCTTTTATTTATTTCCTTTCTTTTACATAAAATAATGACCATTTCATGAAGATTCACTACATATTCTAATATATGCACCATCATGGCCGGCCACTATGTATAAAAAAGGAGTATTTGACATGGAAAACCATTGTTTTCACTACATGCTTTAATAGGTCCTTATAGATTAACCTATCACATTTCACAAGTGTCACACATAAGTCCTATTAACTAAATTCACAAGCAATTAACTAAATCGAAGCTTAAAACTTTCACACATTCATATTCACATATTTTAGACAATAATTATCATATTCAAATAATTTGGTGACTCGGTTTAGCGGTCCCGAAACCGCTTTCCGACTAGGGTCACTTTAGGGCTGTCACAACTCTCCCCCACTTAAGAAATTTTCGTCCCCGAAAATTTCTACCGATGCATAGTTTAGGACAACGTCCTCTTATTGAATTATATCCATATAAACATTAGCTCATCGATAGCAATTGTAATTCATTACTGATTTCGCATCGTTCTACAAAATCTTTTTTTTTCTATCTTAAAACAAATACATAAACATTTCTACAAGTATACACATATATCTCATTTTCTTGATTTCATAAGCAATAATCACTTAATTTAATTCACAAATGCATTTCAAACACATATTAAGCACATATTAACATGTATAATTGACATCATCAACCCACATATTTGTCACCCACATTTTCATTCATGTATAAGCTGTAACCTGACCGAAAGTACACATATACTCAAACATCCCAATAAATATCCTTTATAACTCCATCATATCTCACTATTCAACTTAACCTATTTCCAACAGAAAATCAACTTCCACATAGCTGAACATTGAATTCATTTAGCACATTCAATCACCGTTAACGATACCCGTATATAATCGATTTGGCATAAAGCCTCATATAGTATACCGGTATGGGATTTATTTTAGCACATAACCCATATATCCAAAATTATCAGCATTCATCAAAAATTCTTACAGACTTTCAAATGTCGAACTTAATCGAAACAATTTCTTGAACATGATTAACAAAAATAGGGGTCATTTAGCAATAGCACATATGACTTCATATACCAAGCATCCCATAAACTAAATCTGTAACACATTTATAACATGAATTCATTTCTTAACAACATATCCACCATTTTAAAACAATGCCTTCGTTCCATACGAGGTCTTACATGAATCTTGTTTTACTCACTTAATGTCTACTGACCAATCTCGCACACACAGTGCTCGGTTGAAGAACTCGCACTCTCAGTGCCTCTAATCATTTGCACACATAGTGCCCCTATTCATTTGTTGTTACACATTGAAATGACTTAACCAAGTCTATAAACATCATGTATGTACACTTTTAAACATATCCTTTCATTTAAATTTGAATTCGTATAGTAATGAACACTTAAACTTTGCTCAAATTATCGGCACGAAGCCTACTAGGCACGAAGGCCCGAATAAACATCACCAGCATGATTGCTCTTCGGGACCTAGCCCGGATATAACACCAGCACAAATGCTCTTCGGGACTTAGCCCGGATACATCACTAGCATGAATGCTCTTCGGGACTTAGCCCGGATATAACACCGGCACGAATGCTCTTCGGGACTTCGCCCTGATATAACTCTAGCACAAATGCTCTTTGAGACTTAGCCCGGATATAACACCAGCACAAATGCTCTTCGGGACTTAGCCCGGATATAACACCAGCACAAATGCTCTTCGGGACTTAGCCCGGATACATCACTAGCACGAATGCTCTTTGGGACTTAGCCCGGATATATCACTAGCACGAATGCTCTTCGGGACTTAGCCCGGATATATATAACTCTCGATTCTCGTGTATATATATATAACAATGCACATTAGTATATCATTTACATTACTTGAATACAAACACAACATGCTTATCGACCATTCATCTTTCAGTTCCATAGCCACATACAAAGATCACATTTATAGTCATAACACTCTTTCAAAATTGCATCACTTATACCCTTATAATTCAATCCAAATCAAAATTCAAATACAAGTACATGATACGTACCTGATCAACTTAATAATTTAAGCATATCCAAGTGAAGTTATATCGCAAATTCTCATAGTCAGAAGCTTGTACAGCTCGATCGGGATCAAGATTCATTACAATACAACAAACACATTTCAATAGTCAAAAATCATCACACTATCATTTTATCACTTTATGGCATGTATAAATAGACTCACGCGTGCTACGTTAGTCCTAGAATCGACTAAATCGTAGCTCTGATACCAATAAAATGTAACACCCCAATCCCGTATCCGTCGCCTGAATAGGTAAAGGGGCATTATCGGACTTGAAACTCATATCAGAACAGTAAATTTTTTTTGAACATTCCTTTAGCTAAGTACTAAAGACAGTCAGGGATACAATTTAAACTTCTATAAGTACACATTCAAAAGATGCCATTTTCGCATGGCTTATATACATTAACCAAAATATTCTTCGGCCACTGGTCTATTCTATACATGCCATAAAATAATTCTAAACATAACAGTAACAAGCAGTGGATAGTGATAGTGTGACTAGTTGCTGACGATCCCCGAGCCTGTAGCTTCGAAATGAGATCTATAAAACAGAGAAAACAAAGTAAACGGAGTAAGCATTACAATGCTTAGTAAGTTTTAAGCAGTGTCAACAGATATCAATCAAATCATAACATAGTTGTTCGTATTTTTATTTCACTCTTCCTTCGGGCATACCATCCCTTTACTGAATATGCACATCTCATCATATACAATAGGCGGATAAACTTTCACATAAAAGTGAGCTCATGTGACATAGATATATTGTATAATTTCACATAACCTCTCACACTGATCCGATGTCACATAATCATAGGAATAGTCTCATAGATTGCTCTCGTATGCATCACATAACTACCTTATGATTTAGTTCAAATCAAGCTCACATATAAACTTGAAGTACATACCTGTTTAACCTTTCGCATTGAATATATTTATAAGCAATTCTTATTACGAAGTCTTATAGCTTTAACCTCTACTCGGATTATCGGCGAGACCTTTAGCTGAGATGAAATCTCCAACGAAGTTATCGGGTCTTACCCGGACAAAATCTCCACACGTAGTCATCGGGTCTTACCCGGACATAATCTCCACACGTAGTCATCGGGTCTTACCTGGAATATATTTCCAAGTTTCATGTACATTTAATCACATGTTACTACATTCACATCGACTGTCATATTTGTAATTCATTTGCCTCATCAAAAATCTAATAATACAAACCTTTCACATTTGGTCATTCGGCCACAATATACACACATCGCCTACATATTTCACACTAGCCATTCGGCTTTACCACATATACATATCTCATACATATTTCACACTAGCCATTCGGCTTTACCACATATTCATATCTCATATATATATTTCACATTGACATTCGGCTTTACCACATATGCATATCTCATACATATTTCACATTAGCCATTCGGCTTTACCACATATCAGATCTCATATATATATTTCACATCAACCATTCAGCTTTACC
Organism: Gossypium hirsutum; assembly: GCF_007990345.1. Classification (NCBI taxonomy): domain Eukaryota; kingdom Viridiplantae; phylum Streptophyta; class Magnoliopsida; order Malvales; family Malvaceae; genus Gossypium; species Gossypium hirsutum. The sequence continues at coordinate 51,302,044 of NC_053431.1, read as the reverse complement.
ACATATACATATCTCATATATATATATTTTGCATTAGCCATTGGCTTTACCACATATACATATCTCATACATATTTCATATTAGCCATTCGGCTTTACCACATATACATATCTCATACATATTTCACATTAGCCATTCGGCTTTACCACATATGCATATCTCATACATATTTCACATTAGCCATTTGGCTTTACCACATATACATATCTCATACATATTTCACATTAGCCATTCGGCTTTACCACATATACATATCTTATACATCAATTTCAGCAATAGCTTATAAGCAACTCAAATAGTTTCATCAATGTTTACAACAAATTCACATATTCACTACAAGCTGTTTTCCTGAGCAATAGTCACTAAATTATATATAACTGGAGCTACAAAACTAAAAATCAATTGCCGTTAATTTTCAAAGAATATAGTCTCATATATCTTCGATACATATAATTTTTAGAATTTTAGGTTTGGCCAATCAATACCATATTTTTCTTAAAGTTTCCCCTGTTTCACTGTTCGACTAATCTGACCACTCTTCACTATGAATCAAATTTCTCCTTGTACAGAATTAAAAATGTGTTATATTTGATTTCATTTGAAACTAGACTCATTAAGGAGTCTAAGCATACAAATTTTATCTTATAAACATTTTTGTACAAATTATAATGATTTTCTAAATACCGAACAGGGGATTTCAGAGTCATTCTGACACCGTCTCACTCAACTTTAAATATCTCTTTATAGGAAATTTCTTTGCTCACACGGTCTCTTTTATAAGAAACTAGACTAATTAAGCTTTGATTACATATTTTATTCAGCCTATAATTCCACACCATTAATTTATGGTGATTTTCTAAAATCACGTTACTGCTGCTGTCCTAAGCAAAATATTACAATTTGCTCTTAAATTTCCAAGTCCAAACACTTATGAACTCACCATTTGAGTTTAAAACATATCATGGCCACATAATATCTCATTAAATCAACTCATTATGTCCTATTATGATTGAATTTACTCAACGTTTAATCACTTAAAACTTACCTCGGAAGTGGTCGACGACTAGATATCCACGGCTATTCGTTTACTTTCTCTTTTCCCCTATCCGACTTTGATCCTCTTTGCTCTTAAGCTTAAGTAAAACAATAGATTTGCTTAAGTACTTAACTAATATTATTCACTTAACAATCACATTTGGCAATCACATACCATTTAATCTATATCTAAAACAATAGATTTCAATATGTATCATATTTAATAATTCATGCCGTGACTCGATCTCATGCTTATTTAATTTATATCTAATTCACATTCACAAGCAAAGAGCCACTTAATTTATCATGCTTCCTTATACATGAATTTAATCATATTGCCGAATATTAACCCAACATCACAAGCATAATCACCATGAAACTTGCCTTAATACACATTTTATCCCATTGCCGAATACATATATATATCATCAAACAAATATTTATTCACATCACAACAATTCATTCACATCTCTATAAATGGTCATAATCGGACATTATAACAAATCAACTAGTTTAGCATTCAAATTCTTCTAACCATTCCTCAATCATTTACTCAATGAACAACAATCCAAGCACATTAAAGCATAGTCGAATGTATCATTCTTCTTAAATTCAAAAATAAATGCATGGGCTAACTTCAAAATCTATTTAACAACTCAACTTATAAACACATATTCGGCTAGGAAGAAAGATTGATAATTTAACAACCTTAGCTTAACATATAATTTGTTGTAACACATCTTTAAGCATTCTTTTATTCCATCAACTCAAAACACATTCATCACTCATAATAACTAAGTTCATATTCGGCAATGGCCTCCAATATAGTGACCGATTCTTCTCAAATAGCACCTAGTGTACACACATGATCATTTGTTTGATTCAAACACCTATCCACCAAAAATTTATCCAAATTAACAAGAACAACAACCACATTCCTTGTTATCTACCATGACCGAAACCCATATTCATTCACCAAATATCAAAAATTTAACATGGGTCCAATAAAGAACTTAGAAATTTACTAGGATTTAACTAATATTTCAAAAATTAACCAAAACTTCTTACCTTAATATTGACCTTAGATGACCGAATGCTTCACTCCCTTCTTCCTCTTTTCATTTCGGCCAAGAAGAACCAATTTCCTCTCTTGTTTTCATCGCACTTTCATTCTTTTCTTTCTTTATTATCCTTAGTATTTCTTTTATTTATTTCCTTTCTTTTACATAAAATAATGACCATTTCATGAAGATTCACTACATATTCTAATATATGCACCATCATGGCCGGCCACTATGTATAAAAAAAGGAGTATTTGACATGCAAAACCATTATTTTCACTACATGCTTTAATAGGTCCTTATAGATTAACCTATCACATTTCACAAGTGTCACACATAAGTCCTATCAACTAAATTCACAAGCAATTAACTAAATCGAAGCTTTAAACTTTCACACATTCATATTCACATATTTTAGACAATAATTATCATATTCAAATAATTTGGTGACTCGGTTTAGCGGTCCCGAAACCGCTTTCCGACTAAGGTCACTTTAGGGCTGTCACAAAAAGAACACCGAATGGTCTAACCATCAAAGTACATATAACCATTCATATTCACCTATTTTGCATAAAAACAATCATAAGTCCTTATAACTTAAATTACTATTCATTTGGTCATTTTACAAAGCCTTAGCCGAATGTAATCATGCTTATTACTTATGTTTATTTTAATGTCCGCTTTCAACTTTACTCAATCACATTACGTGCATGTAATCTCACATAGAATCAAATTAATATATTAATCATAATTTGCATTTCACATCAAACACATCACAAATATGTATATATATATACATATAACATAGCAAACACTTGTTTAATACTTTAAAATACCAAAACCGAATCTAAACATGTTAATATCACTTATCTTGCAAAATAAAAAAGGTTATATTCAATACCAATTCAATGATTACATGTTTGGATAAGCACATATAAATATATATATCAAACCAACACATCATATGCTTATATATATAAGTGCTGAATCATGATTAATTTACTAACATAATTCATATTCATTTCTTCACTTAATGAAAGCATATTGAAATCACTTTTATCGCATGCCATAATCGAATCACCTTGTTACCAAAATACATGGAAAAACTAAATAAAACATGTTTCACAAACACATATATATATACATAACATTTTCGAATCATCAATTCAATAATTTCATTACCTAAATTCAACATTTAACTGAATACACTCATCAACCAAATTAAATCATTCTATCAAATACAAGACATAGCCGAAGCATAATTCATACTTATATATATCATAGCCGATTCAGCCAAACCAAATAAAATCATCATTTGAGCATAGCATACAAACCAAACTTAGCACACACAAGAACCATGATCAAGATAGCAAGTACTAATATATCAAATGAGCCATTTTCGCATGGCATATTATATACAACACTTCAAACATATCCGAAAAGTAGTATAGCCTATACATGCCATGGGTTCGAAATTTAGCTTTTTAAAATACCGATAAACAGGCAATAGTGTAGTAGACTTCGCTGACGATCCCCAAGCCCATAACTAGTCTCCAAAATCTATAAAACAAAAGCAAACATACACACACAGTAAGCTACCATAGCTTAGTAAGTCGTAAGCAAATAAACATCTCAATGACATAATCAACTCAAATTAACCAAACCAATTCATGCTATCATAATCACATTTAATCTCAAACTTGAAAATTCATATACAACATATACATTCATGTATCAACTTTAACTTGGTTGAAATACATATATATCCATTATCAAAGTTATCATTTACTCCCAATGTCATAATATCATCATATAGATGAATATATATACACATTCATATATGTATACACATTTTTCACACTTTAATATTACATACTTATATCATTTTTTCGAATATAGATTTGCATTCAATATACATATAACTAACTTTATAACATGATTCATATCATCACTTCAAATACCAAAACTTACCTTAATTTCAATATATTAGCTAACACATACTTGTACCTTCTAATTCGATTTCGCATTCGGTCTTTACTTAACATTGCCTGTTGAATCATTCAGAATTAAATAGGATATTCAGATAGTTGCACATATCATACAATGCCAACGTCCCAGACGTGGTCTTACATGTAATTACATATCGATGCCACTATCCCAGACAGGGTCTTACTCGTAAACACATATCGAAATCACCTATCAATGACAACGTATTAAACGTGGTCTTACTCTCATACACATATCAGAATCACATACCGATGCAAACGTATTAAACGTGTTCTTACTCGCACACACATATCGAAATCACATATCGATGCCAACATATTAAACATGGTCTTACTCGCACACATATATCGGAATCACATATCGTTGCCAATGTATTAAACGTGGTCTTACTCGTAATCACATATCGATGCCAACGTCCCAGATGTGGTCTTACACGTAATCACATATTGATGCAAACATCCCAGATGTGGTCTTACACGGAATCACATATCGATGCCAATGTCCCAGATGTGGTTTTACACGTAATCACATATTGATGCAAATGTCTCAGACGTGGTCTTACACATAATCGCATATCGATGCCAATGTCCCAAACATGGTCTTACACGTAATCACATATCGATGCAAATGTATCAGACATGGTCTTACACATAATCGCATATCGATGCCAATGTCCCAGACATGGTCTTATACGTAATCACATATCGATGCCAATGTCCCAGACGTGGTCTTCTTACATGTAATCACAAATCGATGCCAACGTACCAGACGTGGTCTTACACATAATCACATATTGATGCCAATGACCCAGACGTGGTCTTACACGTAATCACATATCGAAAATCCTATGTCATGACATATGCATCCTAGCTATTCCTAAGGTTTGTACGGGGCTTTCGAACATCGTATCTCGGTGTAATTGAGTTCGTAAACATAGCTCCCAAGCATATACACATTTGGCTACCACATATATACTTTCACATAATTAATTTCAGCATATATAACTTGTATTTATTTAAAATTTACAACATCTGTTTGCTTATAAACTTATCTCGGACAACGATAATCGGAACAGAATAATTATTCGACAACTTTGGTTTTCCCCCAATCCAAATCCAATTTCTTTGGTTCTTGATCTAAACATATTCAAATTAAAGTCATTCAAACATAATTTCATTCAATTTAGTCCAAAAACACATAAATGGGAAAATTACCATTTTGCCCCTGACATTTTACACTTTGTACAATTTAGTCCAAATTGCACAAAACACAAAACATGCAAAATTTGCACACACCATGCTTAGGTCGAATGTTACCCACGCCCATACAAGTCCATACATTTCATTTATTTCACATTTTAGTCCTTAAATTTATTATTTTTGCAATTTAGCCCTAATAACTGAAATTCATAAAAAAATCCAATACAAAATATATGAATCCAAAACATATCTTTCATAATTCATCATCTAATATCACAAAGCTCAATTACTAATCAATGAAATAACTCAAAATATTCATCAAAATCAGAAATTCAAGCATGGGCTTTGTAAATTACACTGCAACGATATCAAAAACGTAAAAATTATCAAAAACCGAACTAGTTACATACCTTAATGAACCTTCAACGATGGCCGAACCTTAAAGCTTTATTTTTCTTTCTTTCTTTTTCATATTCGATCAAGTAGGAAAGATGAATACATGGTTTTGATTTTTTTATGTTTTATTATTATAACATTATTATCATTTTACCTATTTAACCTTTATTATAAAATAATAAACCATTATAAACCATGTCTTAAACCGTCCATCACTTTAACTATGGCAATATTGCATTATAAATACCTCAAATTAAAAAGACAACAACAATTCAGATCTTTCACATTTAACCATCAAATTTTCATTTTACGCGATTAAGCCCTTTTATTAAATCGGGCACTAAATCCACCGTTTCGAATAGGGTCTAAATCGGGCTGTTACATACATGATATAAGAGCAGGCCCATCCCATAGCTCCATTAGAGCTAAGAAATACTCGTACAAGGCCTTCCAATGAGGATCCATATTTTTATTATTTTTCCAGGCTTCTGGTATCATCATCATCATGGCTTCTGGGAGACTTCTACCAGTTCTAACTAGAACCTCAAGTACACAATCAAAAGCCGCTTCAAACCAAAGAAACGAACAAAAATAATCAAGTAGATGCCAATTAAATACACTTGGAATCATCTGTTTGGCATCCAGAACTTTGAAATAGGAAGATGGATAATGCAAGCATGCTGCAAGAATATATTTAAGAGATACACACACAAGAAAAGGTGTAGAAGTTTACCTGAATCAGATGAACTTGCATCCACAATGGGCAGAAGCTTTTTCATTTCATTCCTCGATAGCCCAAGCTCCTTGCACTTTAATAATCCCTCATGTGCCTTCATCCTAATAAAATAAAAAGATTTCAGCCAAAGCCCTTCAATCATAAAAGATGCAAACAGAAAGCAAAACAACCTATTATATACTATTTCACCAAACCAGCCAGTAAAATATTTTTAAGCTTTTGCACAGATAAAACTTAATTAATAGCAGAAAAGTGGCAAAATAAAGATACAGTTAGCACCCAAGTTATGAACCATCAAGAACATAACGTAGACACCACTTTTCAACACCATCTGAGCATCTAAAACTTTTCTGGAATGAGCAAAAGATTGTCATTCTAGGAATCATATGGTATCAAATACCTGTTTGTTGAGATTCTTTGATTTATTTGAGAGATTGAATACTTAATCTTTAGGAATTATAGCTTAGAGATATTATTTCCTTACATGATTCAATACTTCATGTATATATTTGTAAATATAGATAATTTTTTAGTGATTTTTTTTCAATATATTAGAGTATTTATCTTTAATTTTATCATGGTATTAGATTTTTAATCCGGTTTTTGGATAATTTTTTTATTTTTAAAGTTTTGTCACAAAAACCTTATAAACATTAAATTGGTACTTTCAACCCTAACCTTTATTTTCTCTCCCATCGCCCCTACCATTGGAGTCAGAATCCACTCGTTAACAAAACTCCAAAGTCCTGTGAACAGAAGACCCATCCGTGGGCCTTATGGGTTATCACAAGGTTTTTCCTCTTTATTTTATGCGCCACTAGTGGCCTTTGCCTGTTGTCGCCATGTTTTCCAACGCCATCGCAGTGCTCTTTGCTCCCTTTCGGTCATTCTCTTCTGATTTATGGTGTATTTCGACTAATTTTTCCAAGTAGATTTTTTGGGATATCAGTTGTTTTTTTCAGTATTATGTCGAAAGACGAGAAGCTCATGATCCTAACCTATGAAAATAGGAGGACGACAATGGCAGTGTATCACAAATAAAAGAGAGAAAATAGAACACACATAATTTTATGTGGAAACCCTTTCGGAAAAAAACCACAGGCAGAGGAGAAGAAAATTTACTATGTTGAATTTGAATGATATAAGTGGAGAGATGATTACGTCTATTTATAGGTTTAAAACCTTATTCTAATCAAAGTTAAATAGAAGTAATGTAGTAAGGTTAAAACATATTATTCTATTCAACATCAAATAGAGGAAGTAAACTTCTATACAGATTCCACTTGTGCAGCTTGTACCGTACCGCGGAGTCTCTGCCCTCGTAGATCCCCCTATCTTGCCACTTGTATTTTATGTTTAACAGGAATTTGGGTCACACAACTTCTATACAACTGATAATCTCTCGTTGCAAATTAGTCCTATGAAGCTTGATGGACGTAATTACCTGTGACAGCCCTAATGTGACCCTAGTCGGGAAGTGGTTTCGGGACCACTAAACCGAGTCATAAAAATAATTAACCGTCATAATTGATGCTCATTATATGTACATGTGCATGTGTGAAATTTTCATGTTTGAATTTTGTTAAATGTAAGTGAATTTTATCAAATAGGACTTATGTGAGAAAATTTAGAAATGTGCTAGGCAAATGCGAAGTGGCCTATTAATGCATATTGTGAAAATGATGGGTTTGCATGTCAATTTACCCAAATTAAGGCATAGTGGCCGGCCATGCTATGAGTGGAAACATGTCACAAACATGTTATGTTAGTGATGTATGTTAGGAACAATAAAATAAGGAGTATGGGTAATAAAGAAATGGAAAAAAAGAAAGAAAGAATGTGTGTGATTGTTTCTCCCCCCTCCCCATTGCCGTGAATGTAAGAAAGAAAACAAAAAAAAAGTGTCCATCTTTTTTCATTTTCTCTTGACCGAATGTTCTAAGGAAGAAAGGAAACAAGTTGTGTTCTTTGGTTCTTCTTGACCGGATTGAGAGGAGGAAGGAAGGAGTGAAGCAATCGGTCATCTTAGGTCGATATTAAGGTAAGGAAGTTGATACTAGTTCTTGAAATCCTAGTTGATTTTGAGTGAGATATCAAGTTATTGTTGGTAACCCATGTTGAAATTGTGATTTTGGAATAAGTAAGGTTTTCGGCTATGGAGATTAATAAGGGTGATGGTTGTGTTTCATGCTAAATCTAGATGAACAATGGTAGTTGCTTACATCTTGATGATTATGAGTTTCTTTCTTGGTTCTACCTTAGATCCATGAAGTATATTTTTATTTGGTGTTGTTGGAAGTATCGGCCATGGTATATCCATAAGTGTGATTTATGCTTATTGCATGGTAGGTAAGATTTATGTTTTGGATATATGTTTAAATTTGGTTATAATCAAATTTGTGATTCGGCTCTTGCACACATATATATATGATTGCACATGATGTATTGGTATGACCTATATATTATCTCAAGGTATATACTTACACATGAGGGTGCTTCGGTTATGGATTAAATGATGGATGCGTATTGAGTTATAATATGTAATGCATTAGTTAGTAAAATGTATGCCATTTATGTGTGGTATTAAGTATATAATCGGCCTCAACATAGACATGCATATTCGGCCATAGGAAGAAGATTGGTGTTGCATGTATTCGGTTAGAGGCAAGCATATTGATGCTTTTGTCTTGGCTTAGAAAATTTGGCCAAGGGGGAATATTAGCTAAAATGTTGAGTTTGATTCATGATTCCATATATATATGTGACTCTAATGCCTAAAGTATATATGGGCTAAGTACCTTGAGGTTTTCTTTTGATGTTCGAATGAATTGTATTAAATTGCTTGATGTGATTAAAAATGCATATGACCATTGTGTAGTTGAGCTAGAAGGTGGCCATATGACCAATCAAACTCCTTGTCATATTCGGCCATAAGCTAGCATAATGAGACTTTAATAAGTTAAATTTGTTTGAATTAGCTCAAGAGCTTAGAGGACCACAGTTGGATAAGGGAAAGGAAAAAGTTATCGAATAGCCGCTGAAAACGTTCGACCACATCCGAGGTAAGTTCTTGAGTAATAGAGCTTAAATTATGATTTGATTAGATCATGTTTTAAGCAAATCAAAATCATGCTCTTTGTGTGTGGCTATTGAGCCGAAATTGCAAGAGTGATAAGTGTCTTGTGTTTGAGTTTTGCTAATGAAAATGAAATACGAATGTGTCATGATTTATTGTTAAATGTGCATGGTTATTCGAATCATGTCCGGGCTAAGTCCCGAAGGCTTTGTGCTAAGTGACCATATCCGGACTAAGATCCGAAGGCATTTGTGCGAGATACTAATTCCGGGCTAAGCCCGAAGGCATTGGTTCGAGTTACTAAATCCGGGTTAAGTCCCGAAGGCATTTGTGCGAGTTACTATAACCGGGCTATGTCCCGAAGGCATTTGAACGAGTAGCTATATCCAGTTAAATTCTGAAGGTACGTGATTCGGGAATGAACGATCTTACTGTAAAAATTTCAGTTAATACGCTTGTAACATCCCAACATTGAGGTATGTTTCGTATGTGCTTTGAATTAATTGAGCCCTTACAAATAAGTATTCGCTCAGTTGATAAATGAGCTACCGGCCTTTGGCTAAGTTGATCTTTGTGTATGAATATAAGGGTTGGTAATGTGAAGTAAGTATGATATTGAAAATTTGTGCATATGAAATTATCTGTTTAGCTACATGAATGCTATACTTTGGTTGTGTCTAAATTCTTTGCTCAAAACTTACTAAGCATTTAATGCTTACTCCGTTTCTTTGATTCTCTGTTTTATAGATTTTGGTTCTTCAGCTATCGGACTCGGGATTTTGAAGTCGAAGTTGCCCACACTATCAAAGCTCCTTTTGGTATACTTTTGGTTGAACTTTGAAATGGCATGTATAGGACCACCCTTTTGTTGTTGGTCATGAACCCTTTGGTATTGTGTAAATTTGGATAGCCATGCGAAAATGGCTTAAATATACTTTGATCATAGCATTATAGTCGTTTTGTATGTTGTCCGTTGAGAGGTGTGGAAATGTTGGCAACGGTTAGCCATGGGAATGGTTATTCATGATCACTTTTGATATATGTATGACAAACTCTAGTTGATCCATGAAGGATCATGAAATAGGTAAAGTTTACCTTAAAAATAGATGCTGGCAGCAGCAGTGATGTGGATGTGAAAAATCACTAAAAATAGTAGGAATGGAATTAAATAGTGAATAAATTATGTAATCGAACCTTGATGAATCTATCTTCATAGGAAAGTAACGAAACGTTCATATGAATAGTATATTATGAGATGCTAAAGTTTTCGTGAGACAGGGTCAGAACGGTTTCTGGATCCCCTGATCTGACTTTGTAAATTCATTATAAATTAACCAGAGACATTTATAAGTCATGCCATATATGTATAGATTCCTCTTTCAGTATATTTTCTATAGAAACAAACGGCATCAGTATTGAAGCCCTGTACAGGGAGATATCCAAATCGTAATGCATGAAGGTCAGTGTAGTCGCACCCTGTAACAGGGGAGACTTTAACTAATAAACTGTACTAATTGGCCCAACCAAAAATTCTAGAAAGAAATATGTAGATGGAAATATGAGTCTAGTTTCATGGAAAAATTACGAAACTGATTTTCGAGTTTTATAACTCAAGATATGATTTTTAAGGTGACAGTGACACAGTTAGCCAACTGCCTGGAAATTTTTAAAATGGACTGTAAAAGTAAATGAATTAAGTCAGTTAGCACCTCGTGTTCGACTCCGGCAACGGTCTCGGGTACGGGGTGTTACAATTTTATTGGTATCAGAGCTACGGTTTAGTCGATTCTAGGACTACCGTAATGCGTTGGGTTTAGCTATACATGCCATTTTATGTGATTATTTGATAGTGTGGTGATTTCTGACATTTGCAAATGTGTTTATTTATAGTAATGGATCCCGATCCTGACCGAGCGGTAGCTGATGATCTTGAGAGTGTAGCGCCTGCTCCCGCACAAGGGACAGCTCCGGCGGACTCTCATCCTATTGCTAGTAATCCGAATGATGAGGCTAGACAAGCTTTCTATAGCGTGATGAATGATTGGTTCAACCAATACATTCGAACTAATACGGCTGTTCCACAACCTCCATTCCCGACAAATACCACCCCCGCACCTACAATACCTCCGGTAACGGACCAAATAAGGTCAAATAAGCCCGCAGTTGACAGAATCCGAAAACACGGGGCTACTGAATTTAAAGCTACGGACAGCGATGATGCCGAGCAAGCTGAATTTTGGTTGGACAACACTATCCGGGCACTCGATGAGCTATCTTGCACACCCGATGAGTGCCTAAAGTGTGCTATCTCCTTGCTACGTGATTCTGCCTACTATTGGTGGAATACGTTGACTTCTGTTGTGCCTAGAGAGCAAGTAACTTGGGAGTTTTTCCAAATCGAGTTTCGAAAAAAGTATATTAGTCAGAGATTTATGGATCAAAAACGGAAGGAATTTCTTGAACTTAAACAAGGTTCTATGTCAGTTACTGACTATGAACGAAAGTTTGTAAGGCTTAGCCGATACGCACGAGAATGCATTTCCTCAGAAGCCGTAATGTGTAAACGTTTCGAGGATGGATTGAATGATGATATAAAGCTGTATGTTGGCATTTTGGAAATCCGAGAATTTGTGGCACTTTTCGAGCGAGCTTGCAAAGCCGAGGAGCTCAGTATGGAGAAAAGAAAAGCTGAGGCGGGAGCAAGGGAGTTTCGTAAGAGGTCTTCGGGGAAGCCCTTCCCACAGTCATCGAAGAAATTTAGAGATGGCTTAGGCCAGTCTAGAGACACTTCGGGCTTTTCTAGACGAGATCGCGATCGACCCCTTTCGAGTGCACGAGTCACTTCGGTCGCCAGTGTGGGAAATGATCGTCGAGATAGAACGGAGTGCCAGTATTGTGGCAAATGGCATTCTGGAAGTTGTAGATTCCATGACCGCTCCTGCTACAAGTGCGGGTCAGTTGACCACTTTATCAAAGATTGCCCGAGATTGTCTGAACAGAATGTAAATCAGAGTGGGAAATCGAGTGCTACCACTGCTCGAGGTAGACCATCTAGAAACACGGGAAATGCTAGTGGTGGTCAGAGAGGATCTAGAGATGCTGCGACCAGATCTGAGGCTCGTGCTCCTGCTAGGGCTTATGCTATACGCGCACGCGAGGATGCTTCCTCGCCAGATGTTATTACCGGTACTTTTACTCTCTTTGATACTAATGTGATTGCTTTGATTGACCCTGGTTCTACTCATTCTTATATATGCGAAACCTTAGCATCCAGTAAGACTTTCCTATTGAGTCTACTGAGTTCGTAATTCGGGTGTCAAATCCCTTGGGTCGTTACGTGCTTGTCGACAAAGTGTGTAAGAAATGCCCCCTAGTAATTCGAGATTCCTGTTTTCCGGCGGACTTGATGCTTTTGCCGTTTGATGAATTTGATGTTATTCTTGGTTTGGATTGGTTGACCGTGCATGATGCAGTTGTGAATTGCAAAAGCAAGACTATTAATTTGAGGTGCACAAATAACGAGATAATTCGAGTTAAGTCTACGGACTTAAAGGGGTTGCCAGCTTAATATCAGCAATGTTGGCCCAAAAATATGTAAGAAAAGGGTGCGAAGCATACCTTGCGTATGTACTTGATGACAAAGAATTAGAAAAGAAACCCGAATCTGTGCCGATGGTTTGTGAATGCCCGGATGTTTTTCCTGAAGAATTACCGGGTTTACCACCTGTTCGGGAGGTAGAGTTTGGTATTGAGCTTGTACCTGGAACTACGCCAATTTCGATAGCTCCGTATCGTATGGCACCAACCGAGTTAAAAGAATTGAAAGCTTAGTTGCAAGAGTTGACGGATAGAAGTTTCGCTCGACCAAGTTTCTCACCTTGGGGTGCACCAGTATTGTTCGTGAAAAAGAAGGACGGAACCATGAGGTTGTGCATTGACTATCGTCAGCTGAATAAAGTGACGATAAAGAATAAATATCCATTACCGCGTATTGATGATTTGTTTGATCAACTAAAGGGAGCTTCAGTGTTTTCAAAGATAGATTTGAGATCGGGTTATTATCAGTTACGAATTTGAGATTTGGATATACCCAAAACTGCTTTCAGAACGAGATACGACCACTACGAGTTCTTAGTGATGCCGTTTGGGCTCACTAATGCCCCTGCGGTATTTATGGATTTGATGAATCGGATCTTCAGACAGTATTTGGACCGGTTCGTAGTTGTGTTTATTGATGACATCTTGGTCTATTCAAGAGATGAGACCGAACATGCTGAGCACCTGAGATTAGTGTTGCAAATTTTACGGGATAAGCAGTTATATGCTAAGTTCAGTAAGTGTGAGTTCTGGTTAAGAGAGGTTAGCTTCTTGGGCCACGTGGTATCCGCATCGGGTATTCGAGTTGACCCGAACAAAATTTCAGCCATACTTAACTGGAAGCCTCCGAGAAATATTACTGAGGTTCGGAGCTTTTTGGGACTCGCCGGTTACTACCGACGGTTTGTAATAGGTTTCTCGATGATAGCCACACCCATGACGAAGCTACTTCAAAAAGATATTAAGTTCGAATGGACGGAAAAATGTCAGAAAAGTTTTGATCAACTGAAAACTTATTTGACTGAAGCCCCAATTTTAGTGCAGCCCGAATCAGGCAAAGAGTTTGTCATCTATAGTGACGCCTCCCTACTTAGGTTAGGTTGCGTGTTGATGCAAGAAGGTCGAGTTGTGGCCTATGCGTCGAGACAATTAAAGCCACATGAGAAAAATTATCCGACCCATGATCTCGAATTAGCTGCCATCGTATTCGCCTTGAAAATATGGCGACATTACTTATTTGGTGAGAAGTGCCATGTATTTTCGGATCACAAAAGTCTCAAATATTTGATGACTCAAAGAGACTTAAATCTGCGACAAAGACGTTGGCTTGAGTTGTTGAAAGATTATGGGCTTGTCATTGATTACCACCCGGGAAAGGCTAATGTGGTTGCGGACGCCTTAAGCTGGAAATCACTATTTGCTTTACGAGCGATGAATGTACACTTGTCTGTTCTACCCGACAATGTGTTAGTAGCTGAATTAAAGGCCAAACCATTATTGATTCATCAAATCGTGAAGCTCAGAAAGTCGACGATGAATTGGTTGCAAAACGGGCTGAATGTGTTCCGAATATGGAATCCGAATTTCAAATTGATGATGACGATTGTTTGAGGTTCAGAAGTTGGTTGTGTGTTCCAAGAAATTCAGAACTCATTTCGATGATTCTGAACGAAGCCCATTGTAGCCGAATGTCAATTCACCCGGGGAGTACGAAAATGTACAACGATCTGAGACGCCAGTTTTGGTGGCATGGTATGAAACGAGACATTTCCAATTTTGTTTCGAAGTGTTTAATATGTCAGCAAGTAAAGGCGGAACATCAAGTGCCTACGGGTTTACTCCAGCCAATCATGGTACCTGAATGGAAATGGGATCGAGTCACGATGGATTTCGTATCTAGGTTGCCAGCATCGGCAAGTAAGAAAGATGCGATTTGGGTTGTTGTGGATAGACTGACTAAGTCGGCTCACTTTATCCCCGTACGTACGGATTTTCATTGGATAAACTAGCTGAATTGTATATTTCTCAGATTGTGAGATTACATGGGGTACCTATTTCTATCGTGTCGGATAGAGATCCGAGATTCACCTCGCGATTTTGGAAGAAATTGCAAGAAGCTTTGGGTACCAAGCTGCATTTTAGCACCGCTTTTCATCCACAAACCAATGGTCAATCCGAGCGGATAATCAGATACTTGAGGATATGTTGAGATGTTGCATCCTCGAGTTTAGTGGTTCATGGGAACGGTATTTACCTTTGATTGAATTCGCTTACAACAATAGTTTTCAATCAAGTATTAAAATGGCACCTTACGAGGCTTTGTACGGTCGTAAATGCCGTACACCATTGTTTTGGACCGAGCTCGGTGAAAGTAAAATTTTCGGAGTTGATTTGATTAAAGATGCTGAACAGAAAGTAAAAATAATTCGTGAGAGTCTGAAGGCAGCCACAGATAGCCAGAAGTCGTACGCGGACTTGAAACGAAAAGACATTGAGTATCAGGTGGGAGATAAAGTGTTTCTTAAAGTTTCGCCTTGGAAAAAGATACTCAGATTTGGCCGTAAGGGCAAGTTGAGCCCGAGATTCATTGGGCTGTACGAAATCTCCGAACGAGTTGGTCCAGTTGCGTATAGATTGATTTTGCCCCCTGAACTTGAAAAGATTCACGACGTCTTTCATGTTTCGATGCTTCGACGTTATAGATCCGATCCGTCACACGTGATTAATCCATCAGAAGTTGAAATTCAATCTGACTTGAGTTATGAAGAAGAACCGATTCGTATCCTGGCTCGTGAAGTGAAAGAGTTACGAAACAAAAGGGTTCCGTTAGTAAAAGTGTTATGGCTCAAGCACGGGATCGAAGAAGCTATTTGGGAAACCGAGAACTCTATGAAAGAACGATACCCAAACCTATTTATCGGTAAGATTTTCG
Organism: Gossypium hirsutum; assembly: GCF_007990345.1. Taxonomy (NCBI): domain Eukaryota; kingdom Viridiplantae; phylum Streptophyta; class Magnoliopsida; order Malvales; family Malvaceae; genus Gossypium; species Gossypium hirsutum. The sequence goes on along the minus strand of NC_053431.1, from coordinate 51,286,005 downwards.
GGGACGAAAATTTCTTAAGTGGGGGAGAGTTGTGACAGCCCTAATGTGACCCTAGTCGGGAAGTGATTTCGGGACCACTAAACCGAGTCATAAAAATAATTAACCGTCATAATTGATGCTCATTATATGTACATGTGCATGTGTGAAAATTTCATGTTTGAATTTTGTTAACTGTAAGTGAATTTTATCAAATAGGACTTATGTGAGAAAATTTAGAAATGTGCTAGGCAAATGCGAAGTGGCCTATTAATGCATATTGTGAAAATGATGGGTTTGCATGTCAATTTACCCAAATTAAGGCATAGTGGCCGGCCATGCTATGAGTGGAAACATGTCACAAACATGTTATGTTAGTGATGTATGTTAGGAACAATAAAATAAGGAGTATGGGTAATAAAGAAATGGAAAAAAAGAAAGAAAGAATGTGTGTGATTGTTTCTCCTCCCTCCCCATTGCCGTGAATGTAAGAAAGAAAACAAAAAAAAAGTGTCCATCTTTTTTCATTTTCTCTTGGCCGAATGTTCTAAGGAAGAAAGGAAACAAGTTGTGTTCTTTGGTTCTTCTTGGCTGGATTGAGAGGAGGAAGGAAGGAGTGAAGCAATCGGTCATCTTAGGTCGATATTAAGGTAAGGAAGTTGATACTAGTTCTTGAAATCCTAGTTGATTTTGAGTGAGATATCAAGTTATTGTTGGTAACCCATGTTGAAATTGTGGTTTTGGAATAAGTAAGGTTTTCGGCTATGGAGATTAATAAGGGTGATGGTTGTGTTTCATGCTAAATCTAGATGAACAATGGTAGTTGCTTACATCTTGATGATTATGAGTTTCTTTCTTGGTTCTACCTTAGATCCATGAAGTATATTTTTATTTGGTGTTGTTGGAAGTATCGGCCATGGTATATCCATAAGTGTGATTTATGCTTATTGCATGGTAGGTAAGATTTATGTTTTGGATATATGTTTAAATTTGGTTATAATCAAATTTGTGATTCGGCTCTTGCACACATATATATATATGATTGCACATGATGTATTGGTATGACCTATATATTATCTCAAGGTATATACTTACACATGAGGGTGCTTTGGTTATGGATTAAATGATGGATGCGTATTGAGTTATAATAAGTAATGCATTAGTTAGTAAAATGTATGCCATTTATGTGTGGTATTAAGTATATAATCGGCCTCAACATAGACATGCATATTCGGCCATAGGAAGAAGATTGGTGTTGCATGTATTCGGTTAGAGGCAAGCATATTGATGCTTTTGTCTTGGCTTAGAAAATTCGGCCAAGGGGGAATATTAGCTAAAATGTTGAGTTTGATTCATGATTCCATATATATATGTGACTCTAATGCCTAAAGTATATATGGGCTAAGTACCTTGAGGTTTTCTTTTGATGTTCGAATGAATTGTATTAAATTGCTTGATGTGATTAAAAATGCATATGACCATTGTGTAGTTGAGCTAGAAGGTGGCCATATGACCAATCAAACTCCTTGTCATATTCGGCCATAAGCTAGCATAATGAGACTTTAATAAGTTAAATTTGTTTGAATTAGCTCAAGAGCTTAGAGGACCACAGTTGGATAAGGGAAAGGAAAAAGTTATCGAATAGCCGCTGAAAACGTTCGACCACATCCGAGGTAAGTTCTTGAGTAATAGAGCTTAAATTATGATTTGATTAGATCATGTTTTAAGCAAATCAAAATCATGCTCTTTGTGTGTGGCTATTGAGCCGAAATTGCAAGAGTGATAAGTGTCTTGTGTTTGAGTTTTGCTAATGAAAATGAAATACGAATGTGTCATGATTTATTGTTAAATGTGCATGGTTATTCGAATCATGTCCGGGCTAAGTCCCGAAGGCTTTGTGCTAAGTGACCATATCCGGACTAAGATCCGAAGGCATTTGTGCGAGATACTAATTCCGGGCTAAGCCCGAAGGCATTGATGCGAGTTACTAAATCCGGGGTAAGTCCCGAAGGCATTTGTGCGAGTTACTATAACCGGGCTATGTCCCGAAGGCATTTGAACGAGTAGCTATATCCGGTTAAATTTCGAAGGTACGTGATTCGGGAATGAATGATCTTGCTGTAAAAATTTCAGTTAATACGCTTGTAACATCCCAACATTGAGGTATGTTTCGTATGTGCTTTGAATTAGTTGAGCCCTTACAAATAAGTATTCGCTCAGTTGATAAATGAGCTACCGGCCTTTGGCTAAGTTGATCTTTGTGTATGAATATAAGGGTTGGTAATGTGAAGTAAGTATGATATTGAAAATTTGTGCATATGAAATTATCTGTTTAGCTACATGAATGCTATACTTTGGTTGTGTCTAAATTCTTTGCTCAAAACTTACTAAGCATTTAATGCTTACTCTGGTATGCTTACTCTGGTTCTTTGATTCTCTGTTTTATAGATTTTGGTTCTTCAGCTATCGGACTCGGGATTTTGAAGTCGAAGTCGCCCACACTATCAAAGCTCCTTTTGATATACTTTTGGTTGAACTTTGAAATGGCATGTATAGGACCACCCTTTTGTTGTTGGTCATGAACCCTTCGGTATTGTGTAAATTTGGATAGCCATGCGAAAATGGCTTAAATATACTTTGATCATAGCATTTATGTCGTTTTGTATGTTGTCCGTCGAGAGGTGTGGAAATGTTGGCAACGGTTAGCCATGGGAATGGTTATTCATGATCACTTTTGATATATGTATGACAAACTCTAGTTGATCCATGAAGGATCATGAAATAGGTAAAGTTTACCTTAAAAATAGATGCTGGCAGCAGCAGTGATGTGGATGTGAAAAATCACTAAAAATAGTAGGAATGGAATTAAATAGTGAATAAATTATGTAATCGAACCTTGATGAATCTATTTTCATAGGAAAGTAACGAAACATTCATATGAATAGTATATTATGAGATGCTAAAGTTTTCGTGAGACAGGGTCAGAACAGTTTCTGGATCCCCTGATCTGACTTTGGAAATTCATTATAAATTAACCAGAGATATTTAGAAGTCATTCCATATATGTATAGATTCCTATTTGAGTCTAGTTTCTATAGAAACAAACGGCATCAGTATTGAAGCCCTGTACAGGGAGATATCCAAATCGTAATGCATGAAGGTCAGTGTAGTCGCACCCTGTAACAGGGGAGACTTTAACTAATAAACTGTACTAATTGGCCTGACCAAAAATTCTAGAAAAAAATATGTAGATGGAAATATGAGTCTAGTTTCAGGGAACAATTATGAAACTGATTTTCGAGTTTTAGAACTCAGGATATGATTTTTAAGGTGACAGTGACACAGTTAGCCAACTGCCTGGAAATTTTTAAAATGGACTGTAAAAGTAAATGAATTAAGTCGGTTAGCACCTCGTGTTCGACTCCGGCAACGGTCTCGGGTACGGGGTGTTACATTACCTTGCTTGGTCAAGGTCTTATTTGTTGTTTATCAAGGCTCGTGGATTGTATGGATACATCACTAGTACCATGTTGAAACTTGAACTCACATTCAACTTTTAGTCAATGAGATTTAGTGAACTCTCTTATTATTATATGACTTATCAACTCTATGGAACCCCATATTTCCAAAACTTATTTGCTACTTGATACTGCGGAAAAAATTTGGAATGCTACTATTATTAACTACTCTCGTATTGGAAATGATGTGCAAATTTTTTAGATTCATAATAAAGTTCATGGTACAAAATAGAATGAGCTAACAATTTCTCAAGATTTTGCTGAATTAAGTAGCTTGTGGCAAGAACTTGATTATTATCAAGATTTTTAAGCAACTTTTACCAATGATGCCTAGAAATTTCAGAAGATGATTGAGAATGAGTGAGTTTTTGATTTCTTGGCTGGGTTGAATACTAGTATGATCAAATTTGGGTTTAAGTTCTTAGAAAAACTTCGTTCCCTTCTTTCCATGAGGCATACTCTTATCTACAATAGAAGGAGAGTTGACGCGCTGTTATGCTTTATAATCCACCTATTGAGAAAGCTGGCCTCATTGCTAACCAAGATGGTCCACCAAGTGGTAAGTCTGACAATGATCACTTAACGTGTGACTATTGTGGTAAGCCTCAACACACTAAATATTCATGCTGAAAATTACATGGTCGCCTTGCTTGAAGTCGTAGTGGAAAGCGAAGAGGTAATTCTTGGTCTTACGCAATTTTTTCAGACTCTATGACAATAGAGGAAAAGTTCAATTTTGTTGAGAGTTTTACCTCAGACGAGATTCAACATCTCTAACGTCTCTTATCTCAATTGGACTCTATCTCGAGTGCTAAGTCTAATCATATTAAATTAGATACTGTTTTAAATGTTTCATCTACTTCTGAATCTTGGATTATTGATTTTGGTGCGACTAAACATATGATAGGGTCAAACAAAACTTATTTAACTATACAACTTGTCTATCTAAAGATAGTGTGCGAATTGTCGATGGCTCCCTTACCTTTGCTTCTGAAACAAGTTTTGTTGTTTGTATTCCTAATATCACTTTATCCTTTGTCCTCCATGTCCATAAATTTCTGGTTAACTTTTTATCTATTAGTACTATCACTAAAGTCTTTGTAACACCCCTAACCCGTATCCATCGCCGAAATAAGGTTACGAGGCATTACTAGAAATCACACACAATTCACATACATTCATACAATCATAATCAAAATCTATTCATATTATCCCTTGTAAGGTCCCACGAGACCTTAAAACATGCTTAGAAGTGGTTCGGGACTAAATCGATAACATTCACAAACTTTAAGAAACTTATAAAATTTTCTAACATTTAAGGGTCACACGCCTGTGTGAACAGGCCATGTGCCTCACACGGACACCAGACACGCCCGTGTCACAGACCATGTGAAAACGGGGCATACAAACTGACTTGCACCACATGGCCAAGGACACGCCCGTGTGCTAGGCCGTGTGAAATCTAAGGGGGTTACTGACTTGGGTCACATGGTTGACCACACGCCCATGTGCTAGCCCGTGTGTCGCACACGACTAATCGACACGCTCGTGTGTCTAGGCCGTGTCAAAACTGTAGGGTATACTGACTTTAAATCGTAAGGTACCCTAGGGGACACACGGCCGTATACCAAGGCCATGTGTCACACATGGTCGAGCCACACGCCCTTGTGCTCAGCCGTGTAGAGTGAAAATAGAGTTAGTTTAAGTCACATTTCTCACCCTTCTCAAGCATACCTAAACCACATCAAATTACATCATTTCTAAACATATATATGTGCAGTCAAAACATGTCAATTCACCACATATTATACCATTTAATATCAACCATTTCAATTACTCAATCCACAACCAAAACACGAATATTTCAATCCACAATATCACCAATCAATTTCATATCAATGCATACCAATCCATTTGTCTCAAACAACATTTAATCAAATTCAATATCATACCAAAACCTTACCATTTCAACTACCAAATCATACCAAGATGACCATTCACACAAAACCACACATATATATATCAATTACATCATTTTTCCATCACATAGTCTATACCAAAACCAATTCCATAATCTCAATCATCTTCATGCCATATCACATGGCAAAAAATACATATAACACGTATCATAACATCACTAGCCTATACATGCCATACATTAATATACAACTTCAAAAATACCAAAATATCGTTCGATAGTGTGATGAAGATCCTTGATGATCCCCGAGTTCACGGTAACTTCGATAATCTATAAAACAATGGAAAACGCACACAAACTAAGCTTTCTAAAGCTTAGTAAGCCATATACAAATAAACTTAACACATAAGATAAACTTAAACCAATTCAATCCTAGTAAGATCATACAAATCACAATTTCATTTCATAAATTACATTTAGTTCACTTGTTCATAGTTCACTTGCATATAATCACATTTCATTCTCTTATAATTCATATGTCATCATTTATAACATACTCACCTTTCATTCTTGAATAACATGTACATTTCATATGTACCTGAATTGGATATTCATTCACATATTAATTCCTTCCTCGATAATGCCCGTTGGACAGTTCAAAATTGATAAGGATACTCGGATAGCTCGTAAACTCATACAATGCCAATGTCCCCAACGAGGTCTTACATGTAATCAAATATCGATGCCACTGTCCCAGATAGGGTTTTACACAAAATCATATATGATTTCAATGTCCCAAACATGGTCTTACACATAAATCTCCAATCGATGCCAACATCTCAGACGGTCTTACATGAAATTACATATCGGAATCCTATGTCATGACATATGTATCCTATTCTATTCCTATGGTTCGTACGGGACTTTCAGATGTCATATCACTGACGATGCTTTCTCAGTATCACATATTCATCTTCCATAGTCATACGTTACATTTCAATATCATATAAACATGAATACATAAATTCAAATACATTTATTTGCATATGAACTTACCTTGTAGTTGGAATAAATGGACGAAATCAACTACTCATCAACTTTCAGTTTCCTCCGATCTAAATTTGATTTCTTTCTTTCAGGGTCTATATGTATTCAAAATTAATCTATTTAATCACCAATTCAAACAATTTCATCCACAAATGCATAATTTAGCCAATTTTCACTTTGACACTAAACTTTTACATTTCTTTTAATTTAGTCCCTATTTCAAAACAACACAAAATACACAAAATTTTAATAAACTCATGTTAGGCCGAATTCTCTTTAGGTCCCTAGCAGCCCATAAATTTCATTTATTTCTCAATTTAACCACACATTTTACACTTTTCACAGATTAGTACTTTTTATGCAATTTCACTAAAATCACTTTACAAAATATAGGTATCTATCATCAAGCTTTCATATTTCATCATCAAACAACAAAATCTCAAGCTATAAATAATGAAAAATCACAAAATCCATAACCAATTCAAAAATTCAAGCATGGGCTAGCTAGTATTTGAAGCAACCATCACAAAAACATAGAAATCATCAAAAACTGAGCAAAATACATACCTCAATCAAGCAAAATGAGTGTCAAACTTTAAAAGCCCTAAAATGATTCTTTTTCTCTTCAATGTTCAGCTAAAAGATGAACAAGCATGGAAATTTTATGTTTATTTTATTTTAATAACTTTTATTTCATTAATTACTAATTTAACCTTAGTAATAACATTAAAATTCCACTATCTCATGTCCATCTATGTCCATTCATTAAAACCATGGTCTAATCACATCAAAAGGACCTCACATTTATTAAGACATAACAATTTAGTGCTTTATCAAATAGCTAGCCACTTTTACATTTTACGCGATTAAGTCATTTTATAAAATCGAGCACCCAAATGATAAAATTTTCACATATCACATATCTTGTTGTAAACATAGAAAATAATATCAAAATATTTTTTTTGACTTGGATTTGTGGTCCCGAAACTACTGTTCTGACTAGGGTCTAAACCGGGCTGTTATAGTCTTAAATTGTAAACATGAATTCTTTCTCGACCATTGTGTCTTTCAGGACCTCTAGAGAAGGAAGAAATTTGGCAGTGGTAGATTTTGTGATAGTTTATATCTTCTGAATCAATTGTCTAGTATGTCTCAAGCCTTATTTGGATAAAATAAAGATGTTAACCATGAGATTATTTAGTGGCATAGGCGGTTAGGACATCTATCATTTACTGTTCTTGCCAAGATATTTCCTACTTTGCTTTGAAGAACTCAGTTGGATTCTTTAGTTTGTGATGTATGTGAGTTTGTTAAGCATACAAGAAACAATTATCCTTTATGTAATAATAGAAGTATTATTCCTTTTTAGATTATTCATTCTTGAGTTTGGGGCACTGCTCGCCTTATTTCTTTATCTGGTAATCGTTGGTTTGTTACATTTATTGACTGTTACACTTGGATGACATGATTTTTTTATTAAAGTCCAAAAGTGATGTTTATTCATGTTTCCATTCTTTTGATAAATTGATTACTACTTAGTTTGATTCTAAGGTTAAGATTTTACGAATTAATAATGGAACTGAGTATAACTTTAATGATTATTTAAAATCATATGGATTATACATCAGACTAGTTATCTTGGTACAAGTGCTCAGATTGGTGTTGATAAAAGGAAAAAATTACATCTTTTAGAGGTTTCAAGATCACTTATGTTTGCTATGAACCTCCTAAAGACTTACTGAGGGGATGCAATTTTGGTTTCTACTTATATCATTAATTAGATGCCTCTTCGAGTCCTTGATTTTGAAAGTCCCATAGAAATTTTACAAGACAAGATAAATTACTCGGTTTCACCAAAGGTATTTGGTTGTGCTTACTTTGTCCATCTTCGTCATGAGATCAAACTAAATCCTCGAGCAGTCAAATGTGTTTTCATTGGATACTCTCCCACATAAAAGGGTTACAAATGTTATCATCCGCCATCTAGAAAGTATTATGTAAGCATGGATGTAACATTTTGTGAAGATGAACCCTAATTTTCTTCATCACAACCATCTCTTAGAGTGGAGGTTATTGAAAATGAATAGATGACACCTTGCCCTGTTACTCTTTTGATGGAGAATTTAGTTCCAGCAAAGACTTTGGTTCAAGAGAAGACTAGTGGACGGTTGTTGGATGGGCCTGATTTAAGGACATAAATTAGAAAAGGCAAGAAAGAAGATGTCGTCATACAATCTACGTTGTGCCCTGACTTTTCACAGCCAGGTGAGTCTTCTTTACCTAAATTTTCTATTGATTTAGAATTACCAATAGCCCAACAAAAAGGTGTTAGAACTTTCACTTTACATCCTATCTCTGACTTTGTCTCTTATGCTTATCCTTATCCTATAGATCTTTTGCTTTATCCTTGTCCTCTATGTCTGTTCCATAAGATTGGAGATAAGCTATCATTGATCCAAGATGGAAGAAGGCCATGATAGAAGAAATGTGGGCTTTAGCAAAAAATGAGACGTGGGAACTGGTTAGTCCTCCTTAGGGGCAGAAAATGGTTGGTTGCAAATAGGTTTTTACTATCAACTATAAGGTTGACGGTTCAATTGAAAGACTCAAAGCCAAATTATTAGCACAATGATTCATTTAGACATATGAAATGAATTATCAAGAAACATTTGTTTCGGTTGCTAAATTGAAAATGATTAAGATGATTCAGGGTTGATAAAGTTATCAATATGAAATGAATTATCAAGAAACATTTGTTCCGATTGCTAAATTGAACACAATTAAGATGATTCAGGGTTGATTAATTTATCAATATGAAATGAATTACCAGTACATGTTAGTCGATAAAGTTTGTATAAACTGTCCTTTGATGATTCAGTGTTGCAACTTTCTGGCTGATATGATGTTACTACACTTTGATGAGTTTGATGTGATTTTCGGTATAGACTGGTTAACTCTGCATGATGCTGTTATGAATTGTAGATGAAAGCATATCTTGTTGAAATGTCAAAATGGTGAAAAGCTTTGAATTGAGTCAGATAGATTGGACATGTATCTAATGTTATTTCGGCACAAAAATATGTTAGAAAAGGTTGCGAAGCGTATCCTGCTTATATATTTGATTCTAGAGTTTTTGAGTTGAAGCTAGAATCAGTTCCAATGGTATGCGAGTATACAGATGTGTTTCTAGAAGAGTTACCAGGGTTACTGCCAACCAGAGAAGTTGAGTTTGCTATTAAGTTAATGATACCTACTAAATTGAAAGAGTTGAAAGCACAATTGCAAGAGTTGACAATAGGGGTTTTGCTCGACCCAGTTTTTCTCCTTGGGGTGCTTTTTTGTTATTTGTTAAGAAAAATGACAAATCTATGCGATTATGTATTGATTATCGACAACTCAACAAAGTAACGATCAAGAACAAGCATCCATTGTAGCATATCGATGATCTATTTGACCAATTGAAAGGTGTGACGGTATTCTCAAAGATCGATCTTCGTTCTAGTTATTATCAGTTATGGGTTAAAAACTCAGATGTGTCAAAAACTACATTCAAAACTAGGTACGAGCATTATGAGTTCCTTCTGATGCCATTTGGTTTGACTAATGCACCTGTTGTATTTATGGACTTGATGAATAGAATATTTAGACCGTTTTTGGATAGATTTGTTTTTGTGTTCATTGATGATATTCAGGTCTATGCACGAGATGAGACAGAGCATCTCCAACATTTGAGAATTGTTTTGCAAACTTTACGCGAAAAACAATTGTTCACTAAGTTCAACAAACGTGAGTTCTGGCTTTGAGAAGTTAGATTTTTTGGACATGTAGTATCGACCAATGGCATTAGAGTTGATCCGAGAAAAATTTCAACTGTGGTAAACTGGAAACCTCCGAGAAATGTATCTGAAGTCAGTAGTTTTCTGGTTTAGTTGGATATTACGGAAGATTAGTCAAGGGATTTTCGATGATTGCTACACCACTGATGAGATTGTAACAAAATGATGTCAAATTCGAATGGTTAGAGAAATTGTAATAAAGTTTTAATCAGTTGAAAGTTTTGTTAACCGAGGCACTTGTGTTAGTTCAGCCAGAGTCCATGTAACACCCCTATAACCCGTATCCATCGCTAGAGTGGGTTATGAAGTGTTACCAATTTAAAACACTACATTTGCACATTCACATTTACATAAGTTCATTAGCAATTATATGCATAGCCAAACACAATCAAAGATCGAAATTCAGACTTATACCGACATTCAAAAGTTTCCATATCCACATGGCTTATATACAACAACATCTCAAAATATCATTTACTTAAGTCTATTATATACATGCCATACTAGCTCCAAAACATAATAGTACCAAAATGATAGATAGTGTGATGAGTTGCTGACGATCCCCTCTTGAGTAGGTGACTAGAGTCAACAATCTATAAAACAGAGAAACGTAACAAACGGAGTAAGCTTTCATAAGCTTAGTAAGTTTTAAGCAATGCAAACAAATAAACTCAATTATACTTCGATCATTCAATTTCTCAAGAGGCCATTTTCTAGGTATATTGCCATTTGGCCGAATATACACAGCACATCATGCACATTTAGCATTCTTATTTCACTTAATCTAAATTCATATAACATAAATAAATCAAATACTTTCACATACTTTCACACCTTGACCGAATGTATCATGATCATAGATATAGTTATAACATTTATTCACATATGTATCACATTATACACTTATGATTCAATTCAAATCAAACTCACAAATAAATACATAATACGTACCTGGCCAACTTAACGTATTGAATGTATTCATTTGTCGTTCTAACACGAGGTATCTTAGTCTTAGACTTTTATCAAATCACCGGCATTTAGCCTGCTAGGTTTTAAACCCGAATTCATCCATCGGCATTTCGCCTGCTAGGCTCGAAGCCCGATATCATTTCACCGGCATTATAGCCTGTTAGGGTCGATGCCCGATATCATTTCACCAGCATTATAGCCTGCTAGGCTCGAAGACCCAAATAGTATCTCACCGGCATTATAGCCTGCTAGGCTTAAAGGCTCGATATCATTTCACTGGCATTATAGCCTGCTAGGCTCAAAGACCCGATTAGTACCGTACGATATTCAAATCAACAAGTTTCATATAACACAATCACACCAAACAGGTACTAGCATCATTCGAATATATCATCCTACATTTTATTCACCTTTATTTCATTTCATCATCCATACTTATCATTTGATAGTTTACACATAACATCTCACTCATATTCATCTAACACTTATCATTTGATCATAAAAGCATATCACATTTTACTTCCATATTATATTTGCCATTCAGCCATATACATACATTACAAGTAATACTTAATTCTCATAATATGTCATGTCATTATTGAATAATATTTATGTTTAACTACTAAAAACTTACCTCGAATATTTTCGAACAGTCTCCGATCGGCTATTCAACTACTTTCTCTTTTCCCCTGTCCAACCTTGGTTCTCTATGCTCTTGAGCTAATTCAAAGAAATTTAACTTATTAAAGTCCTATCATGCTAGCTTATGGCCGAATATGACAAGAAATTTTATAGGTCATATAGTTACTTTTAGCTCAAATACAAAATGGTCATACACATTTTTAATCACATTAAGCAATTTAATACAATTAATTTAATATTTCCTCATGTACACATTTATGACCGAATACACATATCAAATAAGTAACTTACCTTAACACATAACCCACATAGCCAAAGTACATATAACCCTAATGACTGAATATGTATATCACCAAAATTCCTATGACTTAACTTTTAACCTTCATAGTGGAATATTCATTGTATACCTAGTTCACATACACAAACACAAAACTAATATGGCTTATCATATTTTCATATACATATCTCAACCATATAGCCGAATATATAGCTCATCAAATAGATATTTATTCTCGTTCCGATATCACATATTGATCAACTAGACCGTGAATTAGCCTTTGGCAAATTCGGTCATTAAAGTAATAACCTATTTAACATTCAAGCATTTTATACTAAAATTCCTCCCAATGCAGAATTCATATAAAACCTTTAATGCTCATACAAAGTTTATATTTTAAATAATTTATACACACACTATTAACCTAATATCAATTAACTAAGCACTTTAACAAATTTTCGTTAACTAAACACACATTCGGCAATGAAAAAGACAATTTAACAAACCTTAAATTCAACTTATAACAATATATACTCAATATTCAAAGCATTTAACATCACTTCATCAAAATTTTACATCATAGCCGAATGCTTCTTTTTAAACCATTTATCCTCACAAAGCATAAATTTCACCATTAAACTTACAAGCCCAGTTATCTAAATAGACCATCTATACATAAGTACCAAGCCTCAAACTTAATTTATAACTATCTAAATCATTTAAAACATCCAACACCAAATTTTCTTTGCATTTCATACTATAGTCGAATGCCCATTCCAAACAATTGAGCCACACATAATTCAAATTTCAAAATTTAAACTTATAAACTTACAATCACATGGATTTTAACATTATAGTCCATCAAACTTTCATTCATCAATTTCTATCATCAAATACAAAATTTTTGCAATTTCCTATCATGACCAAATGCACAATTGACCAATATTTAACAAATTAGTTCATGGGTTTAAAGTAGAACCAAGAGAGGAACTCAAAAACATGAAACCAAACTACCATGAACTTACCTTGAATTTATCTCCCCCAAATGACCGAATATTCAAGAGCTTCTCTTCTTCTTTTTGTTTTCTTTAGTTTTTGCCAAGTGATGAAAGAAAAAAATAAAGCTTAACTTTGTTTTTATCACCTTATTTTATGTTATAAAATAACATATATTATTTTATACCATAATTTAAGTTTATAATTTATTATTATTATTAAGCACATGATGCATTAAACCAACCCCACTACCGTACACTTAAATAAAGTGGTAAAATAGACATGCAAATCCTCTACTTTAGTAATTTACAAAATTAATCACTTGGACATTCACCTACCACATATTCAAAGTTTCTCAAACAAGTCCTTTTTAGCTAATTCCACATTCAAATGACAAAATTAAGACACGATACTTTCACACATGCACTTTCACATATAATAAACATAGAATATAACATTTAATTATTTTCGTGACTCAGTTTTGTGGTCCCAAAACCACTTCCCGACTAGGGTCAAATTAGGGCTGTCACAGTCCAGTAAAGAATTTGTGATTTATAGTGATGTTCCGTTGAATGGTTTGGGTTGTGTTTTGATGCAAGAGGGAAAAGTGATAGCGTATGATTCTAGACAGTTGAAACCACATTAAAAGAATTATCTGACTCACAATTTAGAGCTTGCAACTATTGTTTTTTGCTTTGAAGTTTTGACGACACCATTTGTACGGAGAAAAATATCATATCTTCACAGATTATAAAAGCCTGAAATATTTGATGTCGTAAAAAGATCTGAATTTGAGCTAGTGCAGATGGCTCAAGTTATTGAAATATTGTGACTTGGTCATTGACTATCATCCAGGAAAGGCTAATGTTGTTCCTAATGTTTTGAGTAGAAAATATCTATTTGCTTTGTGATCTTTGAACACGCAGTTAACATTGATTGATGATGGTTAAATTTTAGTTGAATTAAAAGCTAGACCGACTTTTTTGTAACAGATTTGCGAAGCTTAGAAATGTGATAATGTTTTGATAGCTAAACGGAAACAGATTGAGATGACACCTAATTTAGATTTTCATGTGGGTTCAGATGACAGTTTGTACTTTAAAGACAAAATTTGTGTTTAGAAAGTTTTGACCTTGTTCAGAAGATCTTACAAGAAGCTCACAGTAGTAGCTTATCTATTCATTTGGGTAGCAATAAAATGTACGGTGACTTGAAACAGATGTATTGGTGGCCAAGTATGAAACAAGAAATCTTAGAGTTCATATTGAGATGCTTGGTTTGTCAGCAAGTTAAAGCCGAGCATCAGGTACCTTCAAGTTTATTACAGCCAGTGATGATTCCAGAGTAGAAACAGGAACGTGTCACAATGAATTTCATATCGGGATTACCTCTATCTCTGAGAAAGAAAGATACTGTGTGGGTCATTATTGATCGTTTGATGAAGTCCGTGCATTTCATTCCAGTGCACATTTATTTTTCACTCGAGAGATTGGCATAGTTGTATGTTACTGAGATCGTTAGATTGTATGGTGTGCCAGTTTCTATTATTTCTAACAAAGATCTGCGGTTTATGTCTCAATTCTAGAGCAAGTTACACAAAGATCTAAGTACACAATTACATTTTAGTACTGCATTTCATCTTTAGATTAACGGTCAGTCTAGGCGAGTAATTCAAATACTCAAGGATATGCTTTGATGTTGTCTTTTAAAGTTTGAAGGTAACTGGAGAGATTTTTATCATTGGTGGAATTTGCATACAATAATAGTTATCAAACGAGTACTAAAATGGTACCGTACGAAGCTTTGTAAGGTCGAAAGTGTCAAACTCTATTATACTGGACTGAGCTCAGTGAGAAAAATTTATTTGGTGTTGATTTAATACGAAAAACCGAAGAAAAGTTAAAGTGATATGTGACAATTTGAAAGCAACTTCGGATTGATTGAAATCCTATGTAGATTTGAAAAGGAAACGCATCGAATTCCAAGTTGATGACAAAGTGTTTTTGAAAGTATCGCCTTAGAAGAAAGTTCTTCGATTTGACCGTAAAGGAAAGCTTAGTCCGTAGTTTATCGGGCCGTATGAGATCATAGAGAGAATCAGACCTGTAGCTTATAGATTAGCTTTGCCATCAAAGTTAGAAAAGATCCACAATGTATTTCATGTATCGATGTTACGACGGTATGATTAGATCCTTCACACATGATTTCACTTATTAACGTTGAGATTCAGCCAGATATGACATACAGTGAAGAACTGATCAAAATTATAGCTTGAGAGGTTAAAGAATTGAGAAATAAAAGCATAGGTTTAGTGAAAATTCTTTGGCAACATCATGGTATAGAAGAGACCACCTAGAAACTGGAAGAAGCTATGAAAGTGCAATACCCGAACCTCCTTTCTGGTAAGATTTTCGAGGATGAAAATTGCTTTAAGGGGGAGTGTTGTAATAGCTCATTTTCAGTGAAATCAGAATAGTGGTTTTGAAACCACAAATCTAATGAGTAGATTATTATTTTAATGTCTATGGAATGTTAGTAAGATCGTATTAAAATTTCGTTAAGAAATTTTGACGTTTGCATGCTTAATTATGTGAAAAGAACTAAATCGTAAAAGGTGAAAAAGTGAAGTTCTATTAGTTTAAGGTATCAATTAGCTATGAAATTTAAATGTGAGTGGACTTAAATGGTAATGAGACCATTTAACTAGTTAGTGGACTTTTATGGACACAAATTAAGTTATTGTAAGTTAAAATGAAAGGTTAATAAAGTAAATTCATAAATAAGTTAAAGTAAAATATCATAAAAAAATGTATCATCTTCTTTAACTTTTATTTTCACTGAAAATTGATGAAGGAGAAGCCATAACTAGGGTTTGAAGCTTCTGTTACTCATTTAGCTTGCATGTAAGCATAATTTTATCCCGTTTTTAATATTTTTATGTTTTCAAGATCGTTGTAGTTTAATCTAGCTAGTCTGGGGATTGATTTGCAAAAATTTTAAAGGTTTAAGGTTTTTCCATGAATGTTCTTTCATGATTCTTGATGTTTATAAAAGATTATGAGTCCTTGGTAATAAATAAACAAGTTTTGTAAAGTGATTTTTTATGAACATGTCATTTAGGGACTTATTTGTAATTATAGTAAAAATTCATGGTAAATTTGTGAAATTATAAATGGTCTGGATTGATATGGGTTCATAATAAATTTAGCTAGCATGAAATGAGGATGAAAATGCTTAGATTTCAATTTATGAGCTTAAGGACTAAATTGTGAAAATTTAAAATGTTAGGGGCAAAATAGTAATTTTGCAAAAATATGAAATCTGGGTTGAATTGAATAATAGAACTATTAAATGGATCGAATCTGTATATTTAGATCAAGATAGACCTCATGAAGATTTAGATCGGGGAAAAGCTAAAGCTTCGGATTAGTCGACTTCATTTCTACGTCTTTGTTATCGAAGTAAGTTTGTATGATTAAATATCATTTTAATGTTATAATGATCTATATGTTGATGTGTTATTTTCCATGTAACTAAAAGATGTATATCTAATGATGTCACGATGATTATCGAGCCCCGTTTGAACCTTAGGAATTCATAGGATACAAATGACATGTTATTAGGGTTTTCATGTTTTGGGTGCTAGTTTTAAATGTCCTATCGATGGTTGAGTTCCTACATTTGTTGAGGATACTCCACAAATCCTATAAGCAAGATTGTGTTGTAACACCCCTTACCCGTACCCGAGGCCGGGATAGGATACGAGGCATTACTGGACTAAACAGATGTACATTGTCCCTTATATGTGCCTACAAGGCCTAAAACATACACCGGAGGTGATTCGAGACTAAATAGAGAATTCTTGAAAATTTTACAACACTTAAGAAATTTTCCATGTTTTGAAAGTCACACGCCCGTGTGTCTTGGGACACGCCCGTGTCCTCAGCCCGTGTAACTCTCTGTTTATGACATCATCAACAAATAAGGGTCACACGGCCAGGTCACTCGCCCGTGTGCTAGGTCGTGTCCTCCACACGGCCGTGTCTCTGCTCGTGTGGCTGAGAAAATGGCTATTTACCAAGCTATTTGTCACCCTTATTTGCACATACTTAAACACAACTACAATAGTACGTTTCATGGCATAAATAAACTACCACCAGGCAATAACATATCATTTTCACACCATCATCTATCATGCATTATAACATCATGACTTACCAAATCACTTCATGCTAAATTCACACTAAAAAAGGCATTAACATATGGATAAATTCATATCCATTATATATATCAAGCAAATATAAATCACATCACAAAACATTGACATATGCACATGCATAATTATATAGGCTTACAACCAATTAGCCAATATAGCTAATTTGTGTAACAACCCGATTTTGGGCCTAGTCGAAACAGTGGTTTTGAAACCACTATTTTGAAGCCATAGAAATTATTTTTAATGATATTTTATGTGTTATAGCAAGATTATATGATTACATGAAAATTTTGGTGAAATAATTTTAGCAATTTCATGCTTAATTGCGAAAAAGGACTAAATCACGTAAAGGGCAAAAGTTTTGTTTTGCTAGCTAAAGGTGTCAAATAGCTATAGAACATTAAATTAGGGTCTTTATTGAGTAAATAGACCATAAATATGTTAGCGGCTAATCAAGGAGACAAAAAAAGGTTGAAAAGTCAAAATTGGTATGCATTAGATGACTTATTTGGTAAGAAAATAAAACAAAAAGAAAAAAATTGTTGTCATCTTTTCATCTTCCTTCTTCCCCACCGAAAATTCCAGCAAAGAGGGGGCTTTAAAAGCTCAAAAAATTCAGCAACTTATATCCCTTACAAGTTAGTGATTTAGATGCCTATTTTTGATAATTTTTGTACTTTTGGAACCCTTGTAGCATGAACTAGCTAATGGAGGGACTATTTTGTGAAATGGTTGATAGTCTAGGGATTAGCCATGAAAGGATTTATGTTGTTTTCTGAATTTTTATCGAATAAAATGAGTCTTGGTTGTGTAATAAACAACTTTTGTGAAAGGATTTTCAAAGAAAACACCTAAAAGGGCCATTTTGTAAAAGTTATAAAATAGGTTGTAATTGTGTGAAATAGTGGAAATTTGGGGTTGTCATAAGAGTAACAATTGGTCGGTTAGGCTTGGCTAATAAGGAAATTCGATAAAAATCGATTTCTAGGCCTAAGGGTAAAATGATCATTTTGTGAAAGTTTAGAGGCAAAATGGTCATTTTGCCAAAAATGTGAGTTTTGATTGTCCAAATTTATTTAGTAATTAAATGATTGAATTTCATCATGTTAGATCAAGAAAATCGAGATTTGGGCTTAAATCGAGAAAGTGCGTGGTTAAAGACAAAAGGAGAATAATTAGCCGAAATTGCATTTGAGGTAAGTCCGTGTGATTAAATGAGCATGATATTTATGCCATTGTTATTATACTTGAAAATCTATCTTGCCATGATTGTATTAAAGTTTAGGTTGATGATATTGTATATGAGAAAGTGATGTCAAATGTAAATAACATTTATGTGTTGATTGAATGCTTGGAGATTTGATGGAATATGATATTCCATTGAAACGAGTAAGTTGTATGTAAATAATATGACTAAATTGTTATTATATCAGTTTAAATTGATATAGCATGAATTTATTGGTTGTGGAAATGATTATGTTTGATGAATATTAAGACAGTAGAATTCCCGTTTGAACCTTAAGAAACAATTCAGATATTCATACCAAGACATTCGGGTTATTTGTGTGCCAGTGTAAGACATGTCTGAGACATGCATCTGCCACTTTATGAGAGCCAGTGTAAGACCATGTCTCGGACATGGCATCGGCATTGAGACGAGAGCTAGTTTAAGACATGTCTGGAGCATGCATCGACTACGAGATGTGTCAGTGTAAGATAATGTCTGGGACCTGCCATCGGCACAGATATGTGAGAGCTAGTGTAAGACCATGACTGGGACCTGCCATCGGCACAGATATGTGAGAGCTAGTGTAAGACCATGTCTGGGACATGGTATCGGCCTCGATTTTGATAGTCAGTGTAAGACCATGTCTGGGACATGGCATCGACTTGATGGATGAGCCAATGTAAGACCATGTCTGGGACATGGCATCTACATTATACCTTATGTGTGGGGCTTAGTGAATATCCGATAGCTTTCCGAATAGTTCAACGGTGAGAGTTATGGTTTAAGCTAAATGACAAAGGTTATGACCATATTGTGAGTGGTACAGGTACTTACATGAAATTGATGAGATGTGAATTCAATTCATGTTATAGGATTAGTGAGGAATGAATATGAGCATGTTGAGTAACACAGGTATGTATACCAAGCTTATGAGAAATGATTTCAGTTTATGATGCACATTTAGTGAAGATGTAAATAGGTAATTCATGCTTATGAGAATGATTTTGTGATGACATTGTGATTATAGGTCTATACTTATGATATATAAATATGTAAGCTTACCAATGTGGTGAAAATGAATTAATATGGAGTGATAAACTTAGTATCGTTAATTTACACTAAAACAGTTTTGGACAGCAGCCATAGTTCGACTTTGAAAATCCACCAAAAATTGTGGAAATTGAGTTAGAGGCTGAATAAAAATGAAATTAAAGCCTAATGAGTCTAGTTTCACATAGAATAAACGGTGTAAGCAAAAGAGTTTCATATTATGAAATATTTAAATTGTTGTGAGACAGAGTTAGAATGGCTTCGAAATCCCCTGTTCTAATTTGAGAAAATCATTTAAAATTTTACAAAAATATTTATGGGTTATAATTTATATGCTTTGAATTCTTGTATTATGAGATAATTAATTGTTAGTGAAGAGCGGTCAAAACTGTCAGACAGCGAAAAAGGGGTAACATTAAGGAATAAACTGTACTAATTTACGAAACCAAAAATTCTGAAAATTTTATGGTAGGAAGATATGTGAGTCTAGTTTTGTGGAAAATTAGCAGAAATTAATTTGGAGTTCTGTAGCTCCAGATATAAATAATTTAGTGACTGTGACTCGAAAATAGCTTGACTGGAACATTAGTAAAAATGCAAATAGGGTTGTATTACCATGAGAAGCAAGTTGATCAATTGCTTATTATTTTCATACGGTCTTACTAAGCTAAAAACCTACTCCCTTCCTTTTCTTTCCTTTAGTGTTTTCAGGTTAGCTTGGGCTTGGAGATCGTCGGAGGCAGCATCACACAATGAAGTCGCTACCTTTGGAATAATGAAGTATATATATTAGAAATTTCAAGTGTAACAGCCTAATTTTGGGGCTAGTCAGAATATTGATTTTGGAACCACTAAATTGAGGTCGAGAAAATTATTTTAAATATTATTTTATGTATTGTAGCATGGTTAGATAAGTACATGAAAATTTTAGTGAATTAATTTTAACGATTGCTTGCCTAATTGTAAAAAAAGGACTAAATCGCATAAAGTGCAAAAGTCCTATTTTGCTAGAAAAGAGTGTCAATTAGCTAAAGAACCGAATTTGGGGGCTTTAAAGAACAATTAGACCTCCTATTTCTTAGGTTGGCCGGCCATAGGGGACAAATTGATGGGAAAGGAAAAATTAGGTGGTGTTTGGTCACCAATTTTGACTAGTTTGAATAAAATAAACAACAAAAGGTTTCATCTTTCTCACTCTTTCTTCTTCCACAAAAAAATTGGCCATTAGAGGGGTTTTTGAAGCTTGAAAATTTCAGCTACCTTAAGCCTTTACAAGTAAGTGGTTTTCGTGACTTTTCTTGATGATTTTTACATTTTTGGACCCCTTGAAGCAAGAGATTTTAAATGAGGGGATTATTTTGCAAAATGGTTGAAAGTCTAGGGTTTTGACATGAGAGAATTTAGGTTGTTTTCTAAATTTTTGTGGAAGAATATGATCCTTTGGTGAGTAATAAACAACTTTTGTGAAGGGATTTCTCATGAAAACCCTAATAGGGACTATTTTGCTTGAGTTGTAAAATAGATAATAAATGTGTGAAATAATGGAAAGTTTGGATTGCTTCTAGTATATAAAGTGATCAAATAGGTTTATAATATGAAGATATTTGATAAAAATTGATTTTCGAGCATAGGGATAAAATGGTCATTTTGTGAAAGTCTAAGGACAAAATAGTCAATTTGCCCAATTATGAAATTTTGGGCGTTTAAATCAATATGCTAATGAAATAAATGAATTTTATTAAGTTAGATCACGAGAAACGTGATTTGGGCCTTGATCGGGGTAAGAACAAAGTTTACGGGGATTAAGCTTGTCTTCATCATTTGTGTCGAGGTAAGTACATATGTAAATAATGTGTTATTGAAGCCTACTTTGGTATATTTTAATAATATACATGCGTAATTAGCTTATTGTTGTTATGTATCTAAGTTTTAGTTGTTGCCATGAATGTTTAAATGACATGTTATGTGAGTAAATTACAATGTGAGCAAATGCGATGCTATTCGATTAGATATGAAGCCCCGTTGAACCTTAGACATAGCATAGGATACAAAGGGACATGTTATGAAAATTATGTGGTCTGAACTCATGAATTGAGTCTGAGTTCATGAAATAAATGCTATAGGTAACGTGGGTCTGGGTACTGACTTTTTGTACAGACCCGTGAGTGGCTCAATGAGCATACTTACATAATAGCAATGGGGTCCGAGACCTGACTTGATAAAAAGGCCCGTGAGTAGCTCAAATTGGAGCGTTTCATAGCACGAGGTAGCCCTGATTTCCTATATGGCATTTAGATGCAAATTCCTCGTGTATCCATATGTATTTCAAGAGTTCAACGGGTAACCCAAAGAATTAGTTGGCGAATGCTTTGATGAGGTATGTATACTGAACTCATGGTTAGGACCTGAGTAAAGAACTAGGTGTATTAAGTATACATGAATGAAAAGAAGAGTAAGATAGAGACGTTAAGTGATTTTTATCTTTTAAGCATGACAAGCTACCGTTGGATGAATATGATTTTCTTATAATTACACTTCATTTGCATATATTTACTTACTAATCTCCCACACTTACCCTCTTTTCTTTTCTTTCCTTATAGTGCCACCAAGCTAGCATCGGGGATCCAGTGACATCAAAAACTTTGATCGTACTATCACTCAAGACCTTAGTATAGCTAGTTTCCTTGTTTTGTTTTCTGGCATGTATAGGGACTCGAGTCTTTGTTTAGTGTTTTGCTAATTAGCCATAATGTGTTGGCTCATATGATGAATACGATACTCTTTTTGTATAAGGCTATGGATGATGGTCAATACTCATTTTGATTTGTAAATGGAAGATGATATTTTCATGGATGAGTGAATTGCATGAATGAAATGTTGTCCATTGTGGTTATTTTGGCTATGTGATATGCCCTTATGTTAGTATAGAGTGATTTTTGTGCAGGCTTCATAAGAGAGGGTGACAAAAAGGCTTGGTAAATCCTTATTTTGTCCACACGAGTAGGCATACGGGCGTATGTCTAGACCATGTGTGACTCAGGTTTACCACATGGGCGTGTGATATGGCTGTGTGTCCCCTGCATGTAAGAATTGTAAGTCAGTATGCATGGTAGTAAATGCACAGGCAGAGACACAACCGTGTGCCTCAGCCGTGTGAAGGGCACAACCTAGCAGACGGGCGTTTGCCTTGGCTGTGTGTCCCTTAAGGATTGCGAACGTCAGAAACAAAATGTTCAAGTTTTTGCACATGGGTGTGTCATGGCCATGTGAAGGACACGGGCCAGAGACATGGGCATGTTTTGGGTCGTGTGAAAACCCCTGTAGGTGTACATTTAGAATTAATTTCACACGGGTATAGGACATGGGCCTGTCCCTATATTGCTTAGGCCATGTGAGCCACACAACCCAATATCACGACCATGTTGATATGTCACATGGGCGTGTTGCCCTCCCACACGGGTGTGTGCCCCTGTGTTGAAAGTTATTTTCAGAGTTTTTTAAAGGACTCGGATAGTTTCTGAATGGGTTCCAATGGATGTTTTGGGCTTAGTAGGCTCTTATTAAGGAGTTATAAATAAAATTGAAAAAGTTTTAATTTGACCATTTTTTGGTGTTATGAAAATGTCTATATACGTAAGTTTAAGTTAGGTAATGCCTCATATTCCGACCCGGCGTGGGGCACGGGTGTAGGGTGTTACATTCAGTCGCATTAGAGCTACAGTTTAGTCGATTCTCAGACTAATGTAGCATGTGTACGAGTTTAGCTATACATGCCATAAATAAATTGGGATAATGTGACGACTCCTGATCTTTTAAATTGTGTTTTCATATAGTTATGGATCCCGATCGAACTATGGCAAACGACGTAGAAAGTAATAGGCTGGCCCCCGCTGAAGGGGCGATGCCATCCGATAATCAACCTCGCACGGTTAGTCAGGGAGGAGATGAAGGGGCTCGAGAGGCCTTTCTCCACATGATGAATGAGTGGTACAAGGAGTTCGTTCGAGCGAACCCGAATGCTCAACCCCCTCCACCCCAACCTATCTCTCAACCTGTCCCCGTAGTACCCTAGGGTATAGACCTTGAAAGGCAGAATACACCTCCAGTGGATAAGATCCGAAAGCATGGAGCCAATGAGTTCCATGCTAATAAAGATGATGACCCTAAAAGGGCAGAATTATGGCTTGAGAATACCATCAGAGTATTTGATGAATTATCTTACACTTCCGAAGAATGCTTGAAGTGTGCCATATCCTTGTTAAGGGACTCTACATACTACTGGTGGAAGACGTTAGTTTTGGTGGTGCCTCAAGAAAGGGTCACATGGGAATTCTTCCAAGAGGAATTCTGGAAGAAATACACCAGTGAAAGATTTATGGATCAAAAGTGTAAGGACTTCCTTGACTTGAAACAAGGCTGCATGATAGATACTGTATATGAAAGAGAGTTCGTCTGACTTAGTAAATACGCTCGGGAGTGTGTATTCTCTGAGGCCAAGATGTGTAGAAGGTTCAAAGATGGACTTAATGAGGACATTAGACTGTTAGTGGGTGTCCTTGAGTTGAAAGAGTTCATAGTACTCGTTGATCAGGCCTGTAAAGTCGAGGAATTAATCAAGGAAAAGAAGAAAACCGAAGTGGAAACTAGATATGTAAGGAAAAGACATGCGAGCAAGTCATTTCCATCACAGTCCAAGAAATCTAGAGACACCTACTCTCGTTCTCATGCATCAGTTGGACATTCGTACCGATATCATAAGAAACAAGATTTAGATTTTAAGTCTCGGGTTACATCAGTGGCTAGCGTGGGCAATGTCAAATCTTTCAAACCAGAATGTCAACATTGTGGTCGAAATCATTTTGACAAGTGTAGAATGAATGATGTATCTTGTTTTTAGTGTAGTTCTCAAGACCACTTTATTAAGGATTGCCCTGAGATGAATGATAAAGAAAAATTTCAAAATATAAGGCCAAGTGGCACCAATTTTAAAGGAATACCTCAAAAGAATGATGGAGTTGGGGCTGGTAGCAAGAATGTGACAAGAGACACTACCGTAAGGTCTGAAGCTAGAGCTCCGACTAGGACCTATGCCATACGTGCACGTAAAGATGCATCCTCTCCTGATGTGATCACCGGTACATTTTCTCTCTATGATAATACTGTTATTGCTTTGATTGACCCTGGTTCTACTTATTCGTATGTATGCATGAAGTTGGTGTCTAGCACGAATATGCTTGTTGAGTCTACGGGATTTATGATTAAAGTGTCAAACCCATTAGGGAAACATGTGATAGTCAATAAAGTATGTAAGAAATGTCCTTTAGTAGTTAAAGGTCATTGTTTTCCGGCCAATTTGATACTGTTACGATTCGATGAGTTTGATGTCATATTGGGTATGGACTGGTTGACATTCCATGATGCTATAGTAAATTGTAGACAAAAGGTTATTAAATTAAAATGCGAAAATGGTGAGAATCTTTGGGTTGAATCAGGTGAGCCAGGGAACTTGCCTACGGTGATACCCTCCATGTTGGACCAGACATGTTTGGGGAAAGGATGTGAAGCTTATTTAGCTTTTGTAATGAATACTAAGGAATTGGAGTTGAAGGTTGAGTCAGTGCTGGTTGTAAGTGAATATGTGGATGTATTCCTGAAAGAATTGCATGGGTTACCCCCTAATAGAGAGGTTGAATTTGGTGTAGAGCTAATGCTAGGGACCACACCTATTTCGATTGCTCTGTATCGGATGGCCCCGACTGAGCTGAAAGAACTAAAGTCATAGTTGCAAGAATTGACCGACAAGGGTTTCGTGTGACCAAGCTTTTCACCGTGGGTTGCTCTGGTGTTATTTGTGAAAAAGAAAGATGGATCTGTGAGGTTGTGCATAGATTACCAGCAGTTAAATAAGAGGACGATCAAGAACAAATACCCGTTTCCGCGAATTGATGACTTGTTTGACCAACTGAAGGGAGCAACATGGTTTTCTAAGATTGACTTGAGATCTGGCTACTATCAACTATGAGTTAAAGAAGCAGATGTGCCTAAAACTGCTTTAGGACTCGGTATGGCCACTATGAGTTTCTCGTCATGCCTTTCGGCTTAAAAAATACTCCCGTCATGTTTGTGGATTTAATGAATAGAGTATTTTGGCCATATCTAGATAAGTTTGTCGTTGTATTCATCAATGACATCCTGATATACTCTAGAGATAGGGTAGAACATGCCAAACACTTGAGAACGTTTTGCAGACTCTGAGGGACAATCAGTTGTATGCCAAATTTAGTAAAAGTGAGTTTTGGCTTCGAGAAGTTGGCTTTTTGGGTTATATTGTCTCGTGTGATGGTATCAGGGTTGATCCCAATAGGCTACTATTGTTGAATGGAAGCTGCCAAAAAGTGTGATTGAGGTTAGATGCTTTTTAAGGTTGGCTGGTTATTACAGACGATTTGTAAAGGACTTCTCTATGATTGCGACTCCCAAGACAAGGTTACTTCAAAAAGGAGTTAAGTTTGAATGTTAAGATAAGTGTCAGTAGAGTTTCGAGAAGTTGAAGATGCTATTGACTGAGGCTCCCGTACTAGTACAATCCGAATCAGGAAAAGAGTTCGTGATTTATAGCGATACGTCGTTGAATGGGTTGAGATGTGTTCTTATGCAAGAGGACAAAGTTATGGCTTATGCCTCGAGGCAATTGAAACCTCACAAGAAGAACTATCCGACACACGACCTTGAGTTGGCTGCCATAGTATTTGCTCTGAAGATCTGGCGATATTATTTGTTCGGAGAGATATGCCATGTATACTCCAATCATAAAAGTCTTAAGTACTTGATGACCCAAAAGGATTTAAATATGAGGCAACGTAGATGGTTGAAACTATTAAAATATTATGAGTTGATTATAGATTACCATCCGGGAAAAGTGAATATGGTCGCCGATGCATTAAGTAGAAAATCATTGTTTGCTTTGAGAGCAATGAATGCCCGATTGACCTTGTCAGAGGATGGTTCGGTCCTAGCAGAGCTAAAAGCTAGACCGAAGTTTCTTCAAGAAATTTTTTGAGGCTCAGAAGAGTGATAGCGAATTACTATCCAAGACAACCCTGTGCGAATCAGATGTTGAATTAGATTTTCGGATCGATTCCAACGGTTGCTTGAGATTCTGGGATAGGATTTGTTTTCCTAAGGACATCGAATTGATTTGGAAGATATTAGGTGAGGCACATAGTGGTTGTTTATCAGTACACCCCGGGAGTACAAAAATGTATAACGGCTTGAAGAAAATGTATTGGTGGCCGGGAATGAAAAGAGACATTTTAGAGTTCCTTTCCAAGTGTCTTGTAACACCCCGTACCCGAGTCCGTCACCGGAGTCGGACACGAGGGGTTTGCAGACTTAAATCACTTCTTTGCACAATCCATTTTAAATTTTCTAGGCAAGCTGGCTAACTGCGTCACTTTCACCTTAAAAATCATATCTTGAGTTTCACAACTCGAAAACCAGCTTCGTGATTTTTCCCTAAAACTAGACTCATATATGCATCTACAAATTTTTTTCTAGAATTTTTGGTCAGGCCAATTAGTACAGTTTATTAGTCAAAGTCTCCCATGTTACAGGGATCGACTACACTGCCCTTTGTGCATTATGACTTGGATATCTCCCTGTACAGGGCTTCAATACTGATTTCGTTTGTTTCTATAGAAACTAGACTCAAAAAGGAATCTATTCATATATGGCATGACTTCTAATTATCTCTGGTTAATTTATAATGAATTTCCAAAGTCGGAACAGGGAATCCAGAAACCGTTCTGGCCCTGTCTCACGAAAACTTTAGCATCTCATAATATACTGTTCATATGAACGTTTCGTTAATTTCCTATGAAAATAGATTCATCAAGGTTCATTTGCATAATTTATTAACTATTTAATTTCATTCCTACTATTTTAGTGATTTTCCAAATCTACATCACTGCTGCTGTCAGCATCTGCCTTTAAGGTAGACTTTACCTATTTCATAGTTTCCATGATTCAACTAGCCCTTTTAGCATAAATAGCACAAATTATGATAGTGATTAACCATTCCCATGGCCAATCCTTGTTAAGCATATCCATACCAAATGAGTATAACATTATGCTCAAACATATATAAGCCATTTTCGCATGGCTATCCAAAATTATACAAATCCAAAGGGTCCATGACCCACAACAAAAAGGGTAGTCCTATACATGCCATTTCGAAGTTCAACCAAAATTGTACCAAAAGGGGGCTTTGATAGTGTGGGCGACTTTGACTTCAAAATCCCGAGTCCGATAGCTGAAGAACCAAAATCTATAAAACAGAGAATCAAAGAAACGGAGTAAGCATTAAATGCTTAGTAAGTTTTGAGCAAAGAATTTAGACACAACCAAAGTATAGCATTCATGTAGCTAAACGGATAATTTCATATGCACAAATTTTCAATATCATACTTACTTCACATTACCAACCCTTTTATTCATACACAAAGATCAACTTAGCCAAAGGCCGGTAGCTCATTTATCAACTGAGCGAATACTTATTTGTAAGGGCTCAACTAATTCAAAGCACATACGAAACATACATCAATGTTGGGATGTTACAAGCGTATTAACTGAATTTTTTACAGCAAGATCATTCATTCCCAAATCACGTACCTTCAGAATTTAACCGGATATAGCTACTCGTTCAAATGCCTTCGGGACATAGCCCGGTTATAGTAACTCGCACAAATGCCTTCGGGACTTAACCCGGATTTAGTAACTCGCGCAAATGCCTTCGGGACTTAACCCGGATTTAGTAACTCGCACCAATGCCTTCGGGCTTAGCCCGGAATTAGTATCTCGCACAAATGCCTTCGGATCTTAGTCCGGATATGGTCACTTAGCACAAAGCCTTCGGGACTTAGCCCGGACATCATTCGAATAACCATGCACATTTAACAATAAATCATGACACATTCGTATTTCATTTTCATTAGCAAAACTCAAACACAAGACACTTATCACTCTTGCCATTTCGGCTCAATAGCCACACACAAAGAGCACGATTTTGATTTGCTTAAAACATGATCTAATCAAATCATAATTTAAGCTCTATTACTCAAGAACTTACCTCGGATGTGGTCGAGCGATTTCGACAGCTATTCGATCACTTTTTCCTTTCCCTTATCCAACTGTGGTCCTCTAAGCTCTTGAGCTAATTCAAACAAATTTAACTCATTAAAGTCTCATTTTGCTAGCTTATGGCCGAATATAAACATAACTTAAAAGTCTCATTTTGCTAGCTTATGGCCGAATATAAACATAACTTATGTACTTATTCAAGTGGCCGAACATACATGTCTATGTTGGGGCCGATTGCAACACTTAATACATTCTACAAGTATGGTCACTTGTATTGACTAAACACCATTTTGTTTCAAGTTCAAAACTTGGCCCATACACATATATACACTAGTAAAGCATCCTCTCCCTTTCCATCAATTCAACACATGCATTACTCATTAATATACAAAAATTATATTCGGCCTTAGCACACAACTTGCTAGCCGATTCTTCTTCATCTAGCAACTAATGCACATATGTGCTCATTTGTTAGACTCTACTTCATCTAACAACCACCATATTTTCCCTTCTACTTCCTACCATGGCCGAATATCATCTCCATGACATAGTAAAGATTTGAACCATGGGCTATTTAGAACTCAAGCTAACTACTAAAACATGCATGCATCTCATGGAACATCATCAAACATACCTTAGCCGATTTCCTCAAAGCTCTTTTTCCTTCTTTTTCTTTCTCCTATTCGGCCAAGAACAACATGAGAGCTTTTCTATTCTTTTTTTTTTGGTCATGCATGAGAATGATGAACACATTTTTTTCTCTTTGTTTTCTTCCTTCAATTTCTTATTAGTTTATTGCCCATGCTTCTTATTTTATTCTTCCATTAACACAACATGTTTCATGACATGTTTTGCCCATGCTTCTTATTTTATTTTTCCATTAACACAACATGTTTCATGACATGTTTTGCCCATCATCCCTTGTCATGGCCGGCCACTAGTACTTAAATGGGGGGAAATTGACATGCAAGTCCACCCCTTTGATTACATGCACTATTAGGCCACTTGCATTTGCCTAGCACATTTCTAAATTTTCTCACATAAGTCCTATCAACTAAATTCACATGAAATTAACTAAATCGAAGCTTAAAACTTTCACACATTTATATTCACATATTTTAGGCAATAATTATCACATTCAAATAATTTGGTGACTCGGTCTAGCGGTCCCGAGACCGCTTTCCGACTAGGGTCACTTTAGGGCTGTCACAACTTTCCCCCACTTAAGAAATTTTCGTCCCCGAAAATCTTACCAGTAAATAGGTTTGGGTATCGTTCTTTCATCGAGCTCTCGGTTTCCCAAGTAGCTTCCTCGATCCCGTGTTTGAGCCATAACACCTTAACTAACGGAACCCTTTTGTTTCGCAACTCTTTCACTTCACGAGCTAGGATACGAATCGGTTCTTCTTCATAACTCAAGTCAGATTGAATTTCAACTTCTGAGGGATTAATCACATGTGACAGATCGGATCTATAACGTCGAAGCATCGAAACATGAAAGACGTCGTGAATCTTTTCAAGTTCAGGGGGCAAAATCAATCTATACGCAACTGGACCAACTCGTTCAGAGATTTCGTACGGCCCAATGAATCTCGGGCTCAACTTGCCCTTACGGCCAAATCTGAGTATCTTTTTCCAAGGCGAAACTTTAAGAAACACTTTATCTCCCACCTGATATTCAATGTCTTTTCGTTTCAAATCCGCATACGATTTCTGACGATCTGTGGCTGCCTTCAGACTTTCACGGATTACCTTTACTTTCTGTTCAGCATCTTTAATCAAATCAACTCCGAAAATTTTACTTTCACCGAGCTCGGTCCAAAACAATGGTGTACGGCATTTACGACCGTACAAAGCCTCGTAAGGTGCCATCTTAATACTTGATTGAAAACTGTTGTTGTAAGCGAATTCAATCAAAGGTAAATACCGTTCCCATGAACCGCTGAACTCGAGGATGCAACATCTCAACATATCCTCAAGTATCTGAATTATCCGCTCGGATTGACCATCGGTTTGGGGTTGAAAAGCGGTGCTAAAGTGAAGCTTGGTACCCAAAGCTTCTTGCAATTTCTTCCAAAATTGCGAGGTGAATCTCGGATCTCTATCCGACACAACAGAAATCGAAACCCTGTGTAATCTCACAATCTGAGAAACATACAATTCAGCTAGTTTATCCAATGAAAAATCCGTACGTATGGGGATAAAGTGAGCCGACTTAGTCAGTCTATCCACAACAACCCAAATCGCATCTTTCTTACTTGCCGATACTGGCAACCCAGATACGAAATCCATCGTGACTCGATCCCATTTCCATTCAGGTACCTTGATCGGCTGAAGTAATCCTGAAGGCACTTGATGTTCTGCTTTCACTTGTTGACATATTAAACATCTCGAAACAAAGTCGGAGATGTCTCGTTTCATACCATGCCACAAAAACTGACGTTTCAAATCATTGTACATTTTCGTACTCCCCGGGTGAATTGACATTCGGCTACAATGGGCTTCGTTCAGAATCATCGGAATGAGTTCCGAATTCCTTGGAACACACAAACGACTTCTGAACCTCAAACAATCATCATCATCAATTTGAAACTCCGATTCCTTGTTCGGAACACACTCAGCCCGTTTTGCAACCAATTCATCATCGACTTTCTGAGCTTCACGAATTTGATAAATCAATAATGGTTTGGCTTTTAATTCAGCTACTAACACATTGTCGGGTAGAACAGACAAGTGTACATTCATCGCTCGTAAAGCAAACAGTGATTTTCGGCTTAAGGCGTCCGCAACCACATTAGCCTTTCCCGGGTGGTAATCAATGACAAGCTCATAATCTTTTAACAACTCAAGCCAACGCCTTTGTCGCAGATTCAAGTCTCGCTGGGTCATCAAATATTTGAGACTTTTGTGATCCGAAAATACATGGCACTTCTCACCAAACAAATAATGTCGCCATATTTTCAAAGCAAATACGATGGCAGCTAGTTCGAGATCATGGGTCAGATAATTTCTCTCATGTGGCTTCAATTGTCTCGACGCATAGGCCACAACTCGACCTTCTTGCATCAATACGCAACCCAACCCAAGTAGGGATGCGTCACTATAAATGACAAACTCTTTGCCTGATTCGGGTTGCACTAAAATTGGAGTTTCAGTCAAATAAGTTTTCAGTTGATCGAAACTTTTCTGACATTTCTCCGTCCATTCGAACTTAACATCCTTTTGAAGTAGCTTCGTCATGTGTGTGGCTATCATCGAGAAACCTTTTACAAATCGTCGGTAATAACCGGCGAGCCCCAGAAAGCTCTGAACTTCGGTAATATTTCTTGGAGGCTTCCAGTTAAGTATGGCTGAAATTTTGCTCGGGTCAACTCGAATACCCGATGCGAATACCACATGACCCAAGAAGCTAACCTCTCTTAACCAGAACTCACACTTACTGAACTTAGCATATAACTGCTTATCCCGCAAAATTTGCAACACTAATCTCAGGTGCTCAGCATGTTCGGTCTCATCTCCTGAATAGACCAAGATGTCATCAATGAACACAACTATGAACCGGTCCAAATACTGTCTGAAGATCCGATTCATCAAATCCATAAATACCGCAGGGGCATTAGTGAGCCCGAACGGCATCACTAAGAACTCGTAGTGATCGTACCTCGTTCTGAAAGCAATTTTGGGTACGTCCGAATCTCGAATCCGCAACTGATAATAAACCGATCTCAAATCTATTTTTGAAAACACTGAGGCTCCCTTTAGTTGATCAAACAAATCATCAATACGCGGTAATGGATATTTATTCTTTATCGTCACTTTATTCAGTTGACGATAGTCAATGCACAACCTCATGGTTCCGTCCTTCTTTTTCACGAACAATACTGGTGCACCCCAAGGTGAGAAACTTGGTCGAGCGAAACCTCTATCCGTCAACTCTTGCAACTGAGCTTTCAATTCTTTTAACTCAGTTGGTGCCATACGATACGGAGCTATCGAAATTGGCGTAGTTCCAGGTACAAGCTCAATACCAAACTCTACCTCCCGAACAGGTGGTAAACCCGGTAATTCTTCAGGAAAAACATCCGGGTATTCACAAACCACCGGCACAGATTCGGGTTTCTTTTCTAATTCTTTGTCATCAAGTACATACGCAAGGTATGCTTCGAACCCTTTTCTTACATATTTCTGGGCCAACATTGCTGATATTACAGCTGGCAACCCCCTTAAGTCCGTAGACTCAACTCAGATTATCTCGTTATTTGTGCACCTCAAATCAATAGTCTTGCTTTTGCAATTCACAACCGCATCATGCGCGGTCAACCAATCCAAACCAAGAATAACATCAAATTCATCAAACGGCAAAAGCATCAAGTCCGCCGGAAAACAGGAATCTCGAATTACTAGGGGGCATTTCTTACACACTTTGTCGACAAGCACGTAACGACCCAAGGGATTTGACACCCGAATTACGAACTCAGTAGACTCAATAGGTAAAGTCTTACTGGATGCTAAGGTTTCGCATATATAAGAATGAGTAGAACCAGGGTCAATCAAAGCAATCACATTAGTATCAAAGAGAGTAAAAGTACCGGTAATAACATCTGGTGAGGAAGCATCCTCGCGTGCGCGTATAGCATAAGCCCTAGCAGGAGCGCGAGCCTCGGATCTGGTCGTAGCATCTCTATATCCTCTCTGACCACCCCTAGCATTGCCCGTATTTCTAGATGGTCTACCTCGAACAGTGGTAGCACCCGGTTTCTCGCTTTGATTTATATTCTGTTCAGACAACCTCGGGCAATCCTTAATGAAGTGGTCAGCTGATCCACACTTATAGCAGGAGCGGTCATGGAACCTACAGCTCCCCGATTGCCATTTACCACAATGTTGACACTCCGTTCTGTCTCGACGTTCATTTCCAACACTAGCAACCGAAGTGCCTCGTGTACCCACAGGGAGTCGATCACGATCTCGTCTAAAAAGGCCCGAAGTGCCTCTAGACCGGCCCACATCATCTCGAAATTTCTTCGATGCCTGTTGAAGAGACTTTCCCAAGGATCTTTTACGAAACTCTCCAGTTCCCACATCAACTTTTTGTTTTTCTTTTCTAAGCTCTTCGGCTTTACAAGCTCGCTCGACAAGTACTACGAACTCTCGTATTTCAAGAATGCCAACGAACATTTTTATATCTTCATTCAGCCCATCCTCGAAGCGTTTACACATGATAGCCTCGGACGAAACACATTCCCGAGCGTATCTACTAAGTCTAACAAATTTTCGCTCGTAATCAGTAACTGACATAGAACCTTGCTTAAGCTCAAGAAATTCCTTCCGTTTTTGATCAACAAATCTCTGATTGATATACTTTTTCCGAAACTCAGTTTGGAAAAACTCCCAAGTTACTTGTTCTCGGGGCACAACAGAAGTCAGAGTACTCCACCAATAGTAGGCAGAATCGCGTAGCAAGAAGATAGTACACTTTAGGCATTCATCGGGTGTACAAGATAGCTCATCGAGTACCCGGATAGTGTTGTCCAACCAAAATTCAGCTTGCTCAGCATCGTCGCTATCCGTAGCTTTAAATTCAGTAGCCCCATGTTTTCGGATTCTGTCAACTGGGGGCTTATTTGACCTTATTTGGTCAGTTACCGGAGGTATTGTAGGTGCGGGGGTGGTATTTTTCGGGAATGGAGGTTGTGGAACAGCCGTATTAGTTCGAACGTATTGGTTGAACCAATCATTCATCACGCTATAGAAAGCTTGTCTAGCTTCATCATTCGGGTTACTAGCATTAGGTTGAGAGTCCACCGGTGCTGTCCTTGTGCGGGAGCAGGCGCTACACTCTCAAGATCATCAGCTACCGCTCGGTCGGGATCGGGATCCATTACTATAAATAAACACATTTTCAATTGTCAAAAATCACCACACTATCAAATAATCACAAAATGGCATGTATAGCTAGACCCAAACGTATTACGATAGTCCTAGAATCGACTAAACCGTAGCTCTGATACCAATAAAATTGTAACACCACGTACCCGAGTCCGTCGCCGGAGTCGGACACGAGGGGTTTGCAGACTTAAATCACTTCTTTGCACAATCCATTTTAAATTTTCTAGGCAAGCTGGCTAACTGCGTCACTGTCACCTTAAAAATCATATCTTGAGTTTCACAACTCGAAAATCAGCTTCGTGATTTTTCCCTAAAACTAGACTCATATATGCATCTAAAAATTTTTTTTCTAGAATTTTTGGTCGGGCCAATTAGTACAGTTTATTAGTCAAAATCTCCCATGTTACAGGGATCGACTACACTGACCTTTGCGCATTACGACTTGGATATCTCCCTGTACAGGGCTTCAATACTGATGTCGTTTGTTTCTATAGAAACTAGACTCAAAAAAAAATCTATTCATATATGGCATGACTTCTAATTATCTCTGGTTAATTTATAATGAATTTTCAAAGTCGGAACAAGGAATCCAGAAACCGTTCTGGCCCTGTCTCACGAAAACTTTAGCATCTCATAATATACTGTTCATATGAACGTTTCGTTAATTTCCTATGAAAATAGATTCATCAAGGTTCATTTGCATAATTTATTCACTATTTAATTCCATTCCTACTATTTTTAGTGATTTTCCAAATCTACATCACTGCTGCTGTCAGCATCTGCCTTTAAGGTAGACTTTACCTATTTCATAGTTTCCATGATTCATCTAGCCCTTTTAGCATAAATAGCACAAATTATGATAGTGATTAACCATTCCCATGGCCAATCCTTGTTAAGCATATCCATACCAAATGAGTATAACATTATGCTCAAACATATATAAGCCATTTTCGCATGGCTATCCAAAATTATACAAATCCAAAGGGTCCATGACCCACAACAAAAAGGGTAGTCCTATACATGCCATTTCGAAGTTCAACCAAAATTGTACCAAAAGGGGGCTTTGATAGTGTGGGCGACTTCGACTTCAAAATCCCGAGTCCGATAGCTGAAGAACCAAAATCTATAAAACAGAGAATCAAAGAAACGGAGTAAGCATTAAATGCTTAGTAAGTTTTGAGCAAAGAATTTAGACACAACCAAAGTATAGCATTCATGTAGCTAAACGGATAATTTCATATGCACAAATTTTCAATATCATACTTACTTCACATTACCAACCCTTTTATTCATACACAAAGATCAACTTAGCCAAAGGCCGGTAGCTCATTTATCAACTGAGTGAATACTTATTTGTAAGGGCTCAACTAATTCAAAGCACATACGAAACATACCTCAATGTTGGGATGTTACAAGCGTATTAACTGAATTTTTTACAGCAAGATCATTCATTCCCAAATCACGTACCTTCGGAATTTAACCGGATATAGCTACTCGTTCAAATGCCTTCGGGACATAGCCCGGTTATAGTAACTCGCACAAATGCCTTCGGGACTTAACCCGTATTTAGTAACTCGCAGAAATGCCTTCGGGACATAACCCGGATTTAGTAACTCGCACCAATGCCTTCGGGCTTAGCCCGGAATTAGTATCTTGCACAAATGCCTTCGGATCTTAGTCCGGATATGGTCACTTAGCACAAAGCCTTCGGGACTTAGCCCGGACATCATTCGAATAACCATGCACATTTAACAATAAATCATGACACATTCGTATTTCGTTTTCATTAGCAAAACTCAAACACAAGACACTTATCACTCTTGCCATTTTGGCTCAATAGCCACACACAAAGAGCACGATTTTGATTTGCTTAAAACATGATCTAATCAAATCATAATTTAAGCTCTATTACTCAAGAACTTACCTCGGATGCGGTCGAGCGATTTCGACAGCTATTCGATCACTTTTTCCTTTCCCTTATCCAATTGTGGTCCTCTAAGCTCTTGAGCTAATTCAAACAAATTTAACTCATTAAAGTCTCATTTTGCTAGCTTATGGCCGAATATACACATAGCTTATGTACTTATTCAAGTGGCCGAACATACATGTCTATGTTGGGGCCGATTGCAACACTTAATACATTCTACAAGTATGGTCACTTGTATTGACTAAACACCATTTTGTTTCAAGTTCAAAACTTGGCCCATACACATATATACACTAAAAAAGCATCCTCTCCCTTTCCATCAATTCAACACATGCATTACTCATTAATATACAAAAATTATATTCGGCCTTAGCACACAACTTGCTAGCCGATTCTTCTTCATCTAGCAACTAATGCACATATGTGCTCATTTGTTAGACTCTACTTCATCTAACAACCACCATATTTTCCCTTCTACTTCCTACCATGGCCGAATATCATCTCCATGACATAGTAAAGATTTGAACCATGGGCTATTTAGAACTCAAGCTAACTACTAAAACATGCATGCATCTCATGGAACATCATCAAACATACCTTAGCCGATTTCCTCAAAGCTCTTTTTCCTTCTTTTTCTTTCTCCTATTCGGCCAAGAACAACATGAGAGCTTTTCTCTTCTTTTTTTTTTTGGTCATGCATGAGAATGATGAACACATTTTTTTCTCTTTGTTTTCTTCCTTCAATTTCTTATTATTTATTGCCCATGCTTCTTATTTTATTCTTCCATTAACACAACATGTTTCATGACATGTTTTGCCCATGCTTCTTATTTTATTTTTCCATTAACACAACATGTTTCATGACATGTTTTGCCCATCATCCCTTGTCATGGCCGGCCATTAGTACTTAAATGGGGGGAAATTGACATGCAAGTCCACCCCTTTGATTACATGCACTATTAGGCCACTTGCATTTGCCTAGCACATTTCTAAATTTTCTCACATAAGTCCTATCAACTAAATTCACATGCAATTAACTAAATCGAAGCTTAAAACTTTCACACATTTATATTCACATATTTTAGGCAATAATTATCACATTCAAATAATTTGGTGACTCGGTCTAGCGGTCCCGAGACCGCTTTCCGACTAGGGTCACTTTAGGGTTGTCACATGTCTTGTGTGTCAGCAAGTGAAGGCTGAACACCAAGTACCTTCGGGTCTACTTCAGCCTATCACGGTCCCTGAGTGGAAGTGGGATCGGATTACTATGGATTTCGTGACAGGTTTGGTGGTAACCCCGAAGAAAAAGGATGTTGTTTGGGTTATTGTGGATAGGCTAACAAAGTCGGCATATTTTATACCAGTGCGTACCGACTACTCCCTTGAGAGATTGACTGACTTGTACGTTTCTAAAAATGTGAGACTACACGGGGTGCCCTTGTCGATTATTTTAGATAGGTACCCGAGATTTACCTCGAGGTTTTGGAAAAAGTTACAAGAGGCATTGGGAACAAAGTTGAGTTTCAGCACAACATTTCACCTGCAAATTGACAGTCAGTCGGAAAGATCGATTTAGATTTTAGAAGACATGTTGCGGTATTGTGTTTCCGAATTTCATGGTAGTTGGGAAAGGTATTTATCATTGGTTAAATTCGCCTACAATAATAGCTATCAATCGAGTTTGAAGATGACGCCTTATGAGGCTTTATATGGGTGAAAGTGTCGAACGCCCTTATATTGGACCGAGCTCAGAGAAAGTTAGATTCACGGGGTCGATTTAGTCAAGGAGACCGAAGAGAAGTTTAAAGTGATTCGCGACTGTTTGAAGGCCGCCACGGATAGGCAGAAATCCTATACGAATTTGAAATAGAAAGAGATAGAATTTCAAGTTGGCGGTCGAGTGTTTTTGAAAGTATCCCCATGGAGAAAAGTTCTCAGATTTGGTAGAAGAGGCAAGTTGTGTCCTCGTTTCACAGGACCCTATGAGGTTACCGAAAGAGTAAGGTCGGTTGCCTATCGATTGGCCTTACCACAAAAATTGGAAAAGATTCACGATGTGTTTCATGTGTTCATGCTACATAGATATAGATTAGACCCTTCGCATGTGATTGCGCCAACAGAAGTTGAGATTCATCCAGATATGTCTTATGGTGAGGAACCTACTAAGATCCTAGCTCGAGAGGTTAAGCAACTAAGAAATAAGAATGTTCCCCTTGTGAAAGTGTTATGACAGAAACATGGGGTTGAAGAGGCCACATGGGAGCCTAAAGAGATCATGAAAAGACAATACCCAAACCTTTTTACCGGTAAGATTTTCGAGGACGAAAATCCCTAAAGGGGGGAGAATTGTAACAACTCGATTTTGGGGCTAGTCAGAATTGTGACTTCAAAACCACTAAACCGAGGTCGAGGAAATTATTTTAAATATTATTTTATGTATTGTAGCATGGTTAGATAAGTACATGAAAATTTTGGTGAATTAAGTTTAACGATTGCTTGCCTAATTGTGAAAAATGACTAAATCGCATAAAGTGCAAAAGTCCTATTTTGCTAGATAATAGTGTCAATTAGCTAAATAACCTAATTTGGGGGCCCTAAAGAGAAATTAGACCCCCTAATTCTTAGTTTGGCCAGCCATAGGGGACAAATTAATGGGAAAGTCAAAATTAGGTGGTGTTTGGTCCCCAATTTTGACTAGTTTGAATAAAATAAACAACAAAAGGTTTCATATTTTTCACTCTTTCTTCTTCCTCTGAAAAATTGGCCATTAGAGGGGTTTTTGAAGCTTGAAAGTTTCAGATACCTTAAGCCTTCACAAGAAAGTGGTTTTCATGACTTTTCTTGATGATTTTTACATTTTTGGACCCCTTAAAGTAAGAGGTTTTAAATGAGGGAACTATTTTGCAAAATGGTTGAAAGTCTAGGGTTTTTCCATGAGAGCATTTAGGTCTTTTTCTAAATTTTTTTTTGAAGAATATGATCCTTTGGTGAGTAATAAACAACTTTTGTGAAGGGATTTCTCATGAAAACCCTAATAGGGACTATTTTGCATGAGTTGTAAAATAGATAATAAATGTGTGAAATAATGGAAATTTTGGATTGCTTCTAGTATATAAAGTGATCAAATAGGTTTATAATATGAAGAGATTCGATAAAAATCGATTTTCGAGCATAGGGGTAAAATGGTCATTTTGTGAAAGTCTAGGGACAAAATAGTTAATTTGCCCAATTATAAACTTTTGGGCATTTAAATGGATATGATGATGAAATAAATGAATTTTATTAAGTTAGATAAAGAGAAACGTGATCCGGGTCTTGATCGGGGTAAGAACAAAGTTTACGGAGATTAAGCTCGTCTTCATCATTTGTATCGAGGTAAGTACAGATGTAAATAATGTGTTATTGAAGCCTAATTTGGTATATTTTAATAATATACATGTGTAATTAGCTTATTATTGTGATGTATCTAAATTTTAATTGTTGCCATGAATGTTTAAATGACATGTTATGCGAGTAAATTACAATGTGAGCAAATGTGATGCTATTCGATTAGATATGAAGCCCCGTTGAAACTTAGACAGAGCATAGGATACAAAGGGACATGTTATGAAAATTATGTGGTCTGTACTCATGAGTTGAGTCTGAGTTCATGAGATAAATGCTATAGGTAACGTGGGTCTGGGTACTGACTTTGTGTACAGACCCATGAGTGGTCAATAAGCATATGTTACATGATAGCTATGGGGTCCGGTCTTGACTTCATAAAAAGGCCCGTGAGTAGCTCAAATAGGAGCATTTTATAGCACGAGGTAGCCCTGATTTATTATATGGAATTTAGACACAAATTCTTCGCGTATCCATACGTATTTCAAGAGTTCAACGGGTAACCCAAAGATTTAGTTGGTGAATGCTTCAATGAGGTATGTATATGGAACTCATGGTTAGGACCTGAGTAAAGAACTAGGTGTATTAAGTATATATGAGTGAAAAGAAGAGTAAGATAGAGACGTTAAGTGATTTTTATCTTTTAAGCATGACAAGCTACCGTTGGATGAATATGATTTTCTTATAATTATACTTCATGTGCATATATGTACTTACTAATCTCCCACGCTTACCCTCCTTTCTTTTCTTTCCTTATAGTGCGACCAAGCTAGCATCGGGGATCCAGTGACATCAAAAGCTTCAATCACACTATCACTCAAGACCTTGGTATAGTTAGTTTCCTTGTTTTGTTTTCTGGCATGTATAGGGACTCGAGTCGTTGTTTAGTTTTTTGTTAGTTAGCCACAATGTGTTGGCTCATATGATGAATAGGATACTCATTTTGTAGAAGGCCATGGATGATGGTCAATACTCATTTTGATTTATAAATGGAAGATGATATTTTCATGGATGAGTGAATTGCATGAATGAAATGTTGTCCATTATGGTTATTTTGGCTATGAGATATGCCCTTGTGTTAGTATAGAGTGATTTTTTTGCAGGCTTCATAAGAGACAGTGACAAAAAGACTTGGTAAACAGCCTTATTTTGTCCACATGGGTAGGCACACGGGCGTGTGTCTAGCCCGTGTGTGACACACAGTTTACCACATGGGCGTGTGATATGGCCGTGTGTCCCCTACACATAAGAATTGTAAGTCAGCATGTATGGTAGTAAACACATAGGCAGAGACACGGCCATCTACCTTAGCTGTGTGAAGGACACAGCCTAGCACATGGGCGTGTGCCTTTCCCATGTGTCCCTTAAGGATTGCTGACATCAGAAATAGAATGTTCAAGTTTTTGCACACGAGCTAGGACACGGGTGTGTCATGGCGTGTGAAGGACACAGGCTAGAGACACGGGCGTGTTCTAGGCCTTGTGAAAACCCCTATAGGTGTACATTTAGAATTAATTCCACATGGGTATAGGACACGGGCGTGTCCCTATATTGCTTAGGCCATGTGAGCCCCATGGGCCAATAACACGACCATGTTGATAAGTCACATGGGTGTGTTGCCCTATCACATGGGCGTGTGCCCCTGTGTTAAGAGTTATTTTTAGAGTTCTTTAAAGGACTTGGATTGTTTCTGAATAGGTTCCAATGGATGTTTTGGGCTTAGTAGGCTTTTATTAATGAGTTATAAATAAAATTGAAAAAAGTTTTAATTTGACCATGTTTTGGTGTTATGAAAGTGTCTATACGCATAAGTTTATGTTAGGTAATGCCTCATATTCCAACCCGGCGTAGGGCACGGGTGTGGGGTGTTACATTTAGTGGCATCAGAGCTACAGTTTAGTCGATTCTCGAGCTAATGTAGCATGTGTACAAGTTTAGCTATACATGCCATAAATAAATTGGGATAATGTGACAACTCCTGATCTTTTAAATTGTGTTTTCATATAGTAATGGATCCTGATCGAACTATGGCAGACGACGTAGAAAGTAATGGGGGTGATGGCATCCGATAATCGACCTCCCACAGTTAGTCAATGAGGAGGAGAAAGGGCTCGAGAGGCCTTTCTCCACATGATGAATGAGTGCTACACGGAGTTTGTCCGAGCGAACCCTAATGCTCAACCCCCTCCACTCTGACCTATCCCTCAACTTGTCCCCGTAGTACCCCAGGGTATAGACCTTGAGAGGTAGAATACACCTCTAGTGGATAAGATCCAGAAGCATGGAGCCGATGAGTTCTGTGCTAATAAAGATGATGACCCTAAAAGGGCAGAATTCTGGCTTGAGAATACCATCAGAGTATTTGATGAATTATCTTACACTTCCAAAGAATGCTTGAAGTGTGCCATATCCTTGTTGAGGGACTCTACATACTACTGGTGGAAGACGTTAGTTTTGGTGGTGCGTCAGGAAAGGGTCACATTGGAATTCTTCCAAGAGGAATTCTGGAAGAAATACATCAATGAAAGATTTATGGATCAAAAGCGTAAGGAATTCCTTGACTTGAAACAAGGCCGTATGATAGTCACTGTATATGAAAGAGAGTTTGTCTGACTTAGTAAATACGCTCAAGAGTGTGTATTCTCCGAGGCCAAGATGTGTAGAAGGTTTGAAGATGGACTTAATGAGGAAATTAGACTGTTAGTGGGTGTCCTTGAGTTAAAAGAGTTCATAGTGCTCATTGATCAGGCCTGTAAAGTCGAGGAAATAATCAAGGAAAAAAAGAAAACCGAAGTGGGAACTAGAGATGTAAGGAAGAGACATGCGAGCAAGACATTTCCATCACAGTCCAAGAAATCTAGAGACACCTACTCTCATTCTCATGCATCAGCTGGACATTCGTACTGATATCATAAGAAACAAGATTTAGCTTTTAAGTCTCGGGTTACATCAGTAGCTAGCATGGGCAATGTCAAATCTTCCAAACCAGAATGTCAGCATTATGGTTGAAATCATTTCGACAAGTGTAGAATGAAAGATGTATCATGTTTTCAGTGTAGTTCTCAAGACCACTTTATTAAGGATTGCCCTGAGATGAATGATAAAGAAAATTTTCAAAATATAAGGCCAAGTGGCACTAATTCTAAAGGAAGACCTCAAAAGAATGATGGAGTTGGAGCTAGTAGCAAGAATGTGACAAGAGACACTACCATAAGGTCTGAAGCTAGAGCTCCAGCTAGGACCTATGCCATATGTGCACGTGAAGATGCAACCTCTCCTGATGTGATCACCGGTACATTTTCTCTCTATGATAATACTGTTATTGCTTTGATTGACCATGGTTCTACTTATTCGTATATGTGCATGAAGTTGGTGTCTAGCACGAATATGCTTGTGGAGTCTACGGGATTTATGATTAAAATGTCAAACCCATTAGGCAAACATGTGATAGTCGATAACGTATGTAAGAAATGTCATTTTGTAGTTAAAGGTCATTGTTTTCTGGCCAATTTGATGCTGTTACCATTCGATGAGTTTGATGTCATATTGGGTATGGACTGGTTGACATTCCATGATGCTGTAGTAAATTGTAGACAAAAGGTTATTAAATTAAAATGTGACAATGGTGAGACCCTTTGGGTTGAATCAGGTGAGCCAGGGAACTTGCCTACGGTGATACCCTCCATGTCTGACCAGAAATGTTTGAGGAAAGGATGTGAAGCTTATTTAGCTTTTGTAATGAATACTAAGGAATTGGAGTTGAAGGTTGAGTCAGTGCTGGTTGTAAGTGAATATGTGGATGTATTCCTAAAAGAATTGCATGGGTTACCCCCTAATAGAGAGGTTAAATTTGGTGTAGAGCTAATGCTAGGGACCACACCTATTTCGATTGCTCTGTATCGGATGGCCCCGACTGAGCTGAAAGAACTAAAGTCATAGTTGCAAGAATTGACCAACAAGGGTTTTGTGTGACCAAGCTTTTCACCATGGGTTGCTCCGGTGTTATTTGTGAAAAAGAAAGATGGATCTATGAGGTTGTGCATAGATTACCAGCATTAAATAAGAGGACGATCAAGAACAAATACCCGTTGCCGCGAATTGATGACTTGTTTGACCAACTGAAGGGAGCAGCATGGTTTTCTAAGATTGACTTGAGATCTGGCTACTATCAACTACGAGTTAAAGAAGCAGATATGCCTAAAACCACTTTTAGGACTTGGTATGGCCACTATGAGTTTCTCGTCATGCCTTTCGGCTTAAAAAATGCTCCCGTCATGTTTGTGGATTTAATGAATAGAGTATTTTGGCCATATCTAGATAACTTTGTAGTTGTATTCATCGATGACATCCTGATATACTCTAGAGATAGGGTAGAACATGCCAAACACTTGAGAACCGTTTTGGAAACTCTGAGGGACAATCAGTTGTATGCC
This sequence comes from Gossypium hirsutum, assembly GCF_007990345.1. Taxonomy (NCBI): domain Eukaryota; kingdom Viridiplantae; phylum Streptophyta; class Magnoliopsida; order Malvales; family Malvaceae; genus Gossypium; species Gossypium hirsutum. The sequence goes on along the minus strand of NC_053431.1, from coordinate 51,241,558 downwards.
AAATTTAGTAAAAGTGAGTTTTGGCTTCGAGAAGTTGGCTTTTTGGGTCATATTGTCTCGTGTGATGGTATCAGGGTCGATCTCAGCAGACTTTCTACTATTGTTGAATGGAAGCCACGAAAGAGTGTGACTGAGGTTAGAAGCTTTTTAGGGTTGGATGGTTATTACAGACGATTTGTAAAGGACTTCTCTATGATTGCGACTCCCATGACAAGGTTACTTCAAAAAGGAGTTAAGTTTGAATGGTAAGATAAGTGTCAGCAGAGTTTCGAGAAGTTGAAGATGCTGTTGACTGAGGCTCCCATACTAGTACAAACCTAATCAGGAAAAGAGTTCGTGATTTATAGCGATGTGTTTTTGAATGGGTTGAGATGTGTACCACAAGAGGACAAAGTTATAGCTTATGCCTCGAGACAATTGAAACCTTACAATAAGAACTATCCGGCACACGACCTAGAGTTGGTCACCATAGTATTTGCTCTGAAGATCTGGCAACATTATTTGTTCGGAGAGATATGCCATGTATACTCCGATCATAAAAGTCTTAAGTACTTGATAACCGAAAAGGATTTAAATCTGAGGCAACGTAGATGGTTGGAACTATTAAAATATTATGAGTTGATTATAGATTACCATCCAGGAAAAGAAAATGTGGTTGCCGATGCATTAAGTAGAAAATCATTGTTTGGTTTGAGAGCAATGAATGCCCGATTGACCTTGTCAGAGGATGGTTCAGTCCTAGTAGAGCTAAAAGCTAGACCAACGATTCTTCAAGAAATTTTTTGAGGCTCAGAAGAGTGATAGCGAATTACTATCCAAGAAAACCCTGTGCGAATCAGATGTTGAATCAGATTTTCGGATCAGTTACGACGGTTGCTTGAGATTTTTGGATAGGATTTGTGTTCCTAATGACATCGAATTGATTCAGAAGATATTAGATGAGGCACACAATGGTTATTTATCAGTACACCCTGGGAGTACGAAAATGTATAACGATTTGAAGAAAATGTATTGGTGGTTGGGAATGAAAAGAGACATTTTAGAGTTCTTTTCCAAGTGTCTTGTGTGTCAGCAAGTGAAGGCTGAACACCAAGTACCTACGGGTCTACTTCAGCCTGCCACGGTCCCTGAGTGGAAGTGGGATCAGATTACTATGGATTTCGTGATGGGTTTGCTGGTAACCCTGAAGAAAAAGGATGTTGTTTGGGTTATTGTGGATAGGCTAACAAAGTCGGCATATTTTATACCAGTGCGTATCGTCTACTCCCTTAAGAGATTGATTGCCTTGTACGTTTCTAAAATTGTGAGACTACACGGGGTGCCATTGTCAATTATCTCAGCTAGGGACCCGAGATTAACCTCGAGGTTTTGGAAAAACTTACAAGAGGCATTGGGAAAAAAGTTGAGTTTCAGCACGACATTTCACCTGCAAATCGACGGTCAGTCGAAAAGATCGATTTAGATTTTAGAAGACATGTTGCGTTGTTGTGTTCTCGAATTTCATGGTAGTTGGGAAAGGTATTTATCATTGGTTGAATTCGCCTACAATAATATCTATCAATCGAGTTTGAAGATGACCCCTTATGAGGATTTATATGGGCGAAAGTGTCGAACGCCCTTATATTAGACCGATATTAGAGAAAGTTAGATTTACGGGGTCGATTTAGTCAAGGAGACTGAAAAGAAAGTTAAAGTGATTAGTGACTGTTTGAAGGCCGGCACGAATAGGTAGAAACACTATGCAGATTTGAAACAGAAAAAGATCGAATTTCAAGTTGGCGGTCGAGTGTTTTTGAAAGTATCCCCAAGGAGAAAAGTTCTTAGATTTGGTAGAAGAGGCAAGTTGTGTCCTCGTTTCATAGGACCCTATGAGGTTACCAAAAGAGTATGGTCGGTTGCCTATCGATTGGCCTTACCACCAGAATTGGAAAAGATTAACGACCTGTTTCATGTGTCCATGCTACGTAGATATAGATCAGAACCTTCTCTTGTGATTGCGCCAACAGAAGTTGAGATTCATCCGGATATGTGTTATGGTGAAGAACCTGTTAAGATCCTAGCTTGAGAGGTTAAGCAACTGAGAAATAAGAATGTTCCCCTTGTGAAAGTGTTATGACAGAAACATGGGGTTGAAGAGGCCACAAGGGAGCCTAAAAAGATCATGAAAAGCCAATACCCAAACCTTTTTACCGGTAAGATTTTCGAGGATGAAAATCTCTAAAGGAGGGAGAATTGTAACCACCTGATTTTGGGGCTAGTCAGAATAGTGATTTCAAAACCACTAAAACGAGGTTGAGGAAATTATTTTAAATATTATTTTATGTATTGTAGCATGGTTAGATAAGTACATGAAAATTTTGGTGAATTAATTTTAACGATTACTTGCCTAATTGTGAAAAATGACTAAATCGCATAAAGTGCAAAAGTCCTGTTTTACTAGATAAGAGTGTCAATTAGCTAAATAACCTAATTTTGGGGCCCTAAAGAGTAATTAGACCCCCTAATTCTTAGTTTGGCCGGCCATAGGGGACAAATTGATGGGAAAGTCAAAATTAGGTGGTGTTTGGTCCCCAATTTTGACTAGTTTGAATAAAATAAACAACAAAAGGTTTCATATTTTTCACTCTTTCTTCTTCCACTGAAAAATTGGCCATTAGAGGGTTTTTGAAGCTTGAAAGTTTCAGATACCTTAAGCCTTCACAAGTAAGTGGATTTCATGACTTTTCTTGATGATTTTTACATTTTTGGACCCCTTGAAGTAAGAGCTTTTAAATGAGGGGACTATTTTGCAAAATGGTTGAAAGTCTAGGGTTTTTCCATGAGAGCATTTAGGTTGTTTTCTAATTTTTTTTTGAAGAATATGATCCTTTGGTGAGTAATAAACAACTTTTGTGAAGGGATTTCTCATGAAAACCCTAATAAGGACTATTTTGCATGAGTTGTAAAATAGATAATAAATGTGTGAAATAATGGAAATTTTGGATTGCTTCTAGTATATAAAGTGAACATCTAGGTTTATAATATGAAGAGATTCAATAAAAATTGATTTTCGAGCATAGGGGTAAAATGGTCATTTTGTGAAAATTTAGGGACAAAATAGTCAATTTACCCAATTATGAACTTTTAGGCTTTTAAATCGATATGATGATGAAATAAATGAATTTTATTAAGTTAGACAAAGAGAAACGTGATTCGGGTCTTGATCGGGGTAAGAACAAAGTTTATAGAGATTAAGCTCGTCTTCATCATTTGTATCGAGGTAAGTACAGATGTAAATAATGTGTTATTGAAGCCTAATTTGGTATATTTTAATAATATACATGTGTAATTAGCTTATTGTTGTTATGTATCTAAATTTTAATTGTTACCATGAATGTTTAACTGACATGTTATGCGAGTAAATTACAATGTGATCAAATGTGATGCTATTCGATTAGATATGAAGCCCCGTTGAACCTTAGACATAGCGTAGGATACAAAGGGACATGTTATGAAAATTATGTGGTCTGTACTCATGAGTTGAGTCTGAGTTCATGAGATAAATGCTATAGGTAATATGGGTCTGGGTACTGACTTTGTGTACAGACCCGTGAGTGGCTCAATGAGCATACGTTACATGATAGCTATGGGGTCCAAGTCCTAACTTGATAAAAGGCCCGTGAGTAGCTCAAATAGGAGCGTTTCACAGCACGAGGTAGCCCTGATTTCTTATATGGCATTTAGACGCAAATTCCTCGCGTATCCATATGTATTTCGAGAGTTCACCGGGTAACCCAAAGATTTAGTTGGTGAATGCTTTGATGAGGTATGTTGCTTTGATGAGGTATGTATACTGAACTTATGGTTAGGACCTGAGTAAAGAACTAGGTGTATTAAGTATACATGAATGAAAAGAAGAGTAAGATAGAGACGTTAAGTGATTTTTATCTTTTAAGCATGACAAGCTACCGTTGGATGAATATGATTTTCTTATAATTACACTTCATTTGCATATATATACTTACTAATGTCCCACGCTTACCTTCCTTTCTTTTTTTTCCTTATAGTGCGACCAAGCTAGCATCGGGGATCCAGTGACATCAAAAGCTTCGATCACACTATCACTCAAGACCTTGGTATAGCTAGTTTCCTTGTTTTGTTTTCTGGCATGTATAGGGACTCGAGTCTTTGTTTAGTGTTTTGTTAGTTAGCCATAATGTGTTGGCTCATATGATGAATATGATACTCATTTTGTATAAGGCCATGGATGATGGTCAATACTCATTTTGATTTATAAATGGAAGATGATATTTTCATGGATGAGTGAATTGCATGAATGAAATGTTGTCCATTGTGGTTATTTTGGCTATGAGATATGCCCTTATGTTAGTATAGAGTGATTTTTGTGCAGGCTTCATAAGAGAGGGTGACAAAAAGGCTTGGTAAAAAGCCTTATTTTGTCCACACAAGTAGGCACACGAGCGTGTGTCTAGGTTGTGTGTGACACACGGTTTACCACATGGGCGTGTGATATGGCCGTGTGTCCTCTGCACGTAAGAATTGTAAGTTAGTATGTATGGTAGTAAACACATGGGCAGAGACACGGCCATCTGTCTCAGCTGTATGAAGGACACAGCCTAGCACACGGGCATGTGCCTTGGCCATGTGCCCCTTAAGGATTGCTGACGTGAGAAACAAAATGTTCAAGGTTTTGCACACGAGCTAGAGACACGGGCATGTTCTAGGCCTTATGAAAACCCCTGTAGGTGTGCATTTAGAATTAATTCCACACGGTTATAGGACACGGGCATGTCCCTGTATTGCTTAGGCCATGTGAGCCCTATGGGACAATAGCACGACCATGTTGATCTGTCACACGGGCGTGTTGGCCTATCACATGAGCGTGTGCCCCTGTGTTAAGAGTTATTTTTAGAGTTCTTTAAAGGACTCGAATTGTTTTCGAATGGGTTCCAATGGATGTTTTGGGCTTAGTAGGCTTTTATTAAAGAGTTATAAATAAAATTGAAAAAAGTTTTAATTTGACCATGTTTTGGTGTTATGAAAGTGTCTATATACATAAGTTTAAGTTAGGTAATGCCTCATATTCCGACCCGGCGTAGGGCACGGGTGTGGAGTGTTACATCAAGTGAGTGGCATGTATAGGGATCTAGTTGATTGACATGTATTATTTTGCTTTTGCCAAATGTGTTGGCTTATATTGAGTAATATGTATATTGCCATGAGATGTGGCTCATATTGATTATGGCTTGTAAGCCTAGCTATTCATGTCATGTTTAATGTTTATAATGTGATTATGTTTGTTTGCTGCGATGGTTAGTAATATGACATGTGTGTTGGATGTATGCTCTATGACCAATTGAGGTGGTCATAGCCATTTAGTAATTGCACGTTATAAACACAACGTGATAATAATTGAATATAAGTGCTTGATGGATAAGTTGGTAACCATAGTATAGTGGTAAATATGGTCATTAACATGACAAGTCTTATGAGTGTGAAATAAGGAATCTAGACTTGGTATTGCATGAGTAGATGCATTACTTGCAAGAGGACATGTTAATGTTAAGAATATGTCTTAATAAAGAGTGCTTAATCACTAAAATGATACCATGATTTGCAATTTGATGTGCATAAGGCTGTAAGAGATTACGGGTAACATGAAGGCTTGGAAAATAGCCTAAGTGTTGGCCACACGGGCTGAGACACGACTGTGTGTCTCAACCGTGTGAGGGACACGGCCTGGAGACATGAGCGTGTGGCCCGGCCGTGTGGTTTGATAGCACGCTGACGTCATAAATAGAGAGTTACACGGCCTAAGGACACGGGCATGCCAAAGGCAGACAGGCATGTCCCTATGTCCACACGGGCGTGTGACCCTATTTCATGGGAAAATTTTCTAAGTTTTCCTGAAACTTTTCAAAGTTCTCGGCTTAGTCTCGAATCAATTCAGATGAATGTTTTGGGCTTTGTAGACTCAAATAAGGGACGACATGCATGTGTTTGAAAGGTTTTGAATTAAAAGATATTTTATGGCCTGATTTTTGCATGAATGTGTATGTTTAAGTCGGTAATGCCTCGTACCCTGTTTCGGCATCGAACATGGATAAGGGGTGTTACAATTTGCATGGCTACAAATTACATCCAACCTTTAGGCTTCACAATCCAATACATTTAACCAATTCATAATGACTCATACAGCAAATAACCAAGTCCCTTATACATGCCATAAATTTAAAGGGGTTTGCATTCACTTATACCCAACATGATAACTTGATAGTGTGATAGCATCTCCGGCGATCTCCAACCCGAGCTAGCTAAATTAACCTATAATAGATGGGAAAAGAAGGGGAGTAAGCTTTAAAGTTTAGTAAGTCTGTATGAAAATAATAACCATTTTATCAACATGCTTCTACCATTTCTCACAACATGATCTCAAGGTAATACAATCATATTTGCACTTTTTTTTTACTTATATTCATGACAAGCTGTCCACTCGAGTCATGATTACTCAATTATTTATAACTTGAGCTACAGAATTCTAAATTAAGATCGCTAAAAGAATTTGAAACTATACTCATATATATTTCTACCATGAAATTTTTAGAATTTAAGGATCAGCCAATAAGTACCGTTTATTCTTCAAATTTACCTTTGTTCTGCTGTTTGATAGCTTTGACCTTTCTTTACTAAAAATTAATTATACCTTAATACGGGATTTGGATGATGTTCCTGTCTATTTCTCTTGAAAACAGACTCATTAAAAATTTAGTCATATAAATTCTAACCCATAATTATTTTTTTACAATTTTTAGTGATTTTCCAAAGTCAGAACAGGGGAATCCGATGTCATTCTGATCTTGTCTTACGAAAATTCAAATATCTTATAATATGAAATTCTTTTGCTTACAAAGTTTATTCTATGTAAGACTAGACTAAATAAGATTTAATTTAATATTTTATTTAATCTCTAATTTGATTTCCACAATTTTTGGTGGATTTTCAAAGTACTGCTACTGTCCAAAACTGTTTTAGTGCAATATAATGATAACTATCATAAGTTCATTTTCAACTAATCATGAACTCACCATTTCATGGATTCCATATTCAATTACACAATGTAAGTTAGCATGATATTGAAACAAAATTCATAATCATAATTCATACATCTTAGCTCACCGAGGTCTCGACATTTCAAAATTTCAATAACCATAAGCTCAGCGTACGTACCTGTACCCTTTCAACATTTTTCACATATTCATTCTTGTCTTTGACATACCCTTTTGGGACTATCATCAAATCATTCTTTGAACTACCAGTTGAACACTTAGAGTACTATTGGATACGCGAAAAACTTGTACATAAGTTCCACATATACATACATAACCAAAGCTACCTCATATCATGTAATGCTCTTGATCGAGCTACTCAAGGGCTTGCTCACACAAGCTGTTGATCAGGGCGTAACTACACGAACTGCTCACACAAGCTGTTAGGTATCCGACACTCTCAGGGCTACCCAGCCACCGGTAAGATGCACAAGACCAGCACACGGAATCAAATTACATGTGTCATGTACATCATGAACTCAAATCAACTCAATGAGCTCAGATGTCACATATATCTTAAACTCAAACCAACTCAATGAGTTCAGATCATATAATTTTTTTAGTGACATGTCACTTGATCCTAAACTATTTCTAAGGTTCAAATGGGATTCTTCCTCACATGTACATAACATCTCAATCGCACTTGCTCGTGATGTCATGGATAACAAACATAATATCAATCATACTTTCATAACCACCATTAGGCATAACATCCATAATGAAAATAAAAAATTTATCACATAATATCAATACATCAAAATATGTTATATTGTCACATTATTTACACATGTACTTCACATTATTTACACATGTACTTACAATTTATGTAATATCAAGCATTAACATTCAAGTATAACATTGCATTATTATTATCGCACGAACTTACCTCGATACCAAAAATGGTGAAAAAATAACTTAACCGTCAAATACTTGTTTTTCCCCGATCTAAGTCTGAATCTCGTTTTCCTTGATCTATAATATCACATTTAGCTGACTAATTAGTCACATTATTCATTGTGACCCAAAAATCATATTATGGCAAAATTACATTTTTGCCCTTAAACTTTGTCATATTTACATTTTTGCCCTTAGGCTTGAAATTTATTCAGTTTCTTTGTAATTTAAGCCTAGATGAATCATTTTCATAACTATAAAAGCTCACAATTTCCACTAAATCACACTTTTATGATAAATTTTATAACTTTTACAAATTAGTCCTTTTTAGCGTTTTCACCGAAAACTACTTAGTAAAAGTCGTTTAACACACAAAAAACATTCATATTCCTCCCTTAAACATCAAAATACACACATGTAGCACATGGGTAAATTTTTAAACATCAACCTTAGCTCAAATAAATGGTAGAAATAGTTAGATCTTATTACGAGGATTTCAAAAACGTAAAAGTCATTAAAAATGGGGCAAGAACGGACTTACAATCGAGCTTGGAAGCTTAGAAAACCCTATCCATGGTTTCTCCATGCAAATTTCGGCCATAGCTTGAAGATGGACAAAATTTGGCTTTTAATTCATTTTAATTACTAAATGATTAAAATGCCCCTAACTTAAAAATATTCTATTTCACCTATTTCATGTCCATTTTTGTCCAAAAAATTAACCAATGGTCTAATTACCATATAATGACCTCCATTTTATAATTTCATAACAATTGGACACCTCTAGCATATAGAACTCAAGTTTTGCACTTTTTAAATTTAGTCCTTTTGACCAAATTGAGTGCCCAAACGTCAAAATTTTCGAATAAAATTTTCACGAAATCATCCCGTGAAATTTTAGACCATAAAAATATAATAAAAATAAATTTTCTTACGTCAGATTTGTGGTCTCGAAACCACTATTTCGACTAGACCCTAAATCGAGATGTTACACGTGTAGCTTATATTTCGACCCATAGCTCGTATGAGCAATGATGTAAAGGAAAAGGAAAGGTTACGATTATATGTTTAGCACACTTCGTGTGAGCTTTTCCGTGTATCCGATGTTATTCTAAACGGTTCAACGGACATGAAAAGGAAAGAAACGGTAAGTGTTCAAATGAACTATTTCATGAATCTATAAAAAGGATTGAAATGGAAATGTTTAATGAAAGTATATCTATGTTCACGAAAAGGATGAATACAAAAATAATATGTTCATGTACACTTAGCTTATCTTATGATAATTCAAGTGAATTATGTATTAATGCACTAACATGTGTTGTGGATTATGCTTAGGCTTGTGTTAAGCTTATGGTTGGATTATATTATGCTTAATCTTAATGTTATGCATTAAAATGGTAAATTATGTTCATATTTTATGTGACAGCCCAAAGTTGACCCTAGTCGGGAAGTGGTTTCGGGACTGCTAAACCGAGTCACCGAAATGTTTGAATGTGATACTTATTGTCTAGAATATGTAATTACGAATGTGTGAAAATTTCAAGCTTCAATTTGGTTGATTTCATGTGAATTTAGTCACTAGAACTTATGTGAGAAAATTCAAAAATGTGATAGGTCAATGTGTGAGGACCTATTAGTGCATGTGGACAAAGGGGGGACTTGCATGTCAAATTTCCCCCCCTAATGAGTAGTGGCCGGCCATGACAAAGAATGATGGGCAAAACATGTCATGAAACATGTTTTGTTAGTGGAAGAATAAAATAAGAAGTATGGGTAATAAAGAAATGGAAAACAAAAGAAAAAAAAATGTGTGTGTAGTGTTTGTTCCCCCCCCCATTGCCGTGAGCTCAAGAGAAGAAAGGAGAAAAGTTTGTGTTCATCCTTTCTCACCTCCATTTTAGCCTAAATTAGAAAGAAAAACAAAGAAAAAAATTTCTCATCCTTTGGTTCATCCTTGGCCAAAAATTTTAAGGAGGAAAGAAGAAGAAAGGTGAAGAGATTCGGCCATGCATGTAGCTAGGCCAAGGTATGTTTGATGATGTTCCATGAGATGCATGCATGTTTTAGTTGTTAGCTTGAGTTCTACCTAGCCCATGGTCTAAATCTTGCTATGTGATGGAAATGGCACTTGACCATGGATGCATCATTCTTGGTTGGTGTTTGATGTTGTGGTGATGAGGCATGAGGATGAGTTAAGATTCGGCCTAGGTGGAGGTTGTGTTAATGCCATTGCATGCAAAATATGGAGCTTGTTAATGATGCATGTGATGATGGCTTGATGATTCTTGAACCTCCTTTTTTAGCATTTTTGTGTGAGCACATATGTGCATTGGTTGCTAAAGGGAGAAGAATCGGCTAGCAAGATGTGTGCTAAGGCCGAATGTAACTTTGCATGTTGATGAGCAATGCATGTGTTAAATCGATGAAAAGGGGGAGGATGCTTTACTAGTGTGTATATGTGTGTATTAAGTGTTGAAATCGACCCCAAAAAATGGACATGCATATTCGGCCAAGGGGAAAGAAATTAGCTAATATGTTGTGTTGATGCATGATTTTTGCATGTATGAGACTTTAATGTCTAATGTATGAATATGGGCTAAGTGCCTTGTGTTCATCTTTTGATGCCTAAATGATGAAATCAATTTATTTGTTTGATTAAGCTCAAGAGCAAAGGGGAAATAAATCCAATAAAGGGAAGGAAAAAGTGGTCGAATAGTTAGCGGGATCGTTCGACAACACCCGAGGTAAGTTCTTGAGTAAGAGAGCTTAAATTTCGATGTGATTAAATCATGCTCTATGTGTGGCTATTGAGCCGAATGTACAAGGACAATATGTGCCTTGTGTTTGAGTTTCGTAAACGAAAATGAAATATGAATGTGCCATGAATTATTGTTAGATGTGCATGATTAATTGAATGCTGTCCGGGCTAAGTCCCGAAGGCTTTGTGCTAAGTGAATATATCCGGACTAAGATCCGAAGGCCTTTGTGCGAGATACTAAATCCGGGTTAAGTCCGAAGGCATTCGTGCGAGTTGTTAAATCCGGGTTAAGTCCCGAAGGCATTCGTGCGAGTTGTTAAATCCGGGTTAAGTCCCGAAGGCATTCGTGCGAGTTGTTAAATCCGGGTTAAGTCCCGAAGGCATTGTGTGAGTTACTAAAACCGGGCTATGTCCCGAAGGCATTTGAACGAGGAGCTATATCCGGTTAAATCCCGAAGGTACGTGATTTGGTAATGAATGAGCTTGCTGTAAAATTCCAGCGAATACTCGAAAAACATCCCAATATGGGGATATGTTACGTATGTGTTAAATATTAATCGAGCCCTTACAAATAAATGTTCGCTCAGTTGATAAACGAGCTACCGGCCTTCGGCCAAGTTAGTTTATTGTGTATGTACATAAGGGTTGTTAATGTTGTGAAGCAAGTTTGATATCGGTAAATTGCGTATTATGAAATATTCCGTTTAGCTAAATGTGTGCTATTATTTGTGCATGCTGGAATTCCTTGCTCAAACTTACTAAGCATAAATTGCTTACTCGTTACATTGCTCCTCTGTTTTATAGATTTTTGGTTCTCCAGCTATCGGACTCGGGATCTTGAAGTCGAAGTCGCCCACACTATCAAAGGCTCTTTTGGGTACTATTTTGGTTGAATTTTGATATGGCATGTATAGGACTACCCATCGTTGTCTTTCGAGTACTTTATGAAATGTATAAGTGTACAGCCATGCGAAAATGGCTTGTAGAAGTGGAGTATGGCATTAGACCATGCGTATTTATGAATGTATAGATGGTTTCATGATGTAACTATAGTTGGAATGGAAGTGTTGAGTAAATGACCAGCCATTAGAATGGCTAAGTATGATCATATGTGGGCTTATGTATGACAAGGCCCTAGTTGGTCCATGAAACCCCAAATTAGGTAAGGTTTACTTTGAACACAGAAGCTGATAGCAGCAGTGGTGTGGATTGGAAAAATCACAAGAATTGGTAGGAGTGGAATTAAATAGTGAATAAATTATGTAATCGAACCTTGATGAATCTACTTTCATATGGAAGTAACGAAACAATTATAGGAATAGTACAGTAAGAGATATTCGGGTTCTTGTGGAAAAGGGCCAGAACAGTTTCTGGATTCCCTGTTCCGACTTTGGAAATTCACTATAAATTGACCAGAGATAATTAGGGGTCATACCATATATGTATGGATTCCTCTCTGAGTCTAGTTTCCATAGAAACAAACGGCATCAGTATTGAAGCTCTGTGCAGAGAGATATCCAAGTCGTAATGGGAAAAGGTCAGTGTAGTCGATCCCTGTAACATGGGAGACTTTGACTAATAAACTGTACTAATTGGCCCGACCAAAAATTCTAGAAAAAAATACATAGGTGGGGACATGAGTCTAGTTTCAGGGAAAAATCACAAAACTGATTTTCGAGTTGTGATACTCAAGATATGATTTTTGAAGCGACTAGTACTCAGACTGGACAGTGTCTGGAAAAATTTTTCAAAGTTTGTTAACATCTCGTGTCCGACTCCGGTGTCGGTCTCGGGTTCGGGGTGTTACATTTTATTGGTATCAGAGCTACGGTTTAGTCGATTCTAGGACTACCGTAATGTGTTGGGTCTAGCTATACATGCCATTTTATGTGATTACTTGATAGTGTGGTGACTTCTGACAATTGTAAATGTGTTTATAGTAATGGATCCCGATCGTGACCGAGAGGTAGCTGATGATCTTGAGAGTGTAGGGCCTGCTCCCGCGCAAGGGGCAGTGCCGGTAGACTCTCAACCTAATGCTAGTAATCCGAATGATAAAGCTAGACAAGCATTCTATAGCGTGATGAATGATTGGTTCAACCAATACATTCGAACTAATATGGCTGTTCCACAACCTCCATTCCCGACAAATACTACCCCCGCACCTACAATACCACCGGTAACTGACCAAATAAGGTCAAATAAGCCCCCAGTTGACAGAATCCGAAAACATGGGGCTACTGAATTTAAGGCTATGGATAGCGATGATGCCGAGCAAGCTGAATTTTGGCTGGACAACACTATCCGGGTACTCGATGAGCTATCTTGTACACCCGATGAATGTCTAAAGTGTGCTATCTCCTTGCTACGTGATTCTGCCTACTATTGGTGGAGTACTCTGACTTCTATTGTGCCCCGAGAGCAAGTAACTTGGGAGTTTTCCAAACTGAGTTTCGGAAAAAGTATATCAGTCAGAGATTTGTTGATCAAAAACGGAAGGAATTTCTTGAGCTTAAGCAAGGCTCCATGTCGGTTACTGATTACGAGCGAAAATTTGTTAGACTTAGCAAATACGCTCGGGAATGTGTTTCGTCCGAAGCTATTATGTGTAAACGCTTCGAGGATGGGCTGAATGAAGATATAAAAATGTTCGTTGGCGTTCTTGAAATACGAAAGTTCGTGGTACTTGTTGAACGAGCTTGTAAAGCCGAAGAGCTTAGAAAAGAAAAGCAAAGAGTTGATGAGGGAACTGGAGAGTTTCGTAAAAGATCCTCGGGAAGGTCTCTTCAACAGACATCGAAGAGATTTTGAGATGATGCGGGCCAGTTTAGAGGCACTTCGGGCCTTTTTGGACGAGATCGTGATCGACCCCCTGTGGGTACACGAGGCACTTCGGTCGCCAGTGTTGGGAATGAACGTCGAGACAGGACGAAATGCCGATATTGCGGTAAATGGCATTCGGGGAGTTGTAGATTTCCTGACCGCTCCTGTTACAAATGCGGATTAGTGGACCACTTCATTAAAGATTGCCCGAGGTTGTCGGGACAGAATGCAAATCAGAGTGGGAGACCGGGTGCTACCACTGCTCGAGGTAGACCATCTGGAAATATGGGCAATGCTGGTGGTGGTCAGAGAGGATCTAGAGATGATATAACCAGATCCGAAGCCCGTGCGCCTGCTAGAGCTTATGCTATACGTACCCGCGAGGATGCTTCTTCGCCTGATGTTATTACCGGTACATTCACCCTCTTTGATACTAATGTAATTGCTTTGATTGACCCCGGTTCTACCCATTCTTACATATGTGAAACCTTAGCATCCAGTAAGACTTTACCTATTGAGTCTACTGAGTTTATAATTCGGGTGTCAAATCCCTTGGGTCGTTACGTGCTTGTCGACAAAGTGTGTAAGAAATGTCCCCTGGAAAATTCGAGGTTCCTGTTTTCCAGCGGACTTGATGCTTTTGCCGTTTGATGAATTTGATGTTATCCTTGGGTTGGATTGGTTGACCGCGCATGATGCGATTGTGAATTGCAAGAGCAAGACTATTGATTTGAGGTGCGCAAATAACGAAGTAGTCCGAATTGAGTCTGCGGACTTGGAGGGGATGCCAGCTGTAATATCAGCAATGTTGGCACAGAAATATGTAAGAAAAGGGTGCGAAGCATACCTTGCATATGTGCTTGATGACAGAGAATTAGAAAAGAAACCCGAATCTGTGCCGGTGGTTTGTGAATACCCGGATGTTTTTCCGGAAGAATTACCGGGTTTACCACATGTTCGGGAGGTAGAGTTTGGTATTGAGCTTGTACCTGGGACTACGCCGATTTCGATAGCTCCGTATCGTATGGCACCAACCGAGTTAAAGGAGTTGAAAGCTCAGTTGCAAGAACTGACGGAGAGAGGTTTCGCTCGACCAAGTTTCTCACCTTGGGGTGCACCAGTATTGTTCGTGAAAAAGAAGGACGGAACCATGAGGTTGTGCATTGACTATCGTCAGCTGAATAAAGTGACGATAAAGAACAAATATCCATTGCCGCGCATCGATGATTTGTTCGACCAACTGAAGGGAGCCTCAGTGTTCTCAAAAATAGATTTGAGATCGGGCTATTATCAGTTGCGAATTCGAGATCCAGATATTCCCAAAACTGCCTTCAGAACGAGATATGGTCACTACGAATTCTTAGTGATGCCGTTTGGGCTCACTAATGCCCCTGCGGTATTTATGGATTTGATGAATCGGATCTTCAGACCGTATTCGGATCAGTTCGTAGTTGTGTTCATTGATGACATTTTGGTCTATTCAAGAGATGAGACCGAACATGCTGAGCATCTGAGGCTAGTGCTGCAAATTTTGCGGGATAAGCAATTATATGCTAAGTTCAGTAAGTGTGAGCTCTGGTTAAGAGAGGTTAGCTTCTTGGGTCATGTGGTATCCGCGTCGGGTATTCGAATTGACCCGAACAAAATTTCAGCCATACTGGACTGGAAACCTCCGAGAAATGTTACTGAAGTTCGGAGCTTTTTGGGGCTCGCCGGTTATTACCGATGATTTGTGAAAGGTTTCTCGATGATAGCCACACCAATGACGAAGCTACTTCAAAAGGATGTTAAGTTCGAGGGGACGGAGAAATGTCAGAAAAGTTTCGACCAACTGAAAACTCGTTTGACTGAAGCTCCAATTTTGGTGCAACCCGAATCAGGTAAAGAGTTTGTCATCTATAGTGACGCATCCCTACTTGGGTTGGGTTGCGTATTGATGCAAGAAGGTCGAGTCGTGGCCTATGCGTCAAGACAATTGAAGCCACACGAGAGGAATTATCCGACCCATGATCTCGAACTAGCTGCCATCGTGTTTGCTTTAAAAATATGGCGACATTATCTGTTTGGTGAGAAGTGCCATGTATTTTCGGATCACAAAAGTCTCAAATATTTGATGACTCAACTAGACTTGAATCTGCGACAAAGACGTCGGCTTGAGTTGTTGAAAGATTACGAGCTTGTCATTGATTACCACCCGGGAAAGGCTAACGTGGTTGCGGACGCCTTAAGCCGGAAGTCATTGTTTGCTTTACGAGCGATGAACGTGCATTTGTCTGTTTTACCAGACAGTGTGTTAGTAGCTGAATTAAAAGCTAAACCATTATTGACTCACCAAATTCGTGAAGCTCAGAAAGTCGATGATGAATTGGTTGCAAAACGGTCTAAGTGTTTTCCGAACGAGGAATCGGAGTTTCAAATTGATGATGATGATTGTTTGAGGTTCAGAAATCATTTGTGTGTTCCAAGGAATTCGGAACTCATTTCGATGATTCTGAACGAAGCCCATTGTAGCCGAATGTCAATTCACCCGGGGAGTACGAAAATGTACAACGATTTGAAACGTCAATTTTGGTGGCATGGTATGAAACGGGACATCTCTGACTTTGTTTCGAGATGTTTAATATGTCAACAAGTGAACGCGGAACATCAAGTGTCTTCAGGATTACTCCAGCCGATCATGATACCCGAGTGGAAATGGGATCGAGTCACAATGGACTTTGTGTCCGGACTGCCTTTGTCAGCAAGTAAGAAGGATGCGATATGGGTTATTGTTGATAGACTGACTAAGTCGGCTCATTTCATCCCCGTACGTATGGATTTTTCATTGGATAAACTAGCTGCATTGTACGTTTATCAAATTGTGAGATTACACGGGGTACCTGTTTCTATCGTGTCGGATAGAGATCCGAGATTCACCTCACGATTTTGGAAGAAATTGCAAGAAGCTCTGGGTACCAAGTTGCATTTTAGCACTGCTTTTCACCCCCAAACCGATGGTCAATCCGAGCGGATAATTCAGATACTTGAGGATATGTTGAGATGTTGCATCCTCGAGTTTAGTAGTTCATGGGAACGGTATTTACCTTTGATTGAATTCGCTTACAACAATAGTTTTCAATCAAGTATTAAGATGGCACCTTACGAGGCTTTGTACGGTCGTAAATGCCGTACACCATTGTTTTGGACCGAGCTCGGTGAAAGTAAAATTTTCGGAGTTGATTTGATTAAAGATGCTGAGCAGAAAGTAAAGGTAATCTGTGAAAGTCTGAAGGTAGCCACGGATCGTCAGAAGTCGTACGCAGATTTGAAACGAAAAGACATCGAGTATCAGGTGGGAGACAAAGTGTTCCTTAAGGTTTCCCCTTGGAAAAAGATACTCAGGTTCGGCCGTAAGGGCAAGTTGAGCCCAAGATTCATTGGGCCGTACGAAATCTCCGAACGAGTTGGTCCGGTTGCGTATAGATTGATTTTGCCCCCGGAGCTTGAAAAGATTCATGATGTCTTTCATGTTTCGATGCTTCGACGCTATCGATCTGATCCATCGCATATAATTAGCCCATCAGAGGTTGAAATTCAAGTCGACATGAGCTATGAAGAAGAACCGATGCGTATCCTAGCTCGTGAAGTGAAGGAGTTGCGAAACAAAAGAGTTCCGCTAGTAAAGGTGTTATGGCTCAAACACGGGATCGAGGAAGCTACTTGGGAGACCGAGAGCTCGATGAAAGAACGATACCCAAACCTATTTACCGGTAAGATTTTCGGGGACGAAAATTTCTTAAGTGGGGGAGAGTTGTGACAGCCCAAAGTTGACCCTAGTCGGGAAGTGGTTTCGGGACTGCTAAACCGAGTCACCGAAATGTTTGAATGTGATACTTATTGTCTAGAATATGTAATTACGAATGTGTGAAAATTTCAAGCTTCAATTTGGTTGATTTCATGTGAATTTAGTCACTAGGACTTATGTGAGAAAATTCAAAAATGTGATAGGTCAATGTGTGAGGACCTATTAGTGCATGTGGACAAAGGGGGGACTTGCATGTCAAATTTCCCCCCCCTAATGAGTAGTGGCCGGCCATGACAAAGAATGATGGGCAAAACATGTCATGAAACATGTTTTGTTAGTGGAAGAATAAAATAAGAAGTATGGGTAATAAAGAAATGGAAAACAAAAGAAAAAAAAAATGTGTGTGTAGTGTTTGTTCCCCCCCCATTGCCGTGAGCTCAAGAGAAGAAAGGAGAAAAGTTTGTGTTCATCCTTTCTCACCTCCATTTTAGCCTAAATTAGAAAGAAAAACAAAGAAAAAAATTTCTCATCCTTTGGTTCATCCTTGGCCAAAAATTTTAAGGAGGAAAGAAGAAGAAAGGTGAAGAGATTCGGCCATGCATGTAGCTAGGCCAAGGTATGTTTGATGATGTTCCATGAGATGCATGCATGTTTTAGTTGTTAGCTTGAGTTCTACCTAGCCCATGGTCTAAATCTTGCTATGTGATGGAAATGGCACTTGACCATGGATGCATCATTCTTGGTTGGTGTTTGATGTTGTGGTGATGAGGCATGAGGATGAGTTAAGATTCGGCCTAGGTGGAGGTTGTGTTAATGCCATTGCATGCAAAATATGGAGCTTGTTAATGATGCATGTGATGATGGCTTGATGATTCTTGAACCTCCTTTTTTAGCATTTTTGTGTGAGCACATATGTGCATTGGTTGCTAAAGGGAGAAGAATCGGCTAGCAAGATGTGTGCTAAGGCCGAATGTAACTTTGCATGTTGATGAGCAATGCATGTGTTAAATCGATGAAAAGGGGGAGGATGCTTTACTAGTGTGTATATGTGTGTATTAAGTGTTGAAATCGACCCCAAAAAATGGACATGCATATTCGGCCAAGGGGAAAGAAATTAGCTAATATGTTGTGTTGATGCATGATTTTTGCATGTATGAGACTTTAATGTCTAATGTATGAATATGGGCTAAGTGCCTTGTGTTCATCTTTTGATGCCTAAATGATGAAATCAATTTATTTGTTTGATTAAGCTCAAGAGCAAAGGGGAAATAAATCCAATAAAGGGAAGGAAAAAGTGGTCGAATAGTTAGCGGGATCGTTCGACAACACCCGAGGTAAGTTCTTGAGTAAGAGAGCTTAAATTTCGATGTGATTAAATCATGCTCTATGTGTGGCTATTGAGCCGAATGTACAAGGACAATATGTGCCTTGTGTTTGAGTTTCGTAAACGAAAATGAAATATGAATGTGCCATGAATTATTGTTAGATGTGCATGATTAATTGAATGCTGTCCGGGCTAAGTCCCGAAGGCTTTGTGCTAAGTGAATATATCCGGACTAAGATCCGAAGGCCTTTGTGCGAGATACTAAATCCGGGTTAAGTCCCGAAGGCATTCGTGCGAGTTGTTAAATCCGGGTTAAGTCCCGAAGGCATTCGTGCGAGTTGTTAAATCCGGGTTAAGTCCCGAAGGCATTGTGTGAGTTACTAAAACCGGGCTATGTCCCGAAGGCATTTGAACGAGGAGCTATATCCGGTTAAATCCCGAAGGTACGTGATTTGGTAATGAATGAGCTTGCTGTAAAATTCCAGCGAATACTCGAAAAACATCTCAATATGGGGATATGTTACGTATGTGTTAAATATTAATCGAGCCCTTACAAATAAATGTTCGCTCAGTTGATAAACGAGCTACCGGCCTTCGGCCAAGTTAGTTTATTGTGTATGTACATAAGGGTTGTTAATGTTGTGAAGCAAGTTTGATATCGGTAAATTGCGTATTATGAAATATTCCGTTTAGCTAAATGTGTGCTATTATTTGTGCATGCTGGAATTCCTTGCTCAAACTTACTAAGCATAAATTGCTTACTCGTTACATTGCTCCTCTGTTTTATAGATTTTTGGTTCTCCAGCTATCGGACTCGGGATCTTGAAGTCGAAGTCGCCCACACTATCAAAGGCTCTTTTGGGTACTATTTTGGTTGAATTTTGATATGGCATGTATAGGACTACCCATCGTTGTCTTTCGAGTACTTTATGAAATGTATAAGTGTACAGCCATGCGAAAATGGCTTGTAGAAGTGGAGTATGGCATTAGACCATGCGTATTTATGAATGTATAGATGGTTTCATGATGTAACTATAGTTGGAATGGAAGTGTTGAGTAAATGACCAGCCATTAGAATGGCTAAGTATGATCATATGTGGGCTTATGTATGACAAGGCCCTAGTTGGTCCATGAAACCCCAAATTAGGTAAGGTTTACTTTGAACACAGAAGCTGATAGCAGCAGTGGTGTGGATTGGAAAAATCACAAGAATTGGTAGGAGTGGAATTAAATAGTGAATAAATTATGTAATCGAACCTTGATGAATCTACTTTCATATGGAAGTAACGAAACAATCATAGGAACAGTACAGTAAGAGATATTCGGGTTCTTGTGGAACAGGGCCAGAACAGTTTCTGGATTCCCTGTTCCGACTTTGGAAATTCACTATAAATTTACCAGAGATAATTAGGGGTCATACCATATATGTATGGATTCCTCTCTGAGTCTAGTTTCCATAGAAACAAACGGCATCAGTATTGAAGCTCTGTGCAGAGAGATATCCAAGTCGTAATGGGAAAAGGTCAGTGTAGTCGACCCCTGTAACATGGGAGACTTTGACTAATAAACTGTACTAATTGGCCCGACCAAAAATTCTAGAAAAAAATACATAGGTGGGGACATGAGTCTAGTTTCAGGGAAAAATCACAAAACTGATTTTCGAGTTGTGATACTCAAGATATGATTTTTGAAGCGACTAGTACTCAGACTGGGCAGTGTCTGGAAAAGTTTTTCAAAGTTTGTTAACATCTCGTGTCCGACTCCGGTGTCGGTCTCGGGTTCGGGGTGTTACATTTTACGAACTTACTAAGAATTTTGTGCTTACGTAGTTTTCTTTCCTATATTTTATAGATAATTGGAAGCTCGATCGGTTTGGAAGCTCGTCAGAGATCTATCACACTATCCAGCGATTATATCGGTAGTTTTTGATGTTTTGGTCAAGGTTATAATGGCATGTATAGGTGGACTTGTGTTTAATGTTTAGTTGAATGCTTAGATGTTGATTTTGGTATGTATGAGTTGGTTGTTTTGGTATCATTTTGATGATGGTTGAATTATGTCAATTTGGTACATATGATGCAACAATGGTAGGGCTCAAATGGTAAGTTTATGTTTAAGTGATATAGGTAAAGTTATGATATGCTTTAAGATGGAAATGAGCTAGATGATTATGAAAGAAATGTGGTCAAGAATATGTATATGTTTAAGTAAGTTTGTATGTTTGCATTTGAGGTGCCTTGTATGGCATATTGGTTGAATGGATTTGGTCTTTTGAATTGGTCATGTCATACATATTTTGGTAAGGTTTTTATGCTTTGGTCATGGGTACAAAATGCTTCTAGGTACATTCTTAATTTGGTGTTGGAAAAGGCTTGATTTTGGTCAATTTCATGTCCACACGACCTGAGACACGGGCATGTGTGACACACAGCCATGTGGCACAGCCGTGTGTCCCCTATAGGTTTTAATGCATGTAAGTCAGGCTATTACACGACCTAGTACACGGCCCGGGACACGGGTGTGTAGCTTGGCCATG
Organism: Gossypium hirsutum; assembly: GCF_007990345.1. Lineage (NCBI taxonomy): Eukaryota > Viridiplantae > Streptophyta > Magnoliopsida > Malvales > Malvaceae > Gossypium > Gossypium hirsutum. Next base: position 51,220,330 of record NC_053431.1, on the reverse strand, counting down.
TGACTCAAGAAGTTACACGGGTACGGACATGGGTTGGGGCACAGCCATGTGTCCCTATTTTGAAAGATACACAACCTGAGACACAGGCGTGTTTCTAATCCGTGTGAGTCACACGATCATGTGACCCCTACAGTTCAATATTTCTAGCTTTTTCCTAAATGTTCCAAATGTTTCTAATTTAGTCCCGAATTGTTTCTAAAGTGTTTTTAAGGCCTCGAAGGCTCAATTAAGGGACGATATGCATATAAATGAATGAATTATACTATGTTTATGTTAATATATGATATGTATGTTTTAAAGTTCTAATTTTACGATAATGCTTCGTAACTCTATTGTGGCGACGAATACGAGTTAGAGGTTTTACACTCAAAGTGTTTGTGAGATTTTATGGTTGCGAAAAATATTGGAAGAGCTAAAGTTGAACGAAAATGGATCAACTTTGTACTGTGACAATAAAGCGGCCATCAACATAGCTTAAAATCCAGTGCAACAAAATAGGGCCAAGCACATCGAAATAAATTGCCATTTTGTCAAGGAAAAAGCAACTATTGGTGTCTTAAGTATATTTTATCTAGTATCCGGAAAACAGTTGGTTAATGTTTTTACTAAAAGGCCTAGCTGTAAGACTTATCATAATCTTCTTTGCAAGTTGGCCATGTGAGATATCTATGCACCAACTTGGGGGAAGTGTTGAGAATCTTTGATTTATTTGACAACATTGAATAGCTAATCTTTAGGGATTATAGTTGATTTTTAGAGATTCTAATTAGAGATATTTTTTCTTTACATGATTCAATGCTTCATGTATATATATTTGTAAATATTTATGAGAAATAGATAAATTTTGAGTAAAATTTTCCTCAATATATTAGAGTATTCATCTTTAATTTTATCAATGTTAAGCATGCACAATCCGTTTCATTTATCATTTGTTGCCATAAGAGGAGCAGAATGGCAGGTGACAAACGACAAATCAAAAGGTGGGATGTAAAACTTTGACAACCAAAAAGTTATGATAGAAATGAAACTATTATGTTGCTTCAGTTTAAAGAGTATCATCATTTCTATGATTTATATCAGTTTGAATTTTAAATATACATTCTCAACGATTCCAGGAAAAGCGAAAATAAGAGTAAAACCGTACATATAAACCAATTTATACCAGTTCACATTGCCTTTTAGTGTATTAATTTCCCCGTTATGGCCCAAGACACGCAGTGGTTGGGCACGTTCCCAGCTAGGAAATGTATTTGTTGAAAATCTATAGTGTACCTGCTTCAAAAGGATGAGAATTGTCATTCACAATTTCCTCGCCTTTGCTAGGAATGTAGGATCTGGTTCAATCAGCATACGAATTCATTTAAGTTATCAAGGGAGTGGAAGAGCTTAAGAGATCATTCAAATTTCGATGCCTAGGAAGTCATCCCTCAACCTTGCATCTCTTCAGTTACTGATTGTTCCATGCTGTTAGTAGAGAAAGAAAGAAAGAAAGTAAATGGATAAAATATTTACCAGGGCCATGTAGCAGGTAAACCTTTCATTGCCAAGATCAGCATAATAGTAGTTTTGCAGTTGATCAGGCTTTAACTGGCCCTTATAAACAACAGTTCTGCGCAAGCCAGATCATAATTTTCACGTGCACAATCACTGGGAAAATTTTCTTGTGTATCAGAACTCAGATTTGTTAAAGACAAACCTTGATGAAAGAGAACATATATAGAAGTCCCTAACACCACCATGTTGGAGGTTTAGCGCAGCTCGGATAGCAACCATTGAAACCTCCGTAGTATATACATCTGTAAAACAATTACTATGTTAACAATCTGCTTGACAAAAAGAATCAACTTGTACTGCACGTTAGTCTTATTACTTAATTTCCCTTGAATAACTCCACATTTCAGATATCTGTACTCTAGTCCAGATAAAATCATGCTTACCATTTCTAGAAAATTGAGCACATGAAGAAAGAAAAAGCTACCTGTCGTTCGAGGTCAGCCTTTGATCTAGGTGTTGGTGTAAGAAACACTTGTTCTATAATAGGCTCTGTCTGCAAAGCCGAATTGTCCAGTCCAGAGTTATCTGTTGGCACAGATCGCCACCCAAGCACACTATGTTCGAGAGAATCAGCAACCTACAAAAGCCAACCAAATTCCCGTAGAAGAGCTTTTCAAAAGATCTATATTGACATTAAGCTGCACCTACATGAATTGCTTCCAGATGACCATCACTATGGTTGCTGACTTCAATTACGAATGAAAAAGATAATAAATCATTCAGTAGTTTGTTGTATTGAAGCATTTTATGCGCAAGAACTAATGGCAAGAGAAATCGATCCAAAACTTTAAGCGTGAGAAAAAAAATTCACACTATTATTCAACATGCATACTGCCAAAATGGATACTAGATATGCACAATAACAACCCTTTCACTGTGAAAATTTACTTTAATGAATACATTTTTGCTTACTTCCCTTCGGCTCTCAGACGTGGGCAAAAAAAACATGCCCACGGCGTATTCCCCCGATGGTGGCAACTCAAACCCAACATCCTCTGTAACCTGATCAGAGATACTAAAAAATGTTCAAAAAGCCTGTTGTTGCTCCCTTAATTACACTGTAAGCATTGAAAACAAATAAAATCTGGACATCAAGGTTAAAAATTTATTTTTCCTTTACAAACTCAAGCTTAAAAATTTGAAAGAAATCCGTAATGAAAAATGTTCCATACATTTCACGACTTAAGGTGAAAGGCAAAAGGCTAAAAAGAAAGAAAAGATAAAACAAACAAACAAACAAACCTGTACGTAGAAATCATGAGGAAGCGCCAAAAGAATCCCAGCTCCATCTCCAGAATTTGTCTCACATCCACAAGCACCTCGATGTGACATCCGTATCAACATCTCCAAAGCATCCGTCATCTAACAAATTCCATCACAAAATATTTGAAGAAATTCAAACACAACCAGGTACATACATGTCTACGTACATGAATTAAAAACACTAAATTACACAGTATACTAAAAACGTACAGTTTTGGGGCAGCTATCACCGGATAGCTCAGCGACAAAGCCTACCCCACAGGACTCCTTATCGAAAGTCAGATCATAGAGATCGAGAGGCTTCTCAGGAACCCCGGACAATGCAGACTGCACCCCAAGCCTGCCTCGCCCTTCCGACTGCCATAAGTGTACCAGGGATTTAAATAGCGGTCCCATACCGTTATAGCGGCTGCTATATAGCGGTAGCGGCACCGTCTGAAACCGTTATTGCCGAAACCGCTATTATGTTTTACAATAAGTGACCGCGATATGAGCAATGACCACAATAGCATCCGTTATCTCCGCAACCGCGATAAACGCAACGCGACCAAAAACACGGCCGGGACCATAATTTAAATCCCTACTGTAGCCTTTTTGGTCCAGAGCCCCGCCATCGAAATGGGTCCTTAAGAATTTCTTTTCCAAAGGCACCAAGGACTTCCTGGTGAAGGAACATCGCAGAGTTCTAGTTTTACGGCGGTTTTTGGGGCTGACATTTAACTGAGGAATATGGGAGGGCTTGTTGAGCGAAAGGAGAAGGCAAGTGCTATTTCCAACTTGTACAAGTGAGGATGCCAACGACATTATTGAAAAATGGTCTTTAAAATCAGATTTATTTTTGGATTATATAATTCAAATCCTTGTGCGGATTCACCAGGATGGAGCTTCTAAGCACACTACAAAAAATGGTTATTACCTGACTCAGTGATTAAACCCGCCAATACTGAAGGATCAAATGCACGAAAAAATAGAAAGACAAAAGACAGAGAGACAAAAACAGACGAGAGAGGAAATAAGGGAAAATATTTAACAACGGATCACAACTGCTTTGGAACTTGTTTGAATAGATGAAAAGAACTGAGTTTTCGGTTATTTCCTTTTTTGAGTGAGAGGATGTGAGTGCCACAAGTTGGAACCTCTACTTTTACCCACTATCACCATCCAATGCCCATATGTATCATTAGCTTCATCCTTTATAAATTTAAATTATATCACCGTACTAAAAAAATTAAATACGAATGGAATAAATTATATTAGTATATCTTAAAAAGTATAATTTATATGTATAAATAAAACAATGTTATGTCATCAAGTTTTAAAAATAAAAAATATTATTATATATTCATTTATATCTACTATCTTCTCCAAGTTAATTTAAATTTAATTAAATCACTTAAAATAATTAATTTTTTAATTATAAATATTTTTTTTTCTTTTACAAATTTTAATCATTTTTTCATAAGTTAATTTTTTTTATTTTTGTGTAACCAATTTAAAAAAAAATAGTAATTTTTTCCATGTCATTGACATATAATTTTATAATTATTTTACTGTGAACCTCGACTCCCCATAATCTCAAAAAAGGTTTGAGATTATGGGTTTGGTTTTAAGATTTAAATGTTTGAGATTACGGATTAAGAGCTCGGGGTTCAGAATTCTTGTTAGGGTTCAAGGGTTTGAAGTTACAGGTTTAATGTTTAAATTTAGGGTTTGTGGTTCAAGGTTGTGATTTTAGATTTAGAGTTTAGGGTTTGGGATTTAGGATAAAAATTACCAAAATTATATGTCAATCATATGAAAATAATTGTTGAAGTGTTATTATATAATTGGAAAAAGACCATGAATAATGTGATAGGAAGGGTCCATCAAATAATTTCTTTATCGATGAGTGTATAATAATAATTTTATATCTTTAAAATTTGATGATGTGGCACAATTTTATTGATGTTTAAAAACTTTAGTTTTTAGATAATCCTAAAGTAAGTTATTCCCTAAATATAAATGTGATATCTGAATTTATCCACTTCTCCCATATTGATACAAACTTTTTTCTCTTCCATCATTTTAGTAGTATTTTTTTTAAGATCGTTGTCACTCTACAAATTACAATACATACCACAAATGATATCATAATCTAAAGTGTTAAAAAAATTATAAAATAATAAAAATTTAAAATTATTAAATTATTAAATTAACCTAAAATACTAAATTAAAAACACGAAAATAATTTTTGTCTTCCATTAAATATTTACAATTATTTTAAATCAAAATTTTGTATCTAGGTCTTGTTAGTACAAATCTTTGGTGAGGAAAATCTCGAACATACAAATAGAAGAACAACAACAACTCGAGCAGAAAACGAAGAAATAGGACAAGGCTCTAATACGTGTATCAAGCAACTATCTTTAAGGTTCTAGTTTCCCCCACCTATACCCGGTGGGCAAATGAGTTTCAAGCAAATAAACTTCGAGGATACAATGAAGCTCGTTGACTATTTGCATTTTGCACTAACGGAAATAGTCCACTAAGCACTAAGCAATGTATAACAAGAAAATCAATTTCTATAAAGAATTTTTATAGTAACTCTTTATAGAACAATATAATAAAATTAAAAGATGGAGGAAAGATAGAATGAATTTTCATCTAATAGAAATTTTCATGTCTCTTTATAGAAACATCTTTCAATAGGTGTCTTTTCTAACTAATAATATCTTTAAAAGAGACATAATTATTCATCTAATACCTATTGATTAAACATAATTACTTGAATAGTCGTAATTCTTTGTCAATAACCAAAAATATATTTTTTTTATTACTTACACCTTTTCATTTATAGTTTTTGGAACACTATAAATATTGTTGAAAATTTTCCAACAATCTCCCCCCCATTTTCAAAATATTTTAGATCTTGATATTCTTGGAAATCAATTTGCATAAATAAAGATATCTTACGATCGAACCTTCACTTAGTGAAAACATGTTAAAATTAATCAAAATTGCATGGTAGACTAAGCTTTGAACCAACTATTCTATTTGATTAACCGAATACATCTCACACAATGATTTCCACATCTGTCAATGCATAGTATCCAGGGACACTATTATGGCCATGTGTTTGTGTCCTCTTTTATGAGTGTTGTTAGATCCAAACCCTTAAGCTCCTAGACGTGACCACACTTCCACTCACTTAGGTAGATCCCATCAAGAGTGTTCTTATAATTATAACACTCTAACATTATGTTACGAGTCTAATAAGAGTATATTACTCATCATTCCCTTATAATTACGAGCACTTAGCAATTTAATCATAGGATGATTTATTTATAGTGCTAGTAGTCACATACTAATGATGTACTTTGTCTCATTGAACTCAACACTTGACATTATACCAAACATTAAGTTGAGTTTCCACCATGGGTGACACTAGTTTATGTGCTTGAGTCCCATCCCTTTTAAGGTCTTGTTGGCTACATCTCTAGTAAGACTTTTTGTCAAAGGATCCGCCAAATATTCACTTGGACCTCACATAATTAATAGTGACCACTCATTTAGAGATTAATTATCGGACATAGTTATGTCTTAATCTAATGTGTTGTAACACCCTCTACCCAACCCGAATCACTAGATCTGGATATCAGATGTTACAAAGCAAAAGCACTTAATAGAAATTTAAACATCTAGCGTAATCTATTTTAAAACATACTTCTTATTTCTTTTTGTACTATTCTTTAATATAAAAGAGGATATTAAATATTTACGTTAAATCTTGGAACAATGTAAAATGTTACAAAATAAAGATTTACTAAAAAAATACTCTTCATGGCATTGTGTACTATACGCCACACTCTTATGATGCCCTTTGTATGCATAATATCGCAACTCATTGCTACCTAACACAATCCTAGCTTTGTCCCTCCTAGTATACCCACTATTATAGTAGAACCTGAAACATGAACAAACACCTATAAGTTTAAACGAACTTAGTGAGTTTTAATTCCAGATTACCTTGAAGCATTTCTAATTGAATTCATCATCTTGAAGGTTTTGGGTTTCATCTTTTTCTTTGGCGAATACTTTCCTATAACGGCGTATACATACTCACCAACTACCATGCTTGACCAATCTATTCACAAGTCACTTTTTGAACTGATTCCAGACTTCACCAATCAATACAGATCGCATTTCCTTATCAGAAAAACAAATGTACTTCTCAGAAGAATATCCATACAGAACCTATCTTTGACGGAATCTTCTTCAAACAGACATTGAATACTTTTCCCCTAAAATGAGTACTCACAGACACTATTCTTGAAAGATACATAAACTACTAATCTTTTAAGATGAACTCCATATTGATCTTACCTTTGGCGGATTCTCATACTGGTTCTAATAACTATCAGAATGCCAATCAGATCATATATTAAACCAACCCCAAATCATAACTTATACTGGTAATGGAACATTTTAAATCATTTTAAAAAGTTACAGATAGTTATGTTACATATCACGAGAACACCTAACTTGACAAACAATGGAATAGCCTAATTTCGGTGAAATCAAAATAGTGGTTTCGGGACCACAAATTCGAGCCAAAAATAAAATTTATTTTAATTTAATTTTATGGTTCGTAATATGATATAAATGTCATGTGTAAATTTTGATAAGAAAATTTTACCAATTATGTGCTTAATTACGGGAAGGACCAAATCGCATAAATGTAAAAGTTAAATTCTAGTAGCTAGAAGGATTAAATAGCTATGGAATTCAAAACTTGAGTTCTTATATGCTATTAGACCATTAATGAAAAGTTAGTAGATATTTTTGGATGATTCATCCATGGAAAAATAGAAAAAGGCTAAGGACTAAATTGGAAATCAAAATAATTAAAAGATGATAAATTAATTAAATAGAAATAAAAATCATTGTTTTCATCTTCTTCCCCAAAATATTCCATGGAAACCCTAAGAGATATAGAAGAAACTTTCTTGGCCAAATAGGGTAAGTTTTCCTGTCCCATTTTTAGTAATTTTGATATTTCTGAAACTGGGATAGCTTAATCTATCTATTTGGGGGATCAATTTGAAGAGTTATCAAAGTATGAAAATTAGGTCATGGATGAATATGCTGAAATTTTTAAATTTATGGTAGAAAATGAAAGGTTGTTTATAGATAAACAAATTTTACAAAGTGATTTTTGATGAAAACATGATTTAGGGACTAAAATGTGAATTTGTAAAAATTGAAGAAAAATTCTGAATTTTATAGAATATATGTGCTGTAAATTTTATGGTGAAATTTTGGTTAGGCTTGGAATAGGGAGTGTAACGTCTTGATTTTAGGCCTAGTCGAAATAGTGGTTTCGAGACCATAAATTCAAAGTAGAAATATTTGTTTTATGATTGTTTTGAGGTCTATGACATATTCACATGATTGTGTGAAAGTTTCATGAAGAAATTTGACGAATAATTGTCCAATTCAACCTTTAGGACTAAATTGCAAAAGTTGCAAAATGCGAGTTCTAGAAGTTTTAAGCATGAAATTGCCATGGATTATTAATTAGAGGTCTTTAAAAAGCAATTTTCCCAATTCTATTTTTATGGACAAAAATGGGCATAAGTATGTAAAATTTCAAAGAAAGGCCTTAAGGGCATTTTTGTCATTTGGTTAATACAAGAATAAAAAGGGAAAATAAGTCAAAAATTGTGTCCATCTTCCTCCCCTATTGCCGAAATTTCTAAGGAGCCATAGCTAGAGTTTTGTTCATCCTTTCAATCTCAATAGTAAGTGCATCCTAGCCCCATTTTTAATGTTCTTTGTATTTTTGAAGTTGTCATCAACCGATCTAGCTATTTCTACCATTTTGTTGAGCTAGGGTTCATGTTCAAAAATCTACCCATGTGTGACATGCATGTATCTTGATGTTTCATGGTAGATTATGAAAGTTTGATGTGTGTTTAACATCTTTTACTAAGTGATTTTTGATGGAAATGCACAAAAAGGACTTATTTGTAAAATATGTAAAATGTGTAGTAAAAATCTAATTTTGATGAAAAATGTGGGCTGATATGAGCATGTGTGTTGGTCGGCTAGGCTTGAGTAATAAAGAAAATGAGTACATTTCATTTTACGGGCCTAAGGACTAATTTGTAAATATGTGAAAGTTTAGGGGTAAAAAGGTAATTTTGTCAAAGTATAAGTTATGGACTGAATTGAATAATGTGTGTATTAAATAAGCTAAATTTGGTATTATAGATCAAGAAAAATGAGGAACGGACCTTGGTCGGGGGAAAAATAAGGTGTATGACGATTAGATCTGTTTTTACTATTTTTGGTACCTAGGTATGTTCATGTGTAAATAATGCAATGTTGTATCATGTTTTAATGCTTTATTTATGTATGAATTCCCATTTTTAATTGTTATAATGAGTGTATGAATGACATTATGGTCAATGAGAATAACATTGTGAACGAGTTTGACTAAGATGTGACATTGAGAAAATCAAGTTTGAACCTTAGGAATAGATTAGGATACGAGTGACATGTCACTAGGAACCATGTGATTATGAGCTCATGAGATTATGTGATGTATGTAATGTGATCTGGGTGCTGGTCTTGTACGTCTATCAGTGGTTGGGTAGCCCGACATGTGTTGCGGGTACCTAGTAGCTTGTGTGAGCAGCCCATGTAGGTATGTCCTGACTGTCAGCTTGTGTGAGTAGGCCGATGATTAGCTTGAGAGCGAACGATGTGTGATATGTGATATGAGGTAACATGTAACTACACATGAAGTACTATGTGCAAGCTTTCTGTGTATCTGATAGTATTCCAAGTGTTCAATGGGTAAATCAGTGGGTTATTCAACAAGTAAGTTAATGATGAGGAAATATGAGGATGTGTTACGAGTTAGTACAGGTATGTACAAAAAACTCATATGAATGAGCTCGGTATGTGATGAACTGTTGTAAGATTGAAAATGAGTAAGTTATGCCTATGAAACTATGATGACATATATGTAAATTATGTTATGTTAATTGTATAATATTCATGATTATGTTGTGATTTATTTGCATGTGAACTTACTAAGCTTTATGGTTACTCCCTTCTCTTTTCCATTTCTTATAGTATCACCAAGCTAGTTTGGGGATCGAAGGACGTTGAAGACTCGATCACACTATTAATTGGACATTTGGGTATAGTTAGTCTTAACATTTTGAGTATGGCATGTATAGGGAGGGACTTGGTCTTCTTGTTATATGTCATATTGGTTTAGCCAAATGTGTTGACTTATGATGATATTTTATTCATTTTGTGTATGGTCATGAGGTATGGCTTATAACGATTATTAGGTTGTAAGCCTATTTATTCAAGCATGCATGTACTCATGCAATTGTGATGTGATTAGTGGTTGTGCGTATGTGATGAGATGTGTTGTGGCTATGAATACTTAAAGATTTAATTAGGATTTGTTTAATATGATGATAACCATGACTTAAGTGAGAATTTGTAAGATAGGCTTGATAAAGTATGGTGTCTTATACATGTATAAGCTAACATGATAATGCCATAATCATGTTTTGTTTGTGTATGCTTAAGTGCTCAATTATACCATGTTAAGTTCCGTTGAAGTCATGTATGTGTTTGTGCAAATAAGGGTGGCAATTGGCTAGGAAAATAGTGATACGATCCGCCTTGGGGTGAGTCGAGTCGTATGCGAGTTTGCCCGATCGTCTACGAGAAAGTATCGTTCGCCTCTTTTAAAGAAGATGTTTTTAGGTTAAATAATGTGGAAGCTTTTTTTAAAAGGGTTTGAAGATGGGTTTGAAATATGAATATTAAAGGTTCGGTTTTAAAAGAAACAAAAGAATGAAAATAGATTGAAGGTAGTTTAATAAATGATGGTTATGGAATATGCTGAATTTAAAAGCAAGCAAGAACCAATATTAGGAAATATTGACCCAAGTACTTATACGCTTTCAAGGTGAAAATGAAAATGATAGAACCTCGACCCACTACTTAACAAAGTAGGAACCTCGGTATATGGGTGAATGCCACACTATTTGATAGTGATAAGTTTGGGATAGTGAAGAATAGGGTTGATGCCACTAGGCTTCCTAGATAAGCCAACGAAGTCCTCAACGAAATATGAGAGAAAGAAATCTCACAAATTCCATGAAAGTTTAACAAAGTTTCATTAAGTGAAAAGTTTAACCTCTTACAAATGAAATAACATATATTCATAGCCTAAATAAAAGTAGCTGAATGGACAAGCTTAGAAGCTAAGAAATTCGGCCATAAACACCTAGATAATTCTAAAAGAAAAATCATGAATATCCATGAATGTGCAGCCCTTTTAATGTTCCATCATCCCCCTTGGCCGAATGAAGCTTTAATGCACCTTGAATACTTGAATGGTTAGCTTGAAAATGCATGGATCATGCATGAAACGTCCTAATGTATGTTCCTCCATAAATTCGGTCCATGAACCTTCAAAAATATGAACATTAAATAGCCCCTACTTGCATGAACGTCTCCAATACATGTACTCCCTTAAATGTCATCCATTGAACCTCAATTCTACATGCACCTCTTCATACATTGCACCAAGCCCTACATGAACTTGCATTAATTTCCTTCCATGCATGAATGTGTGCCGTCCAAAGGGATTGGATCTTCTAAATACATTCATGCATGAATATTCATCATTCATGTAACTGAATGTGCATTTGAACCCAAACATTCATGTATTTTGTGCATTCATGTATTTGACAAATTCATGAACTTGTAAACACCTTGAATCTGGTCATGCATGCACCTAATTAAATGTTGTTCATTCATGCATGTGGGATGTCCAAAAGAGATGTTTCTTCAAGCATTCATTGCGCCATCCATGAGCATTGCACCTACAAGAAATAAAACAATTCATAAGATATCATGTGAACACACATAAATTCAGCACAATGTGAACACATTTAAGATATGTGATATCTATGACATATTAATAACAAATATTAATATAAAACAAATTTAATGCTTAAATAAATATATTTGAATTTTTATTTAATCCATTAAAGTCAAAAATCGGGTTTGAGCTAAAATGAGCTAAGCTTTAGCCCTTGAGCTAAAGTTGAGCTGAGGTTAAACTCCTAAGCTGAAGTTGAGCTAAGGTTTAGCTCGTGAGTTGGAAATGAGCTAGGAGTAAGCTCGGTTTAGCTCAGGCAACTAGATTGCGCTCAAATGAGCTGGATTTGAGCTGGATAGAGCTCGTGGAGTTGGAAATGAGCTGGGATCAGCTTGCCAACATGTCACGGCTCGACTAGGGAGACTTGTTCGAAGAGGTTCGCTGGGCGCACTCGCATCAAATAGACTAAAATTTGTCCACACGGGTAGACACACAGGCATGTGTCTAGGCCATGTGTGACACACGGTTTGCTCCATGGGCGTGTGATCTGACCGTGTGTCTCCTGCACCCTAATTAGGTAAAACAGAATGCTCAGTAGTAAACACACGGGCAGAGACACGGCCGTGTGTCTCAGCTATATGAAGTACACGGCCTCAGGACATGGGCGCGTGCCTTGGCCGTGTGAAGTCTGCACCTGATTTTTGGAATATAATTCGCCACACGGCCTAAGCACACGGGCGTGTGACTTGGCCGTATGACCCTATTTTGTTGATGACATCATAAATAGAGAGTTACACAGGCTGAGGACATGGGCGTGTCCCAAGCCACACAGGCGTGTAACCCTCCAAAATAAGAAAATTTTCTAAGTGTTATATAAATTTCGAATGTTTTCAGTTTAGTCTTGAACCACACCCAATGTATGTTTTGGGCCTCATGGGCATATATAAAGGATGATATGTATGTTAATGAATGGTTTTAATTTGGGTCAAATTTTATGTCCCGATTTTGTATGAAAGTTTATGTTTGAGTCCGGTAACGCCTCGGACCCTGTCCCGGTGTCAGATACGGGTAAAGGGTGTTACATGTAGTGGTATCAGAACTATGGTTTAATCGATTCTCGGGCTAACGTAGCATGTGTACGAGTCTAGCTATACATGCCATACGTATATTATGATAGTGTGATGACTTCTGATGATTTTAAAATGTGTTTTCATATAGTAAATGGATCCCGACAAAGTAGTGGCAGATGATGTTGAAAGTAACGCACCTGCTCTCACTGAAAGGGCAGCGTTGTCTGATAGTAGACCCCCTACAGTTAGTCGAGGAGAAGGAGGCAGGGAAGCCTTTCTCCATATGATGGATTCATGGTATACGAAGTTTGTACGAATGAACCCAAATGCTCAACCCCCTCTACCTCCACCTATTCCTCAACCTATTCCCGTAGCACCCCAAGGTATGGACTTCATAAGACTAAATAGACCTCCAGTTGATAAGATATGAAAACAAGGAGCCAAAGAGTTCCGAGCAGGTATAGATGATAATCCCGAGAGGGCAAAATTTTGGTTTGAGAATACAGTTAGGGTATGTGATGAGTTATCATGGACACTTGAGGAATGTATGAAATATGTTGTGTCCCTCCTGAGAGACTCGGCTTATCAGTGGTGGAACATCCTTGTGTCGGTGGTACCAAGGGAGAGAGTTAATTGAGAATTTTTCTAAGAAGAGTTTCGCAAGAAGTACATTAGCCAGAGGTTTATTGATCAGAAAAGGAATGAATTCCTAGAGTTAAAATAGGGCCGAGTGACTGTAATGGAATACGACCGTGAGTTTGTGAGACTAAGCAAATACGCTTGAGAATGTGTATCGACTAAGGCCATCATGTGTAAAAGATTTGAAGATGGGTTAAACAAAGACATTCGATTGTTGGCGGGTGTCCTTGAACTGAAAGAATTTGTTGTGCTAGTGAGAGAGCTTGTAAGGCCGAGGAATTGGTTAAAGAGAAAAGAAAAGCTGAGTTAGGTTTCGAGATTTGAAGAAGAGACATATGGGTAAGTCATTTCAGTCTTCATTTAAGGAACTGAGAGAGTTTAATACTCAATCGAGTGCTTCACTTGGGTTTTCAAATAGAAGCCATGGGAAACAGTATTCGGGTCATAAGGCTCAGAGTACTTCAATAGTGAGTGTGGGTAACGTTTGATCTAATAGCCCTGAGTGTCAACATTGTGACAGACGTCACCCCAATGAATGCTGGATGAATAATCGGGCATGTTTCAAGTGCGGCTCACATGATCATTTTATCAAGGATTGTCCTGAGGTGGTTGAAAAAGAGAAATTTCAGAGTGCAAGATCAGGCAATACTACGCATAGAGAGAGGCCACATAGAAACCCAAGAAATGGAGCAAGTAGCAAGAGTGCACCTAGAGATCCAACTGTAAGGTCCTAGGGTAGAGCACCTGCGAGGACTTATGCCATTCGCGCTCGCAAGGAGGCTTCATCTCTTGATGTGATTACGAGTATTTTTTCTCTCTATGATACTTCTGTTGTTGCCTTGATTGATCCAGGATCTACCCATTCGTATCTTTGTGTGAAATTGGTGTTTAGCATGAATGTGCCTGTTGAGTCTACAGAATTTATGATAAAAGTGTCAAACCCTCTAGGCAAGTATGTGTTAGTTGAAAAAGTATGTAAGAATTGCCTTTTGATGATTAGAGGTCACTGTTTTCCAGCTAATCTTATGCTTTTTCCGTTTGATGAATTTGATATAATACTTGGTATGGATTGGTTGACCATGCATGATGTAGTAGTAAACTATGGAAGGAAAATCATTGAACTGAAATGTGAAAGTGATAATATTCTTTGGGTTGAATCAGATGAATCGGATAGCTTGCCTGTAATGATTTCTTCTATGACTGCTTAGAAATGTATGAGAAAGGGTTGTGAAGCTTATCTTGCCTTTGTGTTGAATACAAAAGAGTCTAAGTTGAAAATTGAATCATTGCCGATAGTATGTGAGTATCCGAATGTGTTTCCAAAAGAATTGCCTGGATTACCTCCTATTAGGAAAGTTGAGTTTGGTATTGAGTTAATTCTTGGTACTGCACCTATTTCGATTACTCTGTATAGGATGGCTCTGAAAGAATTAAAGGAGTCGAAAGTTCAATTGCAAGAATTAATGGATAAAGATTTTGTGAGACCTAGTTATTCTCAGTGAGGCACACCTATACTATTTGTGAAAAAGAAAGATGGTTCAATGAGATTGTGCATTGACTACCGACAGCTCAATAAGGTAACCATAAAGAACAAACATCCCTTGCCAAGGATTGATGATTTGTTTGATCAATTAAAGGGAGCTACAGTGTTTTCAAAGATAGACTTGAGGTCCGGTTACTACCAGTTGAGAGTTAAGGAGTCTGATGTGCCGAAAACTGCATTTCGGATGAGGTATGGTCACTATGAATTTTTTGTTATACCTTTTGGTTTAACGAATGCTCTTGCTATATTTATGGATTTGATGAATCGTATTTTTTGACCGTATCTGGATAAATTTGTTGTTGTTTTTATTAATTATATACTAATTTATTCTCATGATAAGACTGAGCGTGCGGAGCACTTGAGAGTGGTTTTGCAAAGTTTGAGGGACAAGTAGTTGTATGCTAAGTTTAGTAATTGTGAATTTTGGCTTAGAGAAGTTGGATTTTTGGGCCATATTGTTTCGGGTGATGGTATTAGAGTTGACCCGAGTAAGATTTCTGCTATTGTTGAATGGAAACCATCGAGGAATGTGTCAGAGGTTAGAAGCTTTCTAGGCTTAGCCAGTTATTACAGACGGTTTGTTAAAAGATTTTCCATGATTGCTACTTTGATGACGAGGTTGTTACAGAAAGATGTTGATGTGATCCGGCCCGGGTAGTTGAGTCGAATTCACTTAGTTGCCCGATCGTCGTTCGAGAGAGTCATTCGTGCCTCGGATTTTAGTGATAGTAGTATAAGAATTAAAATAGGATAAGCGGAAGGTTTCAAAGTAGGTAAGTTTAGTGATAGGTTCGGTTATATGTAGCAAAGATGGGTGATGGATAAATGGTTCGGTTTGGGATAACAAGAACGAAAGTTGAAAAAAATGGAAAATGGAAGAACGAACTCAACGTCAAGAATGATTCAACACTAAGTAGTGTCACCTCGATTCCTATATGGTTAAGGTGAAAAGATGGATAGTTGGATAGGTGAACGCCACACCAAGATTGGTGATAAGTTCAAAACAAGACGATTGACGCCACTAAGTGAATTCGACTCAACTACCCGGGTCGGATCACATCATTTGGTATCAGAGCTTGTAAATCGAGAGGCACCGACATTCGTATCAAGATCGAAATAGGTTCGTTGTAAAAAAAAGTCAAATTAAAAAAAATTTGTATTTTCGTTTATCCTTATAAAAGTGTTATATTGAAATTGAAAAAAAATATATATATACGAAATTATAAAAAAAATGAAGTGAGTAAGTTCTTTTCTACTGTTTACATCTTGTTCCAATCGTTTTTATAATATTTTCATCAATTTTAACCCCCCCAAAAATGCCACACTACATTGAACTTATTTTCTTTTAGCCTACCCATACACCATACGATTTAACCATTGTAACCACTTTGAAGCCGACCCCAAAGCACCAAGATGAGTTGAAAGAAACAAAATATGAGGTTACGAGAGTAAGCTTGAGTGGAAAAAGGCTAGAGTGCGTGAGTGCATTCGAGTGTCGAAAAAGCCAAAAACGAGTGAAAACATGAGTGGAGTGTATCAATATTTTATTTTTGAGTGAAATAGTGAGATTTGTGGTGAGGATTCTAACTTTTCTTGCTGATTCAACATGGCGCAAGCCAAAAAGCTTCTCGTTGTTAAAAGAAGCCTCAGTATCCAAAGTCCTGAAAATGAACAACAACGGGAGAATATCTTCCATTCTCGATGCCAAGTTCAAGGGAAAGTCTATAGTTTGATCATCGATGGTGGAAGCTGTACCAACGTGGCAAGCACTTTAATGGTGGAGAGACTAGGCTTGTCCACCACCAAACATCCGAGCCCCTACAAACTCCAATGGCTCAATGACGGTGGAAAAATCAAGGTAACCAAGCAAGTACTTGTTTCTTTTTCAATCGGTAAGTATGAGGACGAGGTACTTTGTGATGTTGTTCCCATGCACGTGGGACATCTGTTGCTTGGGAGGCCGTGGCAATACGACCGAAGAGTCACCCATTACGGGTATACCAATCGATATACATTCAAATACCAAGGCAAGAATATCACTTTGGCACCTTTGACGCCAAAGCAAGTTTTCGAGGATCAAATGAGAATTAAGTTTGTTGTAAATCAATTGAGAGAAAAAGAAAAGAATGAATGTGAAAAAAGAAAAGAAAAAAAAGAAAAAGAATGCAAAAATAGCAAAAGAAAAAAAAACAAGTGAGAAAAGAAAAAGAAGAGCAAGAAAAAAAGATTAGAAAAAAAAGTATGTTTGCAAAAAAAAAGAGAAGTTCGGAGAGCAATTCTATCAAAACAAACCATTCTTGTACTCTTGTACAAGGAAAATCTTTTTAGCACTAATGAATTGCTCGAGGAATTGCCCTCTTCTATTTTGAGCCTTTTGCAGGATTTCCAAGACGTTTTCCCGGAAGAGACTCTGAGTGGATTACCACCTCTTCGAGGAATCGAGCACCAAATCTATTTTGTGCCCAGAGCGGTAATTCCAAATCGACCTGCCTATAGAACGAATCCCGAAGAAACTAAAGAACTACAACGGCAAGTCAACGAATTGATGGAAAAGGGCTATATTAAAGAGAGTCTTAGTCCTTGTGCCGTGCCAGTCCTCTTGGTGCCGAAAAAAGATGGTACTTGGCGAATGGGTGTCGATTGTCGTGATGTGAATAAAATCACTATCAAATATCGACATCTGATTCCTCGACTAGACAACATGCTATACAAACTAAGTGGAGCTAAACTGTTCTCCAAGATCGATCTAAAAAGCTGATATCACCAAATTTGTATGCGAGAAGGCGACGAGTGGAAAACTGCCTTCAAAACGAAACATGGTTTGTATGAGTGGTTGGTCATGCCGTTTGGCTTAACCAACGCTCCTAGTACTTTTATGAAACTAATGAACCATGTGTTGAGATCCTTCATTGGTAAGTTTTGTGTTGTTTACTTCGATGATATTCTCATATATAGCAAGACTTTGGAAGATCATGTAATACATCTTAAGCATGTTCTTGACACACTGCGTAAGGAAACTCTCTTTGCTAATCTTAAGAAATGTACTTTTTGCTCTGACAAAGTTATCTTTCTTGGTTTTGTGGTTAGTACACAAGGTTTGGAAGTCGATCAAGAGAAGATAAAGGCAATACAAGAGTGGCCGAGACCTACATCCATTAGCCAAGTTCGAAGCTTTCATGGTTTGGCAAGCTTTTATCGACGATTTGTGCCCAACTTCAGTACATTGGTCGCACCTTTGACAAATGTGATAAAAAAGAACTCCACGTTCCATTGGGGAGATGAGCAAGAGAGGTCTTTTATCGAGATTAAAAATTGTGTTACTAACGCACTTTTACTTGCTTTGCCAGATTTTTCGAAGACCTTTGAACTTGAGTGTAATGCATCCGGTGTGGGAATTAGAGCTATATTAACCCAAGACAGACGACCCATTGCCTACTTTAGTAAGAAGCTTAGTGGAACCCCACTTAATTATCTGGTCTACGACAAAGAAATGAATGCGTTAATACGGGCTTTTGAAACTTGGCAACATTATTTGTGGCCAAAAGAGTTTGTGATCCATTCTGACCACGAATCCCTGAAACATATAAAGGGTCAAAACAAGTTGAACAAGAGGCACGCTAAGTGGGTCGAGTACCTTGATTCATTTCCCTATGTAATTAAGTACAAGAAAGGTAAAGACAACGTAGTAGCTGATGCCCTATCGTGGAGGTACACTTTACTTTCTACTCTTGAATCAAAGCTACTTGGATTTTCATTCTTAAAAGAATTGTATGCTAACGATGTTGATTTTGGAGAGATTTATTCTGCTTGTGAGCATGTTGCATTTGAGAAATTTTATAGGTTTGACGGGTTTCTGTTCAAGGAAGGTAAGCTCTGTGTTCCACAAAGATCTGTTTGGGATTTGCTTGTGCAAGAAGCACATAGTGGAGGACTCATGGGACATTTTGGAGTTGGCAAGATGTTAGCCACTCTTAACGAACATTTTTATTGGCCTAGGATGAGGTGAGACGTGGAACGGGTTTGTGAGTGATGTTTGGCGTGCAAACGAGCAAAATCCAAGATTCAACCCCATGGACTTTACATGCCATTACCTATACCTGAAACTCCTTGGACGGATATATCCATGGATTTCATCCTCGGTTTGCCCCGAACTAAAACGGGAAAGGATTCTATATTTGTAGTTGTAGATCGCTTCTCTAAAATGTCACATTTTATTGCTTGTGCAAAAACTGATGATGCCGTGCATATTTCTAACCTTTTCTTTAGGGACTTTGTTCGTTTACATGGAGTACCGCGAACTTGTCAGATCGAGACGCGAATTTCCTTAGGCATTTTTTGAGGTCACTATAGGGTAAACTCAGAACCAAATTATTGTTTTCAACTACCTGTCATCCTCAAACGGATGGACAAACCGAAGTGGTCAACCGAGTACTTTCTACTCTTCTGCAGGCTATCATTTGTAAGAATTTAAAATTATGGGAAGAATGTTTGCCCCATATTGAGTTTTCCTATAATAGAACGGTCCATTCAGCAACCAAGCATTCACCTTTTGAAGTGGTCTATGGGTTTAATCCGATAACTCCTTTAGACTTAGTTCCTCTACCTAATAACCAATTGATTCATTCTGATGCTAGAAAAAAAGCCGATTTCGTGAAGAAGCTACATCAACAAGTGTGAGCTAATATAGAGGCAAGGACTAAGTCTTATGTGCAACAAGCAAACAAGGGGCGAAAGAGAGTCATATTTGAACCCGGTGATTAGGTTTGGGTCCATATGCGCAAGGAACGATTTCTAGCCCAACGACGTTCCAAGTTACTTCCCCGAGGAGATGGACCCTTCCAAGTGCTTGAACGCATTAATGAGAACTCATATAAGCTTGACTTACCGGGTGAATATAACATAAGTGCTAGTTTTAACATTTCAGATTTGTCCCCTTTTGATGCAAATTCCGACTTGAGGACAAGTCGCTTTGAAGACGAGGGGAATGATGTGAGCACACCCGGGGCATCCTCGAATGCAAATCTTGAATCAATCGATCTTCCAAAAGGTCCCATGACTCGAGCTCGAACCAAGCAAATTCAAGATGCTATAACAGCCTTGGTGATGCGCATTTGGGACGACAACAAGGTCCTTGATGTTGGAAGAGCTAAGGACGACTCCTTGAAGACTCTATGCACCCTTTTGCAATTCGATTTCAGCTCCTCTCCAGCTCCCCATGCGCCATTCAGTGTCCATCAGCTCGCTTGAGCTCGAATTTAGCTCGTTTCAGCTCATTTGTTCTTCATTCCAATAAACTAAGTTTTAATTTAGTTTTTAATTACGTTTGCTACAGCTCATGCCGAAACCCCTAGCTCAACTTAGCTTACTAAGTGTTTTGACTATTTGAGCTAGCCGAATTTATTAGTTGACTCTTATTTAATTTGTCCAAATTTAGTTATTGCTATTAAGTTGTTTAGTTAATATTTTAATTATAATTATATGAATAGTTGTGTGTTATTTAATTATGTTAATTGATTCATGTAGGTTAGCCGAATGTGGAAGATTCATGACAAGATGCATGAACGGGAAAGTACAATGAATGGGAGGATACATGCATGGATCGGTTCAATGTTTGGAAGCTATACATTCATGAACATGGAGGGTTAATGAATATTGAAGATGCATCTCCCATGGACGGCACACATGCATGTATGAGGGACATTTAATGCAAGTGCATGTACAGCTAGGTTCAAGCCTCCTACCAAGTTCCATGTACAGCCGATGCATGTGTGAGGACTCTTGGTGTTTCCTAAGCACCTATTCGGCCAAAAGACACCTCTTGGAAGTATCATGCACACCTTGGCCGAACCTAGACAACCCGTTGAGCTTCCAAAGGTGTACATCCATCAAGTGACTTAAAGCTCATGCATGAAGCTATCCAAACACATTCCTATCAGCCGAATCAAGACAAGACAATTAAAGTGTTCATTCTAGAATATTCTAGCAAGTTCATGACCGAATTTGCTTAGCCTTTAAGCTAGCTAGTTTGTCCATTCGGTTACTACATGTTTGCCTTTAAATAGTTTGTTAATTTCATTATAAAAGGACTTTTTGCCAAATTTGTTAATGAACATTGTTCTTGTGAGGTTGCTTCCTCTCATATCTCGTACAAGTTTCGAAAGACTTATCTAGCTTATGCTAGTGGCGTCAATCGCCTTGTTTTGAACTTATCACCAATATTGGTGTGGCGTTCACCTATCCAACTATCCATCTTTTCACTTTAACCATATAGGAATCAGGGTGACACTACTTAGTGTTGAATCATTCCTGACGTTGAGTTCGTTCTTCCATTTTCCATTTTTTTCAACTTTCGTTCTTGTTATCCCAAACCGAACCATTTATCCATCACCCATCTTTGCTACATATAACCGAACCTATCACTAAACTTACCTACTTTGAAACCTTCCGTTTATCCTATTTTAATTCTTATACTACTATCACTAAAATCTGAGGCAGACTCTCTCGAATGACGATCGGACAACTAAGTGAATTTGACTCAACTACCTGGGCCAGATCACATCAGATGTCAAGTTCGAATGGATGGAAAAGTGCCAATAGAGTTTTGAGAAACTAAAGGCATTGTTGACTGAGGCTCCAATTTTAGTACAACCTGAACCGAGAAAAGAATTTGTGGTTTATAGTGATGCATCCTTGAATGGATTGGTCATGTACTTATGCAAGAAGGCAAGGTGATAGCTTATGCCTTGAGGCAACTGAAACCACATAAAAAAAATTATCCAACACATGATTTGGAGCTAGCCACCATTGTGTTTGCGTTGAAGATTTGGAGACATCATTTGTATGGCGAGAAATGTCGAGTATTCACTGATCATAAAAGTCTAAAGTATTTGGTGACTCAAAAGGATTCGAACCTATGGCAAAGGAGATGTTTGGAGTTGTTAAAAGATTACGAGTTAGTGATTGACTACCACCCGAGAAAGGTGAATGTGGTCACCGATGCTTTGAGTAGGAAGTCGTTGTTTGCATTGAGGGCTATGAACACTCAGTTTGCTTTATCAGATGATGGTTCGATTTTACCTGAGTTGAGAGCTAGATCGATGTTTCTCCAAGAGATTTATGAAGCTCAGAAAAGAGATAGTCAGTTACAAGACAAGAGAGTTCAATGTGATTCGGGTATTGAATCAGATTTTTTGATTGGTTCCGATGGTTGCTTAACATTTCGAGATAGAATTTGTATTCCTAAAAATATCGAGTTGATTCAAAAGATTTTGCATGAGGCACATAATGGTTGTTTGTCTATTCATTCGAGTAGTGTGAAAATGTATAATAACTTGAAGAAAATGTATTGGTGGTCAAGAATGAAAAGAGACATTTCAGAGTTTGTTTTTAAATGTTTGATTTTTCAACAAGTAAAAACTGAACACCAAGTACCTTCTGGATTACTGCAACCTGTGATGACTCCTGAGTGGAAGTGGGACCGGATTACTATGGACTTTGTGATGGGTTCACCTTTGACACTGAGAAAGAAAGATGCTGTATGGATTGTTGTAGATCGATTGACAAAGTCAGCTCATTTTATCCCGGTACGCACTGACTATTCACTTGATAAGTTAGCCGAGTTGTTTATTTTCGAAATAGTAAGATTGCATGAAGTACCTTTTTCGATTATATCGGATAGAGATCCGAGGTTCACTTCGCGATTTTGGAAAAAGTTACAAGAGGCTTTAGGTACAAAGCTGAATTTTAGTACTACTTTCCATCCGCAAACTGACGGCTAGTCGGAGCGAGTAATTCAAATTCTTGAAGATATGCTGTGGTGTTGTACTCTTGAGTTCCAAGGTAGTTGGGAAAAGTATTTACCGTTGGTAGAATTTGCCTACAATAATAGATTTTAGTCGAGTTTGAAAATGGTGCTGGAATTATATGGACGTAAGTGTCGAATGCCTTTGTATTGGACCAAACTCAGAGAGAGTCAGATTCACGGAGTTGATTTGGTTAAAGAAACCGAAGAGAAAGTGAAGGTAATTCGTGATTGTCTGAAAGCTACTTCAGATAGATAGAAATCCTATGCAGATTTGAAATGGAAAAAGATTGAGTTTTAGGTCAGTGATAAAGTATTCCTGAAAGTATCTCGGTGGAAGAAAGTTCTCAGATTTGGCCGAAAGGGCAAGTTGAGTCTGCGTTTTATTGGACCGTATGAGATTACCGAAAAGATAGGGCTGGTAGCATATCGATTGGCTTTACCGTCTGAGTTGGAAAAGATTCATGATGTGTTCCATGTGTCTATCTTGCACCGATACCGATCAGACCCTTCACATGTGATTTCACAGACAAAGATTGAGATTCGATTGGATATGACTTATGGCGAAGAACTAGTTAAGATTTTAGCTCGGAAAGTCAAACAATTGAGAAACAAAATCATTTCCCTTGTGAAAGTATTACGGCAAAGACATGGGGTTGAAGAGGCTACATGGGAGACTGAGGATAACATGAGAAACCAATACCCAAACCTTTTCACAGGTAAGATTTTTGGGATGAAAATCCCTAAGGGGGGAGAGTTGTAACATCTCGATTTTGGGCCTAGTTAGAATAGTAGTTTCGAGACCACAAATCCAAAGTAGAAATATTTTTTTATGATTGTTTTGAGGTCCATGACATGTTTGGATGATTGTTTGAAAGTTTCATAAAGAAATTTTATAAATAAGCGTCCAATTTAACTTTTAGGACTAAATTGCAAAAGTTGCAAAATGTGAGTTCTAGAAGTTTTAAGCATGAAATTGCGATGGATTATTAAAGGACCTTAAATAGCAATTTGCCTAATTTCTATTTTTATGGACAAAAATGGGCATGGGTAGGTAAAATTTCAAAGAAAGGCCTTAAGGGCATTTTTTTCATTTGGTTAATAAAAGAATAAAAAGGGAAAATAAGTCAAAAATTATGCCATCTTCCTCCCCTATTGCTGAAATTTCTAAGGAGCCATAGCTAGGGTTTTGTTCATCCTTTCAATCTCAATAGTAACTGCATCCTAGCCCCATTTTTAATGTTCTTTGTATTTTTTGAAGTTGTCATCAACCGATCTAGCTATTTCTACCATTTATTTGAGCTAGGGTTCATGTTAAAAAATCTACCCATGTGTGACATGCATGTATCTTGATGTTTCATGGTAGATTATGAAAGTTTGATGTGTGTTTAACATCTTTTACTAAGTGATTTTTGATGGAAATGCATAAAAAAAGACTTATTTGTAAAAGATGTAAAATATGTAGTAAAAAATCTGATTTTAATGAAAAATGTGGGCTGATATGAGCATGTGTGTGGGTCAGCTAGGCTTGATTAATAAAGAAAATGAGTACATTTCATTTTACGGGCCTAAAGACTAATTTGTAAATATGTGAAAGTTTAGGGGTAAAAAGGTAATTTTATCAAAGTATAAGTTATGGACTAAATTGAATAATATGTGTATTAAATAAGCTAAATTTGGTATTATAGAGCAAGAAAAATGAGGAACGGACCTTGATCAGGGGAAAAACAAGGTGCACGACGGTTAGGTCCGTTTTTACTATTTTTGGTATCGAGGTAAGTTCATGTGTAAATAATGCAATGTTGTATCATGTTTTAATGCTTTATTTATGTATGAATTCCCATGTTTAATTGTTATAATGAGTGTATGAACGACATTATGGTCAATGAGAATAACACTGTGAACGAGTTCGACGAAGATGTGACATTGAGAAAATCCCATTTGAACCTTAGGAATAGATTAGGATACGAGTGACATGTCACTAGGAACTATGTGATTATGGACTCATGAGATTATGTGATGTATGTAATGTGATTTGGGTACTGGTCTTGTATGTCTACCGATGGCTGAGTGGCTCGGCATGTGTTACGGGTACCTATCAGCTTGTGTGTAGCCCGTGTAGTTACATCCTGACTGTTAGCTTGTGAGAGTAGGCCCGTGATTAGTTCGAGAGCTAGAGATGTGTGGCATGTGATATGAAGTAGCATGTGGCTATGTATGAAGCACTATGTGCAAGCTTTCCATGTATTCGATAGCATTCCAAGTGTTCAACGGGTAAATCAGTGGGTTATTCGACAAATAAGTCAATGATGAGGAAGTATGAGGATGTGTTACGAGTTGGTATAGATATGTATGAAAAACTCATATGAATGAGCTCAGTATGTGATGAACTTTTGGTAAGATTGAAAATGAGTGAGTTATGCCTATAAAACTATGATGACATATATGTAAATTATGTTATGTTAATTGTATAATATTCATGATTATGTTGCTATTTATTTGCATGTGAACTTACTAAGCTTTATGCTTACTCCTCTTTTTTTTTCATTTCTTATAGTATTGCCAAGCTAGCTCGGGGATCGAAGGACGTCGGAGACTCGATCACACTATCAATTGGACATTTGGGTATAGTTAGTCTTAACATTTTGAGTATGACATGTATAGGGACTTGGTCTTTTTTTTATATGTCTTATTGGTTTAGCCAAATGTGTTGGCTTATGATGATATTTGATTCATTTTGTGTATGGCCATGAGGTATGGCTTATAATGATTATTGGGTTGGAAGCCTATTTATTCAAGCATGCATGTACTCATGCAATTGTGATGTGATTAGTGGTTGTGCGTATGTGATGAGATGTGTTGTGGCTATGAATACTTAAAGATTTAATTAGGATTTGTTTAATATGATCATAACCATGACTTAAGTGAGAATTGGTAAGATGGGCTTGATGAAGTATGGTGTCTTGTGCATGTATAAGCTAACATGGCATTGTTTTGTTTGTGTCTGTTTAAGTGCTCAATTATGCCATGTCAAGTGCCGTTGAAGTCATGTATGTGTTTGTGCAAATAAGGGTGGCAATTGGCTCAAAAAATGGCCTCAAAGTTGTCCACACGGGTAAACACATGGGCATGTGTGACACATGGTCTGCCCCATGGGCGTGTGATCCAGCCGTGTGTCTCCTGCACCCTAATTAGATAAAATAGAATGCCCAGTAGTAAACACACGGGCATAGACATGGCCGTGTGTCTCAGCCATGTGAAGGACACGACCTCAGGACATGGGTATGTGCCCTGGCCATGTGAATTCTACACCTAATTTTTGGAATTTAATTCGCCACACGGCCTAATTACACGGGCGTGTGACTTGGCCGTCTGACCCTAATTTGTTAATGAAGTCATAAACAGAGAGTTACACGAGCTGAGGACATAGACGTGTTCCAAGCCACACGGGCGTATAACCCTCCAAAATAAGAAAAAAAATTTAATTGTTGTATAAGTTTTGAAAGTTCTCGGTTTAGGCCCAAACCACACCCAAAGTATGTTTTGGGCCCCATGGGCCCATATAAGGGACGATATGTATGTTAATGAATGGTTTTAATTTGGGCAAAATTTTATGGCCTGATTTTGTATAAAAGTTTATGTTTGAGTCTGTTAACGCCTCGGACCCTGTCCTGGTGTCGGGTACGGGTAAGGGGTGTTACAGGGAGTAAATTGCACAAATTTCATTTTTCGAGCCTAGGGACGAAATTAGAATTTATGGAAAAGTTAGGGGCAAAATGGTAATTTTGCCTAGGATGAAAATTGAGTCCCCTTGAATATGAAATATGATAAATTGATGTAAAATTTACTCGTATAGATCCGGATAGACCAAATTCGAAGCTAAAACGAGGAAAAGAGGAAGATGTCGAATTAGTAGATTTTATATACACAAACATTTGTTGAGGTAAGTTCATGCAAGTAAATTGTGTATGTTTATATACTTGAATTAAATGTTCCATTATGAATTGTATAGATATCATATATATATGTGTGTGTGTGTGACATTGAAAATGTATCTGATAAAGCCCGATCCACGATAATGCCTAATAAAAGATAAATGATGAAAAAATTACTTTTATGCTTGGAATGAATGTGGTATGTGATCATTTGAATTATATGGATGTGATAGATGTATGAAATAATCACATGCCGGGAAATGCTTGAAAATGTTAAATCCCGTTTGAGTAAATGAAAATCGATGGATATGTGATTTCTCTAGTGAATGAGGTCTGTATTTGTTGCTGATGAGATTTAGCTCAGACGAGTAATCCTATTGACCTCATTTATGAAAGGGTTTAGCCTAGATGGGTAATCCTGATATAAGTCCTCTTGAGCATATGTTATGGATTGGATTTAGCGAGGACGGGTAATCCAGATCCAGCTCTTTAGAGCATATATTGTAGACTGGATTTAGCCTGGACTAGTAATCCTGACTAAGCTCTATTGAGTATATATTGTAGATAGGATTTAGCCTGGACTGGTAATCCTGCTGTCTATATATATATGTGGCTCGAGAGTGTACTCTCTGAAATAGTACCTTATGGGTCCCATTGAATATGGATTGATGGATCCTGATTTATACACCTCGAGTGTACTACCTGTGTATCCATCGATATTTCAGATAAATTCAACGGGTAAAAATCTTGACATGAGAAGATATGAATAAGAAATGAGTTATTACACGTATTTGACTGAAATACATGAAAATGGCGATACATGATAATCGATATATGGAAATATGAGATGATGATATTTGTACATGGAATTTATTTGATGAATATATGTTCATCTTGATTATAGACTTGTACACCTGGAGTGTACTACTACTCGTGTGACCTTGATATTTCGAATGATATGAGTAAAGTTCTGACTTGAAATAATCTGAACTTGAGATGAACTATTATGAAATTATACTTGTAATATAAAGAGGTGATTCATACATGTTAAATGAGTAAATGTTGTGGAAAGCATATGTGCATGGAAACTTGATTGTTGTTGAGCCCATATATGTTTTGATGTTATTATGGAATATATGACTAATAAGGGCAATGAGGATGTGTGTACGGCTTGAGGTTAAATTGATTGAATATGCCTTACATAGTTACCTCAAAATAAACTTGATGGTAAGTTAAATACCATGTTATACAAACTTACTAAGCATTTTATGCTTACTTAGTTTTATTTCCCTATTTTAGAGTAAATCGATAGCTCACTGGATTGGAAGCTTGGCAGAGATCACTCACACTATCCAGCGACCCATGTCGGTACAATATGGTAAATCAATTGTGGTTATAATGGCATGTATAGGTTATATTGGTCATATTGGCATGTGAATGTAAATGATTATTGTAATCTAGCCATTGAAATGGCTAGTGATGATTATGTTTTGGTACATGTATATATATGTATTTAAGTTTATTTTATGGAGATAACATAAGTGTTTATTATTGATTGATTGAGAAAGGTTAAATGAGTATGCTTATAAAATGTGAGATTTAAGCATGAATGCATGTAACAATATATCATGATTAGATGCTATAAATTGCTTGAATTCAATGCTTGGATTGGTTGGTATTTGGATGTAAGTTTGGTGTAGGAATTTGGTATGACTTTGGGTGAGAAATGAAGCTAGGAATGGCTTTATTTTGTCCACACGAGTAGACACACGGGCGTGTGTCTAGACCGTGTGTGACACACGACTTGGTATATGGGCGCGTGGTTAGGCCGTGTGTCCCCTGCACCTTAAATTTGAGAAATAAAATGCTCAGAATTGAGCACACGGGCAGAGATACGAGCGTGTGTCTTAATCATGTGGGTAACATGGCCTAGCACACGGGCATGTGGCATGGCCGTGTGTACAAGCAAGTCAGAAAGTTACACTAGGTAAGACACGGCCTGTAGCACGGGCGTGTCCCTTGGACCACACGAGCGTGTGCAACCTGTAACCTGGAAATTTTTTGAAATTTCATAAAAATTCTTAGAGTTTTCAATAAAGTCCCGACTCGATTCTAATGCTTGTATTAGGCCTCAAGGGTCCATCTAAGGGACGTTATGAATAATCTCGGTTAATGAATAGTAATTTACGTGAATTATCTAAAAACTATTTTGAAAAATTTTGGTAACGCTTTGTAACCCTGTCTCGGCAACAAATACGGGTTAGGGGTGTTACAAACAACTTAGATTTAGCATGGGCTTTCTACATAACATGAAAAGTATTCAATTTGGTGAATACCAGATAACTCAGGACACTTCCTTACATAGTCTAGAGAAACTCAGATTTGACAAACACATAGACTATCCATATCTACGACTACACCAAGTTCTTTGTACTGACGAATTATTAAGGCAGATTCCCTTCTTTAGAAGCATTGTTGTGAACTCTTTTCAAGAACCGTCCCTCAAAGCACATTAAATATTATCACAAGGCTAACCAGGCACAGTTGTCTTTAGACTTATCAGATATTTATCATAGAGTTAGTTAGAGAAGAAATCTCAGAGCTTACCTAGATCGCCACAAAGGCAATTAACCAGATTTTTGCCACGAAGGCATCACTGAATACACCACCCAAGCATTATAGAATACTCCACTAAGGCTTTGTAGATCACGCCGCATAAGCATCATAGAGAGTAACGTGTTTACTATCTCGGTGGGCTTTCTAAAAAATGCCATGAGTTTCTACCTCATGCTCTTATACATATTTTCATGTCATGACTTGCTAGTTTGGTTTACATTTTACCAAAGGCAACACCATGAATATTTTTATTTTCATATTATGCCATGGGACTCAAACATATGTTCTTACATATCCTCATTTTGTGTTCTGCTCATCTAGGCTACATCTTATGTAACATCCCAATTCTAATAGGTACAAGGTTTGGTGTTTAGTCCTAAAATAGTTTGTTTGGCAGGGTAGTATTTGCCCAAGTACATTTTTTTGGCGTATAGAACAGGTGTATTCCATTATATGTGTGTAAGATAATGGTGGTTTGATATCAGATTTCCATGTTTGTTGGAGTAGGATGTTAGGCAAGTAAAAATGTATTGTGGAATGAGTTCATGCCTGAGGGGTAGTGTGCCCTTTATAAGTAGAACTGTGCAAATTAAGTTACAAGGTAAGCTAGTTAGAAACTAATTGGATGTAAATTAGGGTACTCAATTAGGTTTCTCGGAAGTTGTAAACCCTTGGAAAAGACAATTCAGTAAGGATGTGACACATATCACGTTCCACTATGGGAACATCGGTAATAAATATATATTATGATATGGACTTCAGAAAAAGGGGAGATTTCTCTCTTCTTTCTTCCATTTAAGAAAAGAAATATATTGTTGTGATTTCCTTGGAGATGAGTATAGTTTTCTCTTGTTAAGCTGAAATTAAGGATTTGAGTTCATTCAAAAGGTTGTTTCAAATCCTAGGTAAGCATTATAGTCTTACACGTTAACCTCTAAAAGGGAAAGTCAGTTTTATGTTGTTGAATAGTAAAATAAAGAAATAAGGATTTGCATGGGGATCATCCATGGTTGAGATGATAATATATAGTATTTGAATGAGTTTTAATGGCATTCTTATGTTTTATAAGCAGCGGTGGCTATAGTTACTCGTTGGAAGTTGAATCTGGAATTCAAGTTGTTGTTTGAGGTGGTTAGATAAGTCTTTATATTGACTCTTTTATGGGTATTGTTCATACCATGATATCTATGGAAAACTGATTGAATAGTGATGTTGAGATCATGAATGATGTAGTATGAGATGGATTATGTATGAGTAACGTAGAGTGAAGTATGGTTGTATCTAAATGTCTAGAATGTATGATATGAGATGTGTGTTGTGTTGGTTGGATGTTAGTAGATCCAAATGGTTGTGCTTAGTTTTCTTTAATGCACAAAGAGTATGTGTGATGCGAGTCTCAAGGCCCAAAATAAGGCTTACAAATGTGATGGGCTAAAATTTCCTCAAGGTCCAATAACGAGGTTGAAGGCTAAGCAAATTCGAGCAAGGTTGAATGGAACCATCCAAGGCTTCGTCACCAAGGCCCTAGATGCACACACAACCAAAAAATAAAATCAAGATTCACTTTCTTATATTCAAGAAAATCAAGAAACCAAATCTTGGTCTAATTTTTTTGTTTCGGACAATTTCAAGAATCAATAAAATCAAGATTTCAAATCTTGGAAATATTGGTCCAAGAAACCAAATTTTGTAGCCAAAGAACATTGGATTTCATGTACGAGCTTGAACGAGCCAATTTCGAGAGCAAACAGATCACAAGACCAAGTTCTTGAAAAAATAACCCATTAAGATGTCTACAAGCCTATCCTAAACTTTGGAAAGTAATTTAATTGAATATCAGGGCAAATAATCAAAGTGGCCCAAATTGTAAAATAATTAAACTATAGGTCCAATTTTATTTTAATAGGTGGATCATCATGTAAGAATTCAGCCCAAAGAGCCCCTTTAATTCCTTTGGCTGAATTCGTATTAAAAGTTCACACTTAGAATTATTTTGTTTTATTTATTTGATGAGTTGTCATGTTATTTATTCCATTAAGGTTAGAAAAACTTATTTGGGGGCCTATAAGTAGCATGAATGCTCACCGTTATACACACACAATTAATTTATGTTTTTTTTAGTTAATAATAATTCTCTTTGAGTTTTTCTTCAAGAATTGCTATTGAGTTTCTTTTAGAAGTCGTTTTAACAATCTTTCAGGTTGTGGTAATCATCTTTAAGCTTTTTCTTGCCCTGATATTTTTCTTGGAGGGGAAATTAGAGCCATTGAAAGGAGTTGTGTATTCTTAATGTTTCTAGGGCTTCTTAGGACGCCATCTTCTCTTTTCTATCTATAATTTATTGTTTCTTGCTTATTTAAGTTAGGTTTTGCTGTTTTAGCTTGTTGATTTTATTGATTTTTGTTCTAGGTTAAAGTTGCTTCAAGAAAGACGTTCTCCTATATTGTTCCTTTAAGAAACACATCAAAATTAGGAGTTTCAACCGTTTCTAGTTGTTTCAAACATTCTTGCACAAAACAGTTTGCTCTTGTCTTTAAAATCACTTCTAACAAATATGTTTGTGTTTTGTTTTTCCAGATCTGGTTGGGTGTTTTCTTGAGGTCCAAGGATAGTTTCTTTCCATCCAAGAAACCCTAATTCATTCTCTATTGGACTCTTTACCAACTTGTTCATCTTTCTTTTATTTTAATTTTGTTTAACTCTCATTTGTGACAACTAATCTGTTTTCTTTGTTTCTCATTTCAAATTACGTTCGTCTAGAGGTCTAGGTTAAATCCGTGACTTGACAAACTTTACGATCCGCTTCTGCATTCATCCACATCATTCTTTATGAATTAGATATCTATAATAGATTAGGATTTTGAATTAACTAAATCATCATGTGTGGTAGTTGTATGTAACACCCCTAACTCGTATCTGTCACTAAAATAGGGTTACAGAGCGCTACTAAAATTTTTTGAAACATTTATAGGCATTTCATGTTTATCACTATTCATTAATCGAGATATTCGAAACACCCCTTAAATGGACCCTCGAGGCCCAATACGAACTTTAGAAACAAGTCGAGACTTAATTGAGACCTCTAAGAATTTTCGCGACTTTTCAAAATTTTCCCAAGGTGCAGGGCTCACACGCTTGTGTGGTCCAAGGGACACACCCATGTGACCCTGGGACAGGCCTATTTTGAAGGTCGTGTTCGACCCCGTGTAACTCTCTGACTTGCACACACGACCATGCCACACACCCGTAGATAATATATCTTGCACATTCGCAATTTAGGGCTTCAATCAGTAGAAATAGAAAACATCATCATATGAACTTTATCATCACATCTTATATGAATCATGATAAATTAGAAAACCCAAGTATGATAAAGCAATACCGCTCATGAATCAACCGGATTTCAGTAGTTTCATCTATCATAATTTACTAGCCTTTCAATATGATAATTGTAACACCCCTAACCCATTTCAATCGCTGGAATGGTTACGAGATATTACCGAACCAAATACTTATTCGAAAATTTTCATGTGTCTACTTCTATCATCTTCATTTCGTTAAGTTCATCTTTAATAATACATAATTCATTATGCCATCATATATATTCCTTATTCATGTATAGCCGGAACACATAATTAATCTTTATCAAGTTCAATCAAAACCATCACATAAGTTTACATCTTATAACAACCATATCATACGATTTTATGTTATGTTCAGACATAACCAGACGACCCATTATGCTATCTCAAATTAAATACTCAGATCAAATACAATAGCCAAATTACAATTAATCACCTATATAAATGTGTCAAAATCGAACCTCCCCAAAAACACATAATCAATATTTCTAAGCATTTTCAACACTCAATCATATGTATAGATTTATATATATCATTCATTAATAGCATTACACATTATAACCAAGACGAATTATACCATGATTAAACATAACCAAATTCAAACTTAGTATTTAAGCCATATTCGCATGGCTGGAAGTATACATATCAAAGTTCAAACAAAATACATATTAGCCTATACATGCCGTAATGTTCACTTAGATCAACTAAGAAGAGGGTACCAAAATGTTGCAAGTTGGTGTGATGACTTCGACGATGGTCCCAAGCACGCAAAATGGGTCAAAGAAATCTAAATAGAAGACAAGCAAACACACCAAGTGAGTATTCAACTCAGTAAGTCATAAGCAATATAATACAGACCATTAACATAAGATCATAAGAAAAATGACGTAAGATCAACTATTTCAGCCATACCGATCTATGCTACAATTACCTAGATTATCGATCCAGCCACAAGCCAAATCTTGCTGTCCAATCAACTATCAAACAACCAAATGGTTTAAATCCTTTTCTCAAAGTATGAAACAATGATGAACTAGATGTATCCATGCATATACGTTTCATGTCTCAAATTCGATATTTCAGGTAATAGCACTAGCACTTTATTCTTTCCCTATACTTCTTATATCATCAACAGATCTCGCACACATAGTGCTAAACAAGTTCGCACACATAGTGCCACGCTACACCGCACACATAGTGCCTTGAAGATTCACTCATGTATTGACATTCAAATCAGCATACATAGTGCCATTCAATTTCCAACACATAGTGCCATTCAAATTCGCACACTTAGTGCTAATGTTGACCCATTATAATAAGACAATTTACTTAATTCAATTAGCATATAAGACCACAATTATAAATATGTATGTCACTCCAAAATAATACCTAACAAAAGATATTCCCTCATGATACGCCAGAGTCATTTATGTATAAATTAATCAACCTTACAAATGCTTATGGACTTACTTTGTCTTGGATAAAACGGTTCCAAATCGGCTACTCAATGCTTCTCGCTTTGCCCTTGCCTGATTCCCTTCCTTTAAGTTCTTGAGCTTAATCAAATAAATTAACTAGTTTAACCACCTTGCTAGTTATTTGTATCCAAATATTAATGATTTTATATCATAAGGAACACATGGTAAAATTTGATCTTTCTACCTTATGCTTTTGAGCTATTCGGCTAATAACCACATAATATCACATTACTATCAATAATCCAATCAATATTTCAATTACACATACATATATAACACATATATATATAGTTATATATATATTTGTATATACGGCAACCACCCTTGCTAATTACTCACATATATAGTCTAATAATTTTTATTACATTTTACAACCATAATTGTTCAAGACATTAAAACTTCAACAAATACTCATCTATTACCTCAAGGCCGAATGCATCATCACTTCCCAACATAACATTATCTCAAATATGTTTACATTCAAATATATATATAATCATGAATCAAACTCAACTTATAAGCCAACATCACTCATTTTGTCGATTATATACAATCAAAGATAATATCACAAATGTGCATACCTATATAGCCGAATGTGCAAGATTAAATTCAACATCACCTATGTACTTAATTAGATGACCGAATATACAATATCAAATATAATATCATTTTTAATTCATTTAAAATCTATCAAGCTTATATTCTTCTAATTTCATGAGTTCAACATCTTAATGCCCATTGTAATTACTCAAATAATTTCAAATACATCAATTAAGTCACTCAAACTATTTTGATTTAAAATCCACAAACACACATATATCAAGCTATTTTAACCAAATTCTACTTATCACTTAAACTAAAATATGCACTTAAACTTACTATGTTTTCATTATGCCTTTTACTCCCAAAACATAAAAATATCAATCTATTTCCTTCTTCCATGTCTCGATCAACTACTCATATTACCACATAACATGAATTTTGCACTTTCTTATCCATCATGATTCATTCAGCTTTAACCTTGACCCATTTCTCATAAAAATGAAATAACAAATAAAATGAACATTCCATTTTACCCCATATGGCCGAATGCACCAATTGTTACCCAACTAATAATTCAACGAATTCAACCTCATAATAACCTCTACTTATTCAATATAACATGAAAACAACCTCTACTCCTATCTCTTGATGTACGGCTTAGTGCCCAAACCTCCATAAAAGTTTGATTTTCTTGACATTGCCAAAATGTATTTAACAATTAGCTTAACATATATAAACAAAAGTTTAAACAACATTTCAAAACTTACCTCCAACTAGCAAAAAGGGTTGCCGAATTGTCTTAGTGTAAATTTCCCTATTTCTTTTTTTTTGTTTCAGTTTTTGGCAAGGAGAAGAAGAAGATGAACACTCTCTTCAATTTCTTCTTTTATTCATCTTCATTTTGAATATTTTAATCACTTGCAAATAAAATATTATAATTAATTTAAACATAATGGAAGAACATCATTGCTTGGCTGGCCACTTAGTATAAATTTGGCAATTTGACATGCAAACCCAAACTTTCCTACTTTAATATTATTTGGTCCTTACATATTTACCTAACATATTTTCCTAAGTTCTCAACTAAGTCCTTTCAAGAAAATGCACATAAATATATGAAATTGAAATTAAAATAATTTTTTTTGTGACTCGGTTTTGTGGTCCCGAAACAACATTCCGACTAGGGTCTAATTAGGGCTGTCACAACTCTCCCCCACATAAAGAATTTTTGTCCCCGAAAATCTTACCAGTGAATAAGTTAGGATATCGATCCTTCATAGTGTCTTCAAGTTCCCAAGTAGCTTCTTCGACCCCGTGCTTAAGCCACAGTACCTTCACTAATGAGATTTTCTTATTTCGTAGTTCTTTTACTTCACATGCTAAAATACGAACCGGTTCCTCTTCATAACTCAAATCAGATTGAATCTCAACTTTAGATGGATTAATTATATGCGATGGATCGGATCTATAACGTCGAAGCACCGAAACATGAAAAAAGTTGTGAATCTTTTCAAGCTCAGGGGGTAAAATCAATCGGTATGCGACTGGCCCAATTCGTTCGGATATTTCATACGGCCCGATGAACCTCGGACTCAATTTGCCTTTACGGCCAAATCTGAGCACCTTTTTCCAAGGTGAAACCTTAAGAAACACCTTGTCTTCGACTTGATATTCAATATCTTTCCGTTTTAAATCCGCATACGACTTCTAACGATCCGATGCTGCTCTTAAGCTATCACTAACCATTTTCACTTTTCCTTCAGTCTCTCTAATCAAATCAACCCTGTATATTTTATTTTCACTGAGTTCAGTCTAATATAGTGGTGTGCGGCACTTACGACCATACAAAGCCTCGTATGGTGCCATTTTAATGCTTGACTGGAAGCTATTGTTGTACGCGAATTCAACCAAGGGTAAATATCGTTCCCACGAACCACTGAACTCGAGAATGCAACATCTCAACATATCTTCGAGCATCTGAATAACTCGTTCAGATTGACCATCTGTTTGGGGATGGAAAGCTGTGTTAAAATGTAACTTAGTGCCCAATGCTTCATGCAACTTTCTCCAGAATCGAGATGTGAATCTGGGGTCTCTATCAGAAATAATAGAAGTAGGTACTCCATGTAATCGAACAACTTGGGAGACATATAATTCTGTCAATTTATCGAGCGAGAAATCCGTACGGATAGGGATAAAATGAGCAGACTTCGTCAATCTATCAACAATAACCCAAATTGAGTCTTTCTTACTCTGCGTCAACAGTAGACCAGATACAAAATCCATCGTGACTCGATCTCATTTCCATTCGGGTATCATGATCGGCTGAAGTAATCTTGAAGGCACTTGATGTTCTGCTTTCACTTGTTGACATATCAAACACTTCGAAACAAAGTCAGAAATGTCTCGTTTCATACCAGGCCACCAAAATTGACGTTTCAGATCGTTGGACATTTTCGTACTACCCGGGTGGATTGACATTCGGCTACTATGAGCCTCGCTCAAAATCATTGAAATAAGTTCTAAATTTCTTGGAACACACAATCGACTTCTGAACCTCAAACAATCATTGTCGTCTATTTGAAACTCTGATTCTACATTTGAAACACATTCAGCTCGTTTAGTAACCAATTCATCGTCAAATTTCTGGGATTCGTGTATTTGATGAATCAATAATGGTTCAGCCTTTAGTTCTGCTACTAACACATTATCAGATGAAACGGACATGTGAACATTCATCACTCTCAAAATAAACAGCGATTTATGACTTAAAGCATCGGCAACCACGTTAGCCTTTCCCGGGTGATAGTCAATGACGAGCTCATAATCTTTCAACAATTCAATCCAACGTCTTTGTCTCAGATTCAAATCTCTTTGAGTCATCAAATATTGAGGCTTTTGTGGTCCGAATATACATGACACCTCTCTCCAAACAAATAGTGTTGCCATATTTTCAGAGCGAATACAATGGCAGCTAATTCGAGATCGTGAGTCGGATAATTTTTCTCATGCGGCTTCAATTACCTCGACGCATAAGCTACAACTCGACCTTCTTGCATCAACACACAACCCAGCCCAAGTAAGGATGCATCACTGTAAATGACAAACTCTTTACCAGATTCGGGCTGCACTAGCACTGAAGCTTCAGTTAAATAGGTTTTCAATTGATCGAAACTTTTCTGACATTTTTTTGACCATTCAAACTTAACATCTTTTTGAAGTAGTTTCGTCATTGGTGTGGCTATCATCGAGAAACCCTTTACAAACCGTCTGTATAACCGACAAGTCCCAAAAAGCTCCAAACTTCAGTAATATTTCTCGGAGGCTTCCAATCGAGTATGGACGAAATTTTGCTCGGATCAACTCGAATACCTGATGCAGATACCACATGTCCCAAAAAGCTAACTTCCCTCAACCAGAACTCACATTTACTAAATTTTGCGTATAGCTGCTTGTCTCGTAAAATCTGTAATACCAATTTCAGGTGCTCGGCATGTTCAGATTCATCGCGCAAATAAATTAAGATGTCATCTATAAACACCACTACAAACCGATCCAAATACTGTCTAAAGATTCGATTCATCAAGTCCATAAATACCGCAGGGGCATTAGTGAGCCCAAACGGCATCACTAGGAACTCGTAGTTACCATATCTCGTTCTGAAGGCAGTTTTAGGTATATCTGGGTCTTGAACTTGCAATTGATAATAACCCGATCTCAAATCTATCTTTGAAAACACTGAGGCTCCCTTTAGCTGATCAAACAGATCATCAATACGAGGTAACAAATATTTATTCTTTATAGTCACTTTGTTCAATTGACGATAGTCAATGCACATTCTCATGGTTCCGTCTTTCTTTTTCACAAACAATACTGGCACACCCCAAGGTGAGAAACTCGATCGAGCGAAACCTCTATCCGTCAACTCTTGCAACTGAGTTTCCAATTCTTTCAATTCTGTAGGTGTCATACGGTACGGAGCCATCGAAATTGGTGTAGTTCCTGGTACAAGTTTGATGTCGAATTCTACCTCTCGAACGGGTGGTAATCCCGGTAGTTCTTTAGGAAAAACATCTGAATACTCACAACCACTGGCACTGATTCAAGTTTCCTTTCTGACTCTTTGTTATCAAGTACGTACGCAAGATATGCTTCACACCCCTTTCTCACATATTTTTGAGCCAGCATCAAGGATACTATTGCTGGCAATCCGTTTAAGTCAGTAGACTCAACCTAGATTATCTCATTATTCGCACATCTCAAATCAATAGTCTTCCTTTTGCAATTTACAACTGCATCATGTACGGTCAACCAATCCATACTAAGAATAACATCAAATTCATCAAATGGTAAAAGCATCAAATCGGCCGGAAAACAGAAATCTCGGATTATCAGGGGGCATTTCTTACACACTTTGTCGACAAGTACATATCGACCCAGGGGATTCGACACTCGAATTACGAACTCAGTAGACTCAACAGGTAGAGTCTTACTGGGTGCTAAAGTCTCACATACATATGAATGAGTAGAGCCAGGGTCAACCAATGCAATCACATCAGTATCAAAGAGAGTGAAAGTACCAGTGATAACATCGGGGGAGGATGCCTCCTCTCATGCGCAGATGGCATAAGCTCTGGCAGGAGCATGAGTCTCAGATCGAACAGCCGTATCAGAAGTCCCTCTCTGACTACCACCCCTACCTCCTGTATTTCTCGGTGGTCTACCTCTAGTCGTTGTACTACTCGATCTCGCACCTTGCATCTTATTTTTCTCGTTCGGTTCCGTGCAATCTCGAATGAAATGATCCCTCGAACCGCATCTATAACAGGCTCTGTTAATAGACTTACCCCAACATTCACCTACATGTCGTCTTCCACATTGTGAACATTCGGGTTTTTCTTGTCGATTGTTGCCAACACTAGCAACCGAAGTAGCTCGAGAGTCTGTTGAAGGTCGCTCCCTAATAGAAATTCCTACAGTCGTCTTTGATCTATTTGTATCGTCTCTAAACTTCTTTGCAGCCGAGAAAGAAGTTTTACCCGCCGATCTTTTACGAAAGTCTCTGGCTTCAGATTCACTTTCTTTTTCTCCTTTCCAAGCTCTTCAGCCTTGCAAGCCCGTTCAACTAGTGTTATGAATTCTTTTATTCCTAAAATACCCACCAGTAGCTTTAAATCTTCATTCAATCCCTCTTCAAATCTTTTACACATGGCGACTTCATCAGCTACACACTCCCGAGCATATTGACTGAGTCTTACAAACTCACGTTCGTATTCAGATACCGTCAAATGACCTTGTTTGAACTCTAAAAATTCTTTACATTTTTGATCGATGAATCGTTGACTAATATACTTCTTACGAAACTCCGTCTGAAAGAAATCCCAAGTAACTCGTTCCTTCGGGACAATAGAAATCAGGGTTCTCCACCAATAGTAGGTCGAGTCTCGTAATAAGGATATGGCACACTTTAGACACTCATCCGGTGTGCAAGACTGCTCATCAAAAACACGGATGGTATTATCAAGCCAAAACTCAGCCCTTTAAGTGTCGTCAGTAGCTGTGGCTCGGAATTCCTCAGCCTCGCGCTTCCTAATCAAATCAACAGAAGGTTTACTCATCTCGAAAGATTAGTAGTTGATGGTGTTATAGGCACCGGAGAAGGATTATTTAAGTTCAGAAATTGTTGAGTAGTCGGGTTTGTTCGGGCATATTGTACAACCCATTCATTCATCATGGTAAAGAAGGCTTGCTTAGCCCCATCATCCTGACTACTCGCAGATAGTTGAGGTTCAACAGGCGCCGTCCCTTGTGCATGAGCAGGCGCTACACTCTCAACGTCATCTGCTATGGTTCTCTCTTAATTGGGTTCCATTTACTAACTAAAACAATAATTTCAACCGTCAGAAGTCATCACACTATCATATACTAACATTAAGGTATTATAGCTAGACTCACACGCGCTACGGTAGTCCTAGAACTGACTAAACCATAGCTCTGATACCAATTAAAATGTAACACCCCTAACCCGTTTCCATCGCTGGAATGGGTTACGAGATATTACCGAACCGAATACTTATTCAAAAATTTTCATGCGTCTACTTCTATCATCTTCATTTCGTTAAGTTCATCTTTAATAATGCATAATTCATTATCCCACCATATATATTCCTTATTCATGTATAGCCGGAACACATAATTAATCTTTATCAAGTTCAATCAAAACCATCACATAAGTTTACATCCTATAACAACCATATT
Organism: Gossypium hirsutum; assembly: GCF_007990345.1. Lineage (NCBI taxonomy): Eukaryota > Viridiplantae > Streptophyta > Magnoliopsida > Malvales > Malvaceae > Gossypium > Gossypium hirsutum. The sequence continues at coordinate 51,179,369 of NC_053431.1, read as the reverse complement.
ATACGACTTTATGTTATGTTCAGACATAACCAGACGACCCATTATGCTATCTCAAATTAAATACTAAGATCAAATACAATAGCCAAATTACAATTAATCACCTATATAAATGTGTTATAATCGAACCTCCCAAAAAACACATAATCAATATTTATTAGCATTTTCAACACTCAATCATATGTATAGATTTATATATATATCATTCATTAATAGCATTACACATTATAACCAAGACGAATTATACCATGATTAAACATAACCAAATTCAAACTTAGTATTTAAGCCATATTTGCATGGCTGGAAGTATACATATCAAAGTTCAAACAAAATACATATTAGCCTATACATGCCGTAATGTTCACTTAGATCAACTAAGAAGAGGGTACCAAAATGTTGCAAGCTGGTGTGATGACTTCGACGATGGTCCCAAGCACGCAAAATGAGTCAAAGAAATCTAAATAGAAGACAAGCAAACACACCAAATGAGTATTCAACTCAGTAAGTCATAAGCAATATAATATATACCATTAACATAAGATCATAAGAAAAATGACGTAAGATCAACTATTTCAGCCATACCGATCTATGCTACAATTACCTAGATTATCGATCCAGCCACAAGCCAAATCTTGCTATCCAATCAACTATCAAACAACCAAATGGTTTAAATCCTTTTCTCAAAGTATGAAACAATGATGAACTAGATGTATCCATGCATATACGTTTCATGTCTCAAATTCGATATTTTAGGTAATAGCTCTAGCACTTTATTCTTTCCCTATACTTCTTATATCATCAACAGATCTCGCACACATAGTGCTAAACAAGTTTGCACACATAGTGCCACGCTACACCGCACACATAGTGCCTTGAAGATTCACTCATGTATTGACATTCAAATCAGCACACATAATGCCATTCAATTTCGCACACATAGTGCCATTCAAATCCGCACACTTAGTGCCAATGTTGACCCATTATAATAAGACAATTTACTTAATTCAATTAGCATATATGGCCACAATTATAAATATGTATGTCACTCCAAAAGAATACCTAACAAAAGAAATTCTCTCATGATACACTAGAGTCATTTATGTATAAATTAATTAACCTTACAAATGCTAATGGACTTACCTTGTGTTGGATAAAACGGTTCCAAATCGGCTACTCGATGCTCCTCGCTTTGCCCTTGCTTGATTCCCCTCCTTTAAGTTCTTGAGCTTAATCAAATAAATTAACTAGTTTAACCGCCTCGCTAGTTATTTGTATCCAAATATTGATGATTTTATATCATAAGGAACACATGGTAAAATTTGATCTTTCTACCTTATGCTTTTGAGCTATTCGGCTACTAACCACATAATATCACATTACTATCAATAATCCAATCAATATTTCAATTACACATACATATATAACACATATATATATTTGCATATACGGCAACCACCCTTGCTAATTACTCACATATATAGTCTAATAATTTTCATTACATTTTACAACCGTAATTGTTCAAGACATTAAAACTTCAACAAATATTCATCTATTACCTCAAGGCCGAATGCATCATCACTTCCCAACATAACATTATCTCAAATATGTTTACATTCAAATATATATATAATCATGAATCAAACTCAACTTATAAGCCAACATCACTCATTTAATCGATTATATACAATCAAAGATAATATCACAAATGTGCATACCTATATAGCCGAATGTGCAAGATTAAATTCAACATCACCTATGTACTTAATTAGATGACTGATATACAGTATCAAATATAATATCATTTTTAATTCATTTAAAATCTATCAAGCTTATATTCTTCTAATTTCATGAGTTCAACATCTTAATGCCCATTGTAATTACTCAAATAATTTCAAATACATCAATTAAGTCACTCAAACTATTTTGATTTAAAATCCACAAACACACATATATCAAGCTATTTTAACCAAATTCTACTTATCACTTAAACTAAAATATGCACTTAAACTTACTATGTTTTCATTATGCCTTTCACTCCCAAAACATAAAAATATCAATCTATTTCCTTCTTCCATGTCTCGGTCAACTACTCATATTACCACATAACATGAATTTTGCACTTTCTTATCCATCATGATTCATTCGGCTTTAACCTTGACCCATTTCTCATAAATATGAAATAATAAATAAAATGAACATTTCATTTTACCCCATATGGCCGAATGCATCAATTGTTACCCAACTAATAATTCAACGAATTCAACCTCATAATAACCTCTACTTATTCAATATAACATGAAAACAACCTCTACTCCTATCTCTTGATGTACGGCTTAGTGCCCAAACCTCCATAAAAGTTTGATTTTCTTGACATTGCTAAAATGTATTTAACAATTAGCTTAACATATATAAACAAAAGTTTAAACAACATTTCAAAACTTACCTCCAACTAGCAAAAAGGGTTGCTGAATTGTCTTAGTGTAAATTTCCCTATTTCTTTTTTTTTTGTTTCGGTTTTTGGCAAGGAGAAGAAGAAGATGAACACTCTCTTCAATTTCTTCTTTTATTCATCTTTATTTTGAATATTTTAATCACTTGCAAATAAAATATTATAATTAATTTAAACATAATGGAAGAACATCATTGCTTGGCCGGCCACTTAGTATAAATTTGGCAATTTGACATGCAAACCCAAACTTTCCTACTTTAATATTATTTGGTCCTTACATATTTACCTAACATATTTTTCTAAGTTCTCAACTAAGTCCTTTCAAGAAAATTCACATAAATATTGCAATTGAAATTAAAATATTTTTTTGTGACTCGGTTTTGTGGTCCCGAAACCACATTCCGACTAGGGTCTAATTAGGGTTGTCACAATAATTATTGCATCTGTACATGCACAATTTCATATGCCTCTGAGAATAACAGAACATATAGAATACTCAGAAGAGATTGCTATAATATGCTCCATTATAGTAGCTATATTCACATATCTTTGCAATTTCATTACTATTCCACTGACTAATAAAGTCATCAATAATCTTACATTATTCAGTTTATTGAAAAAGTCAACTCGAAAGAATTTTCGGCTAATCCGTTATGTAATTGTCATATTATGGATAAGTCTATTACTCATGCATAATCTTCCTCCTTGACAATGACATCACATATTCAGAATAATCTTCAGAAAAATATGATATCTCTTTTAATACCATTTTTACTTACTAACCCATTCTCATTCTGACTACATCATTAATCATTCAGCCTGTGAACTCTTTAGTTCCACATTCATGAGCTTAATCCAAATAAATCTTGTGAATTTCATTGTATAAAACTATACTGGTAAGGGGGTCGAGATCGTAAGCCACAAAATTTAACTTTTGTATATGTATATGCTTATACTCATATAACATAACATTCATCATTCTCATGTACTATAAAACATTTATTCGCACCTTTTTTAACTCTATTTCATCATGAGTAACATTTTTATTCAGGCACGTGAATATCACTTTCAGCAGTATCAGAATTAGCTCGATTGGAAAGCATCTTTGTCTATTTGTAAAATAATTTTCATCAGAATCGGGAGATATCACACTATCACAGGTTATATAATGGCATGTATTTCTAGACTCCACATACGCTACGTTCAGTCCGAGAACTAAATAAACCATAGCTCTGATACCAGTAAATATAACACCCTTAACCCGTATCTATCGTCGAAATAGGGTTACAGAGTGTTATCAAAAATTTTCGAAACATTTATAGGAATTTCATTTTTATTACTATTCATTAATTGAGATTATCCTAAACGTCCCTTAAATAGACCCTCGAGGCCCAATACGAGCTTTAGAAATGAGTCAAGACTTAATCGAGACCTCTAAGAATTTTTTACGACATTTCAAAATTTTCCCAAGGTGCAGGGCTCACACGCCCGTGTGGTCTAAGGGACATGCCTGTGTGACCCTAGAACACGTCTGTTTTGAAGGCCGTGTTCGACCCCCTGTAACTCTCTGACTTGCACAAATGACCATGCCACATACCCGTGTGTTAGGCTATGTAGCATACATGGCTGAGACACACGGCCATGTGCCCAATTCTAAGCATTCTATATCTCAAAAGTAAGGTGCAAGGGACACACGGCCTAACCATATGCCCGTGTTACTAGGCCATGTGACACACACGGTCTAGACACACGCCCATGTGGATAAAATAAAGCCATTCCTAGCTTCATTTCTTACCCCTAATCTTTTCCATAATCCTACACCACATCTTGCATTCACAACCCAACTAATCCAAGCATTTTATTCAAGTTAATTCTATCATTTAACGTGATATATCATCATATACAATTACTAACCATTTCAAGCATTATAATCAAGCATATTCCATCCATCATCATGGCATATCATTTCATGCATACATGTTTACAATCTTACCTTGGTTATGTCCTCATGTTAGACATAATTTGATCAACTACTTAACATATATGTGGCTAACATAATATGACATTACAAGTATATCAAAACAATCATTACTAGTCATTCCAATGGCTAGGTTACAAGCATCGCTTACATTTACATGCTAGTATGGTCAACATCTCCTATACATGCCATTACAATCACAATTGAATTACCATACTATACCGACATGGGCCGATGGATAGTGTGAGTGATCTCCGCCAAGCTTCCAATCCAATCAGCTTCTGATTTACTCTAAAAAAAGGGAAAATAAAATAGAGTAAGCATAAAATGCTTAGTAAGTTCGTATAAAATGGTACTTAACTTACCATTCATCCTATTTGAGATAACTAAGTAAGGTATAATCGGCCACTTTGATCACAAGCCCTACACACATTCTCATTGTCCTTGTTAGTCATATATTCCATAGTAATATCAAGACATGTATGGGCTCAACAATAATCAAGTTTCCAAGCATATATGCTTTCCACATCATGTATTCATTCAACATACATAATTCATCACATTATTTCGAGTATAATTTCATAATAATTCATTTCAAGTACAAATCATTTCACATAAGAACTTTACACATATTACTCGGAATATCAAAGTCACGATTAGTACACTCTAGGTGTACAAGTCTATAATCGAGAATGAACGTTCTCATCAAATAATCTCCATGTACAAATATCATCATCTCATATTTCATATATCACTTGTCATGTATCATCATTTTCTTGCGTTTCATGTAATGTTCTTTCATATCATATTTCCATATCATATACACCACTCCATGTCAAGTTGTCTTAAATTTACATTTGCCCCTGTCAGAAACCTTGCTTGTTGAATTTATTTGAATTATCGATGGATACATAAGTAGTACACTCGAGGCATACAAACTAGGATCTGTCAATTCATATTCAATGATACCCATAAGGTACTAATTCAGATAGTACACTCTCGAGCCACATATATATATACTACAGGTGTAACACCCTGAACCCGAGGCCGTCGCCGGAGTCGAACACGAGGTGTTAATAGACTTCAAACCACTAAAAAAAAAAGAAAAAATTTCCCAGACAAGCTGCCAGTCTGCGAACTAGTCGCTTTAAAAATCATATCTTGAGTTCTAAAACTCGAAATCCAGTTCCGTAAATTTTCCCTGAAACTAGACTCATATGCCTATCTACATAATTTTTTCTAGAATTTTTGGTCGGGCCAATTAGTACAGTTTATTAGTCAAAGTCTCCCATGTTACAGGGATCGACTACACTGACATTTGCACATTACGACTTGGATATCTCCCTGCACAGAGCTTCAATACTGATGCCGTTTGTTTCTATAGAAACTAGACTCAGAGAGGAATCTATAAATATATGGCATGACTCCTAATTATCTCTGGTTAATTTATAATGAATTTCCAAAGTCGGAACAGGGAATCCAGAAACCGTTCTAGCCCTGTCTCACGAGAACCTAAATATCTCTTAACATACTGTCCATATGATCGTTTCGTTACTTTCCTATGAAAATAGATTCATCAAGGTTCGTTTACATAATTTATTCATTATTTAATTCCAATCCTACTATTTTTAGTGATTTTCCCAAATCTACATCACTGCTGCTGCCAGCATCTGCCTTTAAGGTAGACTTTACCTATTTCATAGTTTCCATGATTCAACTAGCCCTTTTAGCAAAAATAGCACAAATTATGATAGTGATTAACCATTCCATACCAAATGATTATAACATTATGCACAAACATATATAAGCCATTTTCGCATGGCTATATACATTAACCAAAATATTCTTCCGCCACTAGTCTATTTTATACATGCCATAAGATAATCCAAAACATAGCAGTACCAAACAATGGATAGTGATAGTGTGACTAGTTGCTGACGATCCCCGAGCCTGTAGCTTTGCAATGAGATCTATAAAACAGAGGAAACAGAGTAAACGGAGTAAGCATTACAATGCTTAGTAAGTTTTAAGCAGTGTCAACAGATAACAATCAAATTATAACGTAGTTGTTCGTATTTTTATTTCACTCTTCCTTCGGGCATACCATCCCTTTACCGAATATGCACATCTCATCATATACAATAGGCAGATAAACTTTCACATAAAAGTGAGCTCATGTGACATAGATATATCGTATGATTTCACATCACCTCTCAAACTGATCCGATGTCACATAATCATGGGAATAGTCTCATAGATTGCTCTCGTATGCATCACATAACTACCTTATGATTTAGTGCAAATCAAGCTCGCATATAAACTTGGGTACATAACTGTTTAACCTTTCGCATTGAATATATTTATAAGCAATTCTTATTACGAAGTCTTACCCGGACATAATCTCCACACGAAGTTATCGGGTCTTACCCGGACAAAATTCCCACACGTAGTCATCGGGTCTTTAGAGCTCGGATATAGTACGAGCACGAAGCTTACGGACATTAATCAGTGATAATATTCTCGCATAAAGCCTGCGGGGTTTTCACCCGGATATAGTACTGACACAAATGCCCTTCGGGACTTATCACATTTATACACTTTCACATCCATCACGTTGGCCACTTGGCCCTGTCACATATATACACTTTCACATTCATCACATCGGCCATTAGGCCTTATCACATATATACACTTTCACATTCATCACATCGGCCATTAGGCCTTATCACATATATGCACTTTCACATTCATCACATCGGCCATTAGGCCTTATCACATATATACACTTTCACATTCATCACATCGGCCATTAGGCCTTATCACATATATACACTTTCACATTCATCACATCGGCCATTGGGCCTTATCACATATATATACACTTTCACATTCATCACATCGGCCATTAGGCCTTATCACATATATATACATGTTCACATCCATCACATAGAATCCTAAATCAAATTATAGATTTTCATGTATTCACATCACAATTATCCAATATACTTCACATATCACATATACTTTCACGTATACACACTGTCTTGGCTGAATCTACATCTATCATTTTCCAATATCACAATTTAGAATTCACGTATGGGTTTAATCAATAGCTTATGAGCAACTAAAACAAGTTTATCAAGGTTTACAACACAATCTCAAATTCAGCACAAGCTGTTTTTCCTGAGCAATAGTCACTAAATTATTTATAACTGGAGCTACAAAACTCCAAATCACTTTCCGTTAATTTTTCCTGAATATAGACTCGTATATCTTCCATCCATAAAATTTACAGAATTTTAGGTTTGGCCAATCAATACCAGATTTTTCTTAAAGTTTCCCCTGTTTCACTGTTTGACTAATCTGACCACTCTCCACTACGAATCAAATTTCTCATTTTACAGAATTCAAAATGTGTTGTATTTGATTTAATTTGAAACTAGACTCATTAAGGAGTCTAAGCATATAAATTTTATCTTATAACCATTTTTGTACAATTTATGATGATTTTCTAAAAACAGAACAGAGGATTACAGTGTCATTCTGCGCTGTCTCACGCAACTTTAAATATCTCATTATCGGAAATTCCTTTGCTTACACGGTTTCTTTTATAAGAAACTAGACTCATTAATCTTTAATTTCATGTCTCATTCAGCCTCTAATTCAAATTCATAAATTTATGGTGATTTTCTAAAGTCACGTTACTGCTGCTGTCCTAAGCAGACTATTTCAAATTACCCTTGAATTCCCAAGCTCAAACACTTAAGAACTTACCATTTGAGCTTAGAACATATCATGGCCACATCATATCTTATTAAATCAACTCATCATGTCCTATTATAATTGAATTTACTCAACGTTTAATCACTTAAAACTTACCTCGGATGTGGTCGAACAATTTCGGCGGCTATTCGATCACTTTTTCCTTTCCCTTGTTGGACGCCTCTCCTTTAGAGTCTTGAGCTTAAACAAATAAATTAACTCATTTAACCGCTTTGCTACATATATTGGTATCCACATTTTAATGATTTTATGACATACGAAACGACATGGTAAAATTTTCATCTTGCTACTTTATGTTCTTAGCTATTCGGCTAATAACCTCATGCAATTACCATACTATCAATAATCTAATCACACATGCATATGCATACTTGGACATTCGGTAATCACCTTTGCTAATTTTAAACTCAACATCACATAAGCTCCCAAGTGATGGCCGAATGCTTCATTTGTTACCCAACTAACCATTCAACAACCTCAACCTCATTACCACCCTTTTATGCCTAATTATCTAAGTCAAGAAAAGATCATCAACATGCCTAACTATAGCCGAATGTGCAACATTAATCTATCATTTCTATCTCATTTAACACTTAACATTTACCACATATCGATTCACCAAACTCTCCATCTATTCATGCTCTCATATTCGGTCACCCATACCCATACTAACCATATAACTAATTAATCCTAGGGTTAAACACAAGTGCAATATTGAAGCACCATGGCCGAACCTTCATGAAGTTGCTAAGACCCCTCATTTCTACTCCTCACACACTCTCACATCCAAACCTTTTTATTAAACACTCAAGCTCAATCATCTTCATGCCTCATCACCACAACATCAAAACACCAACCAAGAAAGACAACACCCATGGCCGAATATCATCTCCATCACATAGCAAGATTTAGACCATGGGCTAGGTAGAACTCAAACTAACAACTAAAACATGCATGCATCTCATGGAACATCATCAAACATACCTTAGTCTAGTTACATGCATGGCCGAATCTCTTCAACCTTTCTTCTTCCTTCCTCCTTCAAATTTTCGGCCAAGGTGTTAAAGGATGAACACCCTTTCTTTTTTTTTTCTTTTCTTTGTCTAGTTACGGCAAATGGAGGGGGGGATGGATGAGACAACTTTGTTTTCATCACCCCTCCCTTTTCATTACTTAATTACTAACCCTTTATTTATTCTTTCTAACATAACACACTAAGCCAACATGTTCCCAACATGTTTCCACCCATAGCATGTCCGGCCACTAGCTCAAATTTTGGGTAATTTGACATGCAAACCCATCATTTTCATAACATGCATTAATAGGCCACTTCACATTTGCCTAGCACATTTCTAAATTTTCTCACATAAGTCCTATTTAATAAAATTCACTTACAATTAACAAAATTCAAACATGAAATTTTCACACATGCATATATACACATAATAGTCATAAAATATTATATTCAATTATTTCTGCAACTCGGTTTAGCGGTCCCGAAACCACTTCCCGACTAGGGTCAAATTAGGGGTGTCACAACAGGATTACCAGTCTAGGCTAAATCCCTTTTATGACATATGCTCTAAAGAGCTTGATTTGGATTACCCGTCTAAGCTAAATCCAATCCATAATATATGGTTAAGAGGACTTATATCAGGATTACATGTCCGGGCTAAATCCTTTCATAAATGAGGTCAATAAGATTACTTGGCCAAGCTAAATCCTATCCACAACAAATGCAGGACCTTTTTCGTTTTGGAAAATCACATATCCATAGATTTTCCATTTATTCAACTGAGATTTAAACACTTTTCAAGCATTATCAGGCACTTGATTATTTCATACCTTCATAACATTTACGTAATTCGAGTAAAACACATTCCACATTCATGTCAAGCATACAACATTTTATTCATAGTGGCTAAGTCGCAAAAATTCAACCTAGTATTCAGCCACAGATTTATCCCCCTAAGACAAATTCAGAAACCTCTCCTCTGGGCATCCACATAACTAGCGCCCATATATTTTCCTTGGAATGCAGTCTTGAAAAATTCCCAAGTTAATTGGTCGAGCTGAGTACCCTCATTAACTGTATGCCACCACTGATATCTTCATCTCGTAACAATGACACTGCACCTTTTAGTTTCTGCTCGGGGGTGCAGTTGAGGTTGTCCATGATCCTCTCTGTGGCCTCAATGCAATATTCAGCCACATTAGGGGAAACTCCAAATCTCAGCCCTATTAGACCTGAGTCATTCCATCACCGACCCACGGCCTACAGTACCAGTATTGGGCCTAACGAACCTCTCCAGAATTCATAATATAGCTTGGGACAATGCATCGTCCCCAGTCGCACGATCATGAGACCCAGTCTCAGTCACAGTTGAAGCTGGTGCCTCTCTAGCTTCAACATTAGGCATATGGCCTGATGATGAAGACCCGACCCGAGCACCTCCACGGCCTCTGCCGCAGCCTCTTGTACCCCTTCCACGTGTACCTCTGGTGCTCATTATTGATTTGCATATTATCTATTTTAAATATTTTATGCATCAGTTTTACTGTTCCAGTGTTTATTAACGGATATTTTATGGAAAATATTATCAGTAATTTAGAGTTTTGTTTTCGCAGATCACAGTCTTATTACAGTTTTAAGTTACCCTAAACAGAGTGTTCCAGTACAGTCTATTGCCTACAGTAATATAAGAATTTCAATTTAAACAAGCAGTAATTTCAGAGGACTTACAGAATCAACGCCGGAGGCTCGATAGACAACACATTCAGTAAAAACATTTCAAAATACCTTTCAATCATTTGAATAGTTCTTTTTAAGAATTTTAATTTTTTAGAGAAAACCCAAATCCACAGTAGAGTTTTGCAACCTGGCTCTGATACCACAAAATGTAACACCCCAAACTCGGCCTAGACGTTATGGCCAAATCTGGTGATGTTCCATTAAAGTGTTTTTCGAAAAACATGGTTTCGTTGAAAAAATTCGTTCTATATTAAAGCATCTTTGTGTTCTTAATGAAGATTTAGAATGTCTCATTCCTTGTTAAAACTCAAGTTGTTTAGCAAAATGATAACCATATTAAATTGATGTTACTTTTTAAAAAAAATTGATTGTTGCAGAAGCTTTTAAACTATGTTGTGTAAATATAGTGTTTTGAAAAACATTTTTTTTTTGAAACTTGTCTTTTTCCTACATTTAACAGTTTATATTAATGCAAGTAAAAATCTCAAATTAAAAGTTAAAATTTTAAAGAGGCCTTATTACATAGAAATACCCAAATCTAAATTACTTATAAATTAAAAATCCAGTAAAGAGGCATGAGCAGATGTATGGCCATCTTCGAGTCATTCGCAGCACCAATCCACCTAAGGATTACTTGCGCAAATAAGCAGAAGGGTGAGTTTATGAAACTCAATGTGTAATCCCAAAAAACGAACAGTCAAACATATATTACGCAAATACAGTCTGGGCCTAAGCCCGTTTCAGTATCAATCAAGTCTCAGTTAGAGCCTTAGCCTATTCAGTAACAGTATCAGTATGGGCCTTAGACAATTCAGTAACAGTATCAATACAAAATGCAAACATAAATCTTACCCAGCCAGCCTCTACCACTCCGTCCAGCCCTACACTCCATGTGGGGATAAAATCAACCCACCCATCCCTACACTCTAAAATATAGCACCGGTTGCGGCACTAAATAGTAATTGTAGTAGAGCTGCCATTATAGTACACTTCCTCCAATCATAATAAACCTATCCCCATGCAATATGTCATGCGTCATAACATAATATCATACGTGTATGCAATATATAACTTGCATGCTCGAATACAGTCATACATCTCATAGGGGCATATCAGTCATTTTACCTCATAGGGCATAGTAGTCATTTTACCTCATAGGGGCATAACAGTCATTTCATCAATTTGAGGTCTACGTATACTTACAGACCCAACAGTAGGTCTGCAGTCATCTCGGGTGACCCGTGCAACCTTAATAGTCAAACAGTGAAAATGGGCCCAAGGCCCATAATACGGCCCAAGTGGACCCATACGCCCGTGTGGCCCACGAAGCCCAAAAATGTCTTTGGCCGTGCGAAGTACATAGCCTGACCCAATAATCTCCACATGTTCGTGTGGTTTACCTGTGTGGGGCCCACGAGCCCATGTGGCCCACACGACCCATTTTAGCCCAACGTGGCTCAAAACGGCCTAGGCCCATGAAATCGCTTATGGTGGCCGCTACGATCAAACACCCACATTTTATGCATTCAGATTACCACATGAGCGAGCGCACGCTCGTGTAGCATCAATAGTCATATTTTTCAGCTTTTGCCAATTTATGATTATAGCGGTGTGGTTACACACCTGTTTGCTAAAAGTGCTAAAAGTCCACGAGCACCAAAGCCTACATTCATTCAAGGCATTCAATCAGTATTTTAATCACTAGGGTTAAACACCCTCTTATTAACACTTAATTCCAAAATGGTAATTATTACCTCCCTTGATTGAACAAATGCGATTTAACCCATTTAAACCGCTGACCAAGATTGACTTCAAGATCCTTGGCAAAAATCTGCATTACAACCTAATCTTGTTAACCAAAACCCTAAACATAAATAACTTGAACCAAGTGAGCAACTTACTGAAATGTAGAACTAAGAGTGGAGGGTAGCAGTAATCAGCCTACAAAAGTACACCCTAAAACTGAGGCACGAGATGGTGCAATCACCCCTAAGATGGAATATTCGGCTAACCCCAAAATGTGAAAAAAGAAAAAAGCCAGAAGAAAGAAATGAGGGGAAGAGTATTCGCAAGAGAATGCTACTTGAGAGAGAAGAGAGAAGTTAAGAGTACTTACCTAAAACTGAAACAAAAGAAAAGGAAAGGAGTATGAGGTATTCGGCCTAGGTAACAAGGTGAAAGGGGAAAAGTATTGAGAGGAAAAAAAGAGAGAATCGGCCAAAGTATAGTAAGCAAAAGAGGGAAATAATGATCTCAAGAGAATTGAAAGGCATTCGACCAAAGGGGAAGGAAAAGAAGAATGAAAAGAAAAGTAAGAGACCCTAAAATGCTAACTCGAAATGAACCAAAAACATGACCAATATCCCTTGCACTAAATAGTCTCCAAAGAACAGAAAAATAGTAAAAGAAGTGACAAAAACAAGTTGAAGAGCAAATTACCCAAACCAATCTCGAAAACTTCCCAAAATTGAATTCAAAGGGTGCCTACAATCCTAATTCGGCTCCAACACTCCCTCAACTTCAGATCCCCTTGATTTTCTCCTATAATCTCCCCACAAAACCCTCAAACCGATCACTATCCAAATCTCCCCTTTCTCCTAAATTTTGGCTACACCATCCCCTACGCCCCTCAAACACTCCAACCGTCCAAGCATCAGAGTTCCATTGACATACAACCTCTCACACGGAAACTTGCAAAATAAAACACAACTTGAGCGTAGCAGGACTCGAACTCCAGTCTCTTAGTAATAGTAACAAGCCACCATCCCGTAGACCAGTAGGCTTTTTATGTTATGTTTTACCAACATTTATTTAAGAAGCCTACTGACTAGAGACAGGGTTTAATCAAGTAAAATCAAAACTTTGTACAAGCCAAGTCAGGACTTCTTCAACACTTCTCAGGACACTTAACCACTGAAGCAAGCATGCATTTATGCAACACAACAACAAAAATGAATGCTTAGATTTTGGGGCATTACAACTCTACCCCCTAAAAGAAAATTTCAGCCTCAAAATTTACTTGGTTAACACAGATGAGGATATTGTTGTCATATCGCCTCCTTGGGTTCCCATGTGGCCTCCTCTGAGCTGTGATTACACCAAAGTACCTTAACCAGTGAGACAAACTTCTTCCTTAACACCTTTACATCATGCTCAAGAATCTGAACTGGCTCCTCCTCGAAAGTTAGATCTGACCTAACGTCAATCTCCTCAGTCGAGATAATATGCATTGGATCAGAGCGGTAGCGCCTCAGCATGGAGATGTGAAACACATCGTGAATTCAGTCCCACCCTGGAGGTAACTCAAGTTGATAGGCAACCGTTCTCACACGTTTCAATATGCGGTACAACCCAATGAACCTAGGGCTTAGCTTGCCCTTCTGTCCAAACCTCAGTACCTTCTTTCATGGCGAGACCTTGAGAAATACTAAATCCCCCATAGAATACTCAATCTCCTTACACTTCAGATCCACATAAGACTTTTGTCTGTCATATGTTGCCTTCAGTCGATCCTGGATTAGTTTAAATTTATTCTCAATAGCAGACACTAACTCAAGGCCCAGAACACGCCGCTCGCCCAACTCAGTCCAACATGAAGGAGTACAACACCTACGACCATATAATGCCTCGTAAAGTGCCATCTGTATGCTCGACTGGTAGCTATTATTATAGGCAAACTCTGCTAACGGCAAGTAGTCCTCCCAACTGCCTCAGAAATCTATCACACAACTCCTTAACATGTCCTCTAGTATCTGAATCACCCTCTTTAACTGACCATCTGTCTGAGGATAGAACGCAGTACTGAAGTCCAACCTTGTACCCAAAGCCTCGTGTAACTTCTTCCAGAACCGTGACGTCAAGCGAGGATCTCTATGAGATATTATGGAAACCGGTACCCCATGCAGTCTCACTATCTTAGCCACATACAGCTTAGCCAGCTTCTTCAATGAGTAATCATTACGGACTGGTATGAAATGAGCAGATTTGTTCAATCGATCGACAATAACCCATACTGAATCCTTCTTAGTAAGCATTAAGGGCAGCCCACTAACGAAGTCCATAGTCACTTTCTCCCACTTCCAAAGTGGAATCTTAACTGGCTGAAGCAAACTTGAAGGTAACTGATGTTCAGCCTTGATCAGCTGGCAAGTCAGACATTTACTCAAAAAGTCAGTGACTTCACGCCTAAGACCTGACCACCAATATAACTCATGAAGGTCTCGGTACATCTTGTTCCCGTCGGGATGCATAGCATAAGGACTACTATGTGCCTTTTGCAGTATAGACAGCTCAAATCAGTATCTCTCAGTACACAGACTCTCCCACGGAAACATAGTACCCCTACGCTATTCAATCCAAAATCTAAGTTTTCCCCACTCTCAATCTGCCAGAATCGAGGACCCAGTGACTCATCCTCCAACTGTTCACCCTTAATCTGCCCAATCCACATCGGTTTAATCTGAAGTTTAGCCAATAGACTACCATCATCAAATAAGCTGAGATGAGCCAACATTTCCCTCAAATCCGTCATAGCCCTATAGCTCAGCGCGTCAACCACCACATTGGCATTACTAGGATGATATTGAATCAAGCAGTCATAATTCTTAAGCAGCTCAATCCATCTATGCTGCCTAAGATTTAGCTCATTCTAAGTGAGGAGGTACTTGAGGCTCTTGTGATCCGTGTAAATAATACACTTCTCACCGTACAGGTAATACCTCTAAATTTTCAGTGCGAATACCACCACGGCCAACTCCGAGTCATGCATTGGATAATTGGCCCCATGAGTCTTAAGCTGGCAAGACGCATATGCCACCATCTTACCCTCTTGCATCAACACACAGCCCAGACTAACGTGTGATGCATCGCTGTAGACAGTAAACTTTTTCCCAGGCTGGCTGTATCAAGACAGGGGCCTCAGTCAGAACTTTCTTAAGTTTCTCAAAACTTTCTTGCTAAGCATCTGTCCATTTAAACGACACACCCTTAAGCAACAACTTAGTCAGAGGTGTAGTGATCAATGAAAACCCCTCAACAAACCGTCTATAATACCCTGCCAGACCCAGAAAACTTCGAATCTCAGATACCGTCTTAGGTGGCTTCCAATCCAGAACAGCTTCAATTTTCTTAGGATCAAGCATAATCCCTTCAACAGATACCACATGACCTAGAAATGTTACCTCCCATAACCAGAACTCGCATTTACTGAACTTGGCGTATAGTTGTTTTCCAGTCAAAATTTGCAGAACAACTCAGAGATGTGCATCATGTTCATCTTCAGTTTTTGAGTACACCAAGATGTCATCTATAAAAACCATTACGAACCGATCTCGATAGGGCTAGAACACTCGGTTTATTAGACCCATAAAAGCCGCTGGTGCATTTGTCAGTCCAAACGGGATCACTAGGAACTCGTAGTGACCATAATGACTCCTAAACGCTGTCTTATAAACATCAGCCTCTTTGACTCTCAATTGATGGTACCCCGACCGAAAATCAATCTTAGAGAAGACCAAAGCTTCTCAAAACTGGTCGAATAGATCATCAATCCTCAGTAGGGGATACTTATTCTTAATAGTCAATTTATTCAGTTGCCGGTAGTCGATACACATACGCATGGATCCATCCTTCTTTTTCACGAATAAAACTGGTGCTTCCCATGGGGACACACTAGGGCGAGTGAATCCTCGATCCAGTAACTCTTGAATTTGAGCCTTAAGCTCCAGCAACTCCTTCGATGCCATTCTATAAGGGGCGATGGATACCGGAGTTGTACCAGGCAAGAGCTCAATCTCAAACTCAACTTCATGGTTTGGAGGTAACCTAGGTAGCTCATCGGGAAAAATATCTGGAAAGTTCTTAATTATTCTGATATCCCTAATAGAAGAACGCTCAGAATCTGAAACATCAATGTAGGCTAGATACGTTTCACAACACTTACAAACCAATTTCTCGACCCTTAGTGTAGAAATCACATTTGAAAAATAATTTCGACGCTCCCTATTTACAACTACCTCAGCACCCTCCGTAGTTTTCAGTACCACCCTTTTAGCAGCGCAATCCAAATTCACTTGATGTTTAACCAGCCAGTCCATACCAAGTATTAAATTAAATTCTCCAAAAGGGAGTTCTATTAAATTCACTAAAAAGATCATTCCTTGAACCTCCAAAGGTACATCCTTAAATAGTTTATTTACTCTCACTAACTGCCCTAATGGACTCAACACAGTAACCTCACTAGCAGTGTTTTCAACCATTATACCCAAAGTCTCAGATACAGTGCATGCTATATAAGAATGCGTAGACCTGACATTAATCAGTGCAGTATAAGGTACATTATGGATAAAGAACTTACCCATAATAACATCTGGGGCGTCTTTGTCCTCTCGGCGATGTGTAGCATAAACCAGTGCTAGCTGCCTCGCCTTAGTATGACCAGCACCTCTGCCTGGTGCTCCATGACCACTGCCCATACCATTTCCACCTCTGGCCTTACCACGGCCTCTTGGTGGTTGTTAAAGACCTCTCGGCGGCTGAACAGTACCCATACCAGTAGCTTGCATCTGATCGGGCCTCTGTGGACAATCTCTGATACAGTACTTTAATGATCTGCACCTCAAACATGCCCTAATTCTTTCCAACATTCGTCGTGATGGCATCTCCCACAATCCGCACAGGGCTGCGGTCCAGTAGTACCAATAGAGTCACCAACTCTGACCGACCCAACAGCTCTGGCCTTTTTCTTAGGCCTCACAAATGAACTTGAGGGCTCTGAATCCCTCTTGTTCCTACCTCTTTCCTTTTCACGGTTCTGGCGCTCAGCACGCTTCACATACTCAGCGATCTTCGCCTTATCCACTAAAGCTGCAAAGTCCTGCTCCCTCTGTAGAGCTATCAGAACCCTTAAATCATCCTTGAGGTCATCCTTGAATCGAACACAACGTTCATAATCAGTTGCCACCATCCCACGCACATAGCGGCTAAGTCGTAAAAATTCAGCCTCGTATTCAGCCACAGATTTATCCTCTGAGACAAATTCAGAAACTCTCTACTCATAGCATCCACATAACTAACGCCCACATATTTCCTTGGAATGCGGTCTTGAAAAATTCCCAAGTCAATTGGTCGGGCTGAGTACCCTTCTTTACTGTAAGCCACAACTGATAGACTTCATCTCGTAATAATGACACTGCACCTTTTAGTTTCTGCTCGGGGGTGCAGTCGAGGTCGTCCATGATCCTCTCTGTGGCCTCGATCCAATATTCAGCCACATTAGGGGCAACTCCAGCAATACCCCTAAAAATCTCAACCCCATTAGACTTGAATCGTTCTGTGACCAACCCATGGCCTACAGTATCAATATTGGGCCCAACGACCCTCCTTAGAATTTGCAACATAGCTTAGGACAATGCATCGTCCCCAACCGCACGACCATGAGATCCAGTCTCAGTCACAGGTGATGTCGGTGCCTCTCTAGCTTCAACGTTAAGCATATGGACAGATGGCGAAGACCTGCCTGAGCACCTTCACGGCCTCCGTCGCGGCCTCTTGTACCCCTTCCACGAGTACCTCTGGTGCTCATTATCGATTTACGTATTATCTATTTTAACAATTTTATGCATCAGTTTTACAGTTCCAATGTTTATTAACAGATATTTTATGGAAAATATTATCAATAATTTAGAGTTTTGTTTTCACAGATCGTAGTCTTATTACAGTTTTAGGTTACCCTAAACAGAGTGTTCCAGTATAGTCTATTGCCTACAGTAATCTCAATAATTCAATTTAAACAAGTAGTAATTTTAGAGGACTTATAGAATCGGCGCTGGAGGCTCGGTAGACCACACATTTAGTAAAAACATTTCAAAATACCTTTCAATCATGTGAACAGTTCTTTTTGAGAATTTCATGTTTTTAGAGAAAACCCAAATCCACAGTCGACTTTTGCAACCTGGCTCTGATACCACTAAATATAACACCCCAAACCCGGCCGAGATGTTTGGCCGAATCTAGCGATGTTCTATTCAAGTTTTTTTTTCGAAAAACATGGTTTCGTTTTAAAATTTGTCCTATATTAAAGCCTCCTTGTGTTCTTAATGAAGATTTAGAATATCTCGTTCATTGTAAAACCTAAAGTTGTTTAGCAAAACTATAATCGTATTAAATTGATGCTACTTTTTAAAAAAATTATTTATTGTGGAAGCTTTTAAACTATGTTGCGTAATTGTGGTGTTTTGAAAAACATTTATTTTTTTGAAACCCGTCTTTTTCCTATATCCAACAGTTTATATCAATGCAAGTAAAAAGCCCAAATTAAAAGTTAAAACTTTAAAGATGTCTTATTACATTGAAATACCCAAATCTAAATTACTTATAAATTAAAAATCCAGTAAAGAGGCATGAGCAGATGTGTGGCCATCTTCGAGTCCCTCGTAGTACCAATCTGCCTAAGGATTACCTACGCAGATAAGCAAAAGGGTGAATTTATGAAACTAAGTGTGCAATCCAAAAAAAAAATATTCAAACATGTATTACTCAAATATAGTTTGGGCCTAAGCCCGTTTCAGTATCAGTCTAGTCTCAGTTAGCGCCTTAGCCCATTCAGTAACAGTATCAGTGTAGGCCTTAGCCCAATTCAGTAACAGTATCAGTGTGGGCCTTAGCCCAATTCAGTAATAATATCAGTACAAAATGCAAACATAAATCCTACCTAGCCAGCCTCTACACTCCACTCCATCCAACCCTACAGTCCATGTGTGGATAAAATCAACCCACCATCCCTACACTCCAGAATATAGCACTGATTGCGGCACTAAATAGTAATTGCAGCAGAGATACCAGTACAATACACTTCCTCCAATCATATTAAACCCATCCCCATGCAATATGTCATGCATCATTGAATAATATCATACGTATATGCAATATACAATTGGCATGCTCGAATACAATCATACATCTCATAGGGTCATATCAGTCATTTTACCTCATAGGGCGTAACAGTCATTTTACCTCA
Source organism: Gossypium hirsutum (assembly GCF_007990345.1). Lineage (NCBI taxonomy): Eukaryota > Viridiplantae > Streptophyta > Magnoliopsida > Malvales > Malvaceae > Gossypium > Gossypium hirsutum. The sequence continues at coordinate 51,159,394 of NC_053431.1, read as the reverse complement.
CAGGGGCATATATCTAGCCATTTGGTATGGCTTGGTTATGGATGATGTAACACCCCGAACCCGAGACCGACACCGGAGTCGGACACGAGATGTTAACAAACTTTGAAAAATTTTTCCAGACACTGCCCAGTCTGAGTACTAGTCGCTTCAAAAATCATATCTTGAGTTTCACAACTCAAAAATCAGTTTTATGATTTTTCCCTGAAACTAGACTCATGTCCCCACCTATGGATTTTTTTCTAGAATTTTTGGTCGGGCCAACTAGTACAGTTTATTAGTCAAAGTCTCCCATGTTACAGGGGTCGACTACACTGACCTTTTCCCATTTCGACTGGGATATCTCTCTACACAGAGCTTCAATACTGATGCCGTTTGTTTCTATTGAAACTAGACTCAGAGAGGAATCCATACATATATGGTATGACCCCTAATTATCTCTGGTCAATTTATAGTGAATTTCCAAAGGCGGAACAGTGAATCCAGAAACTGTTCTGGCCCTGTTCCACAAGAACCCGAATATCTCTTTCTGTACTGTTCCTATAATTGTTTCGTTACTTCCATATGAAAGTAGATTCATCAAGGTTCGATTACATAATTTATTCACTATTTAATTCCACTCCTACGAATTCTTGTGATTTTTCCAATCCACACCACTGCTGCATCAGCTTCTGTTTTCAAAATGAACCTTACCTAATTTGGGGTTTCATGGACCAACTAGGGCCTTGTCATACATAAGCCCACATATGATCATACTTAGCCATTCTAGTGGCTGATCATTTGCTCAACACTTCCATTCCAACATAGTTACATCATGAAACCATCTATACATTCATAAATACGAATGGTCTAATGCCATACTCCACTTCTACAAGCCATCTTCGCATGGCTGTACACTTATACATTTCATAAAGTACTCGAAAGACAACAATGGGTAGTCCTATACATGCCATAACAAAATTCAACCAAAATAGTACCCAAAAGAGCCTTTGATAGTGTGGGCGACTTCGACTTCAAGATCCCGAGTCCGATAGCTGGAGAACCAAAAATCTATAAAACAGAGGAGCAATGTAACGAGTAAGCAATTTATGCTTAGTAAGTTTGAGCAAGGAATTCCAGCATGCACAAATAATAGCACACATTTAGCTAAACGGAATATTTCATAATACGCAATTTGCCGATATCAAACTTGCTTCACAACATTAACAACCCTTATGTACATACACAATAAACTAACTTGGCCGAAGGCCGGTAGCTCGTTTATCAACTGAGCGAACATTTATTTGTAAGGGCTCGATTAAATTCAACACATACGTAACATATCCCCATATTGGGATGTTTTTCGAGTATTCGCTGGAATTTTACAGCAAGCTCATTCATTACCAAATCACGTACCTTCGGGATTTAACCGGATATAGCTCCTCGTTCAAATGCCTTCGGGACATAGCCCGGTTTTAGTAACTCACACAATGCCTTCGGGACATAACCCGGATTTAACAACTCGCACGAATGCCTTCGGGACTTAACCCGGATTTAATAACTCGCACGAATGCCTTCGGGACTTAACCCGGATTTAATAACTCGCACGAATGCCTTTGGGACTTAACCCGGATTTAGTATCTCGCACAAAGGCCTTCGGATCTTATTCCGGATATATTCACTTAGCACAAAGCCTTCGGGACTTAGCCCGGACAGCATTCAATTAATCATGCACATCTAACAATAATTCATAGCACATTCATATTTCATTTTCGTTTACGAAACTCAAACACAAGGCACATATTGTCCTTGCACATTCGGCTCAATAGCCACACATAGAGCATGATTTAATCACATCGAAATTTAAGCTCTCTTACTCAAGAACTTACCTCGGGTGTTGTCGAACGATTCCGCTAGCTATTCAACCACTTTTTCCTTCCCTTTATCGGATTTATTTCCCCTTTGCTCTTGAGCTTAATCAAACAATTAAATTGATTTCATCATTTAGGCATCAAAAAGATGAACACAAGGCACTTAGCCCATATTTATACATTAGACATTAAAGTCTCATACATGCAAAAATCATGCATCAACACAACATATTAGCTAATTTCTTTCTCCTTGGCCGAATATGCATGTCTATTTTTGGGGTCGATTTCAACACTTAATACACACATATACACACTAGTAAAGCATCCTCCCCCTTTTCATCAATTTAACACATGCATTGCTTATTAACATGCAAAGTTACATTCGGCCTTAGCACACATCTTGCTAGCCGATTTTTCTCCATTTAGCAACCAATGCACATATGTGCTCACACAAAAATGCTAAAAAGGAGGTTCAAGAATCATCAAGCCATCATCACATGCATCATTAACAAGCTTCATATTTTGCATGCAATGGCATTAACACAACCTCCACCTAGGCCGAATCTTAACTCATCCTCATACCTCATCACCACAACATCAAACATCAACCAAGAATGATGCATCCATGGTCAAGTGCCATCTCCATCACATAGCAAGATTTAGACCATGGGCTAGGTAGAACTCAAGCTAACAACTAAATCATGCATGCATCTCATGAAACATCATCAAACATACCTTAGCCTAGCTACATGCATGGCCGAATCTCTTCACCTTTCTTCTTCTTTCCTCCTTAAAATTTTTGGCCAAGGATGAACCAAAGGATGAGAAAATTTTTCTTTGTTTTTCTTTCTAGTTTTGGCAAGCATGAAGATGAAAAAAAGGATGAACAAAATTCCCCCTTTCTCTTCTTTAGCTCACGGCAATGGGGGGACAAACACTACACACACATTTTTTTTCTTTTGTTTTCCATTTCTTTATTACCCATACTCCTTATTTTATTCTTCCACTAACAAAACATGTTTCATGACATGTTTTGCCCATCATTCTTTGTCATGGCCGGCCACTACTCATTAGGGGGGGAATTTGACATGCAAGTCCCCCCTTTGTCCACATGCACTAGTAGGTCCTCACACATTGACCTATCACATTTTAGAATTTTCTCACATAAGTCCTATTGACTAAATTCACATGAAATCAACCAAATTGAAGCTTGAAATTTTCACACATTCATAATTACATATTCTAGACAATAAGTATCACATTCAAACGTTTCGGTGACTCGGTTTAGCGGTCCCGAAACCACTTCCCGACTAGGGTCAACTTTGGGCTGTCACAACTCTCCCCCACTTAAGAAATTTTCGTCCCCGAAAATCTTACCGGTAAATAGGTTTGGGTATCGTTCTTTCATCGAGCTCTCGGTCTCCCAAGTAGCTTCCTCGATCCCGTGTTTGAGCCATAACACCTTTACTAGCGGAACTCTTTTGTTTCGCAACTCCTTCACTTCACGAGCTAGGATACGCATCGGTTCTTCTTCATAGCTCATGTCGACTTGAATTTCAACCTCCGATGGGCTAATTATGTGCGATGGATCAGATCGATAGCGTCGAAGCATCGAAACATGAAAGACGTCATGAATCTTTTCAAGCTCCGGGGGCAAAATCAATCTATACGCAACCGGACCAACTCGTTCGGAGATTTCGTACGGCCCAATGAATCTTGGGCTCAACTTGCCCTTACGGCCGAACCTGAGTATCTTTTTCCAAGGTGAAACCTTAAGGAACACTTTGTCTCCCACCTGATACTCGATGTCTTTTCGTTTCAAATCTGCGTACGATTTCTGACGATCCGTGGCTACCTTCAGACTTTCACGGATTACCTTTACTTTCTGTTCAGCATCTCTAATCAAATCAACTCCGAAAATTTTACTTTCACCGAGCTCGGTCCAAAACAATGGTGTACGGCATTTACGACCGTACAAAGCCTCGTAAGGTGCCATCTTAATACTTGATTGAAAACTATTGTTGTAAGCGAATTCAATCAAAGGTAAATACCGTTCCCAGGAACTACTGAACTCGAGGATGCAACATCTCAACATATCCTCAAGTATCTGAATTATCCGCTCGGATTGACCATCGGTTTAGGGGTGAAAAGCAGTGCTAAACTGCAGTTTGGTACCCAGAGCTTCTTGCAATTTCTTCCAAAATCGTGAGGTGAATCTCGGATCTCTATCCGACACGATAGAAACAGGTACCCCGTGTAATCTCACAATTTGAGAAACGTACAATTCAGCTAGTCTATCCAATGAAAAATCCATACACACGGGGATAAAGTGAGCCGACTTAGTCAGTCTATCGACAACAACCCAAATCGCATCCTTCTTACTAGTTGACAATGGCAGTCCGGACACAAAGTCCATTGTGACTCGATCCCATTTCCACTCGGGTATCATGATCGGTTGAAGTAATCTTGAAGGCACTTGATGTTCCGCTTTCACTTGTTGACATATTAAACATCTCGAAACAAAGTCAGAGATGTCCCGTTTCATACCATGCCACCAAAATTGACGTTTCAAATCGTTGTACATTTTCGTACTCCCCGGGTGAATTGACATTCGGCTACAATGGGCTTCGTTCAGAATCATCGAAATGAGTTCCGAATTCCTTGGAACACACAAACGATTTCTGAACCTCAAACAATCATCATCATCAATTTGAAACTCCGATTCCTCGTTCGGAAAACACTTAGCCCGTTTTGCAACCAATTCATCATCGACTTTCTGAGCTTCACGAATTTGGTGAGTCAATAATGGTTTAGCTTTTAATTCAGCTACTAACACACTGTCTGGTAGAACAGACAAATGCACGTTCATCGCTCGTAAAGCAAACAATGACTTCCGGCTTAAGGCGTCCGCAACCACGTTAGCCTTTCCCGGGTGGTAATCAATGACAAGCTCGTAATCTTTCAACAACTCAAGCCAACGTCTTTGTCGCAGATTCAAGTCTCGTTGAGTCATCAAATATTTGAGACTTTTGTGATCCGAAAATACATGGCACTTCTCACCAAACAGATAATGTCGCCATATTTTTAAAGCAAACACGATGGCAGCTAGTTCGAGATCATGGGTCGGATAATTCCTCTCGTGAGGCTTCAATTGTCTCGACGCATAGGCCACGACTCGACCTTCTTGCATCAATACGCAACCCAACCCAAGTAGGGATGCGTCACTATAAATGACAAACTCTTTACCTGATTCGGGTTGCACCAAAATTGGAGCTTCAGTCAAATGAGTTTTCAGTTGGTTGAAACTTTTCTGACATTTCTCCGTCCACTCGAACTTAACATCCTTTTGAAGTAGCTTCGTCATTGGTGTGGCTATCATCGAGAAACCTTTCACAAATCGTCGGTAATAACCGGCGAGCCCCAAAAAGCTCCGAACTTCAGTAATATTTCTCGGAGTTTTCCAGTCAAGTATGGCTAAAATTTTGTTCGGGTCAACTCGAATACCCGACGCGGATACCACATGACCCAAGAAGCTAACCTCTCTTAACCAGAACTCACACTTACTGAACTTAGCATATAACTGCTTATCCCGCAAAATTTGCAGCACTAGCCTCAGATGCTCAGCATGTTCGGTCTCATCTCTTGAATAGACCAAAATATCATCAATGAACACAACTACGAACTGATCCAAATACGGTCTGAAGATCCGATTCATCAAATCCATAAATACCGCAGGGGCATTAGTGAGCCCAAACGGCATCACTAAGAATTCGTAGTGACCATATCTCGTTCTGAAGGCAGTTTTGGGAATATCTGGATCTCGAATTCGCAACTGATAATAGCCCGATCTCAAATCTATTTTTGAGAACACTGAGGCTCCCTTCAGTTGGTCGAACAAATCATCGATGCGCGGCAACGGATATTTGTTCTTTATCGTCACTTTATTCAGCTGACGATAGTCAATGCACAACCTCATGGTTCCGTCCTTCTTTTTCACGAACAATACTGGTGCACCCCAAGGTGAGAAACTTGGTCGAGCGAAACCTCTATCCGTCAGTTCTTGCAACTGAGCTTTCAACTCCTTTAACTCAGTTGGTGCCATACGATACGGAGCTATCGAAATCGGCGTAGTCCTAGGTACAAGCTCAATACCAAACTCTACCTCCCGAACAGGTGGTAAACCCGGTAATTCTTCCGGAAAAACATCCGGGTATTCACAAACCACCGGCACAGATTCGGGTTTCTTTTCTAATTCTTTGCCACCAAGTACATACGCAAGGTATGCTTCGCACCCTTTTCTTACATATTTCTGTGCCAACATTGCTGATATTACAGCTGGCATCCCCTCTAAGTCCGCAGACTCAATTCGGACTACTTCGTTATTTGCGCATCTCAAATCAATAGTCTTGCTCTTGCAATTCACAATCGCATCATGCGCGGTCAACCAATCCAAACCAAGGATAACATCAAATTCATCAAACGGCAAGAGCATCAAGTTCGCCGGGAAACAAGAACCTCGAATTTCCAGGGGACATTTCTTACACACTTTGTCGACAAGCACGTAACGACCCAAGGGATTTGACACCCGAATTACGAACTCAGTAGACTCAATAGGTAAAGTCTTACTGGATGCTAAGGTTTCACATATGTAAGAATGAGTAGAACCGGGGTCAATCAAAGCAATTACATTAGTATCAAAGAGGGTGAATGTACCGGTAATAACATCAGGCGAAGAAGCATCCTCGCGGGCACGTATAGCATAAGCTCTAGCAGGCGTACGGGCTTCGGATCTGGTTATATCATCTCTAGATCCTCTCTGACCACCACCAGCATTGCCCATATTTCCAGATGGTCTACCTCGAGCAGTGGTAGCACCCGGTCTCCCACTCTGATTTGCATTCCGTCCCGACAACCTCGGGCAATCTTTAATGAAGTGGTCCACTGATCCGCATTTGTAACAGGAGCGGTCAGGAAATCTACAACTCCCCGAATGCCATTTACCGCAATATCGACATTTCGCCCTGTCTCGACGTTCATTCCCAACACTGGCGACCGAAGTGCCTCGTGTACCCACAGGGGGTCGATCACGATCTCGTCCAAAAAGGCCCGAAGTGCCTCTAAACTGGCCCGCATCATCTCGAAATCTCTTCGATGTCTGTTGAAGAGACCTCCCCGAGGATGTTTTACGAAACTCTCCAGTTCCCTCATCAACTCTTTGCTTTTCTTTTCTAAGCTCTTCGGCTTTACAAGCTCGTTCAACAAGTACCACGAACTCTTGTATTTCAAGAACGCCAACGAACATTTTTATATCTTCATTCAGCCCATCCTCGAAGCGTTTACACATAATAGCTTCGGACGAAACACATTCCCGAGCGTATTTGCTAAGTCTAACAAATTTTCGCTCGTAATCAGTAACCGACATGGAGCCTTGCTTAAGCTCAAGAAATTCCTTCCGTTTTTGATCAACAAATCTCTGACTGATATACCTTTTCCGAAACTCAGTTTGGAAAAACTCCCAAGTTACTTGCTCTCGGGGCACAATAGAAGTCAGAGTACTCCACCAATAGTAGGCAGAATCACGTAGCAAGGAGATAGCACACTTTAGGCATTCATCGGGTGTACAAGATAGCTCATCGAGTACCCGGATAGTGTTGTCCAGCCAAAATTTAGCTTGCTCGGCATCATCGCTATCCATAGCCTTAAATTCAGTAGCCCCATGTTTTCGGATTCTGTCAACTGGGGCTTATGTGACCTTATTTGGTCCGTTACCGGCGGTATTGTAGGTGCGGGGGTAGTATTTGTTCGGGAATGGAGGTTGTGGAACAGCCATATTAGTTCGAATGTATTGGTTAAACCAATCATTCATCACGCTATAGAATGCTTGTCTAGCTTCATCATTCTGATTACTAGCATTAGGTTGAGAGTTTGCCGGCACTGTCCCTTGTGCGGGAGCAGGCGCTACACTCTCAAGATCATCAGCTACCTCTTGGTCACGATCGGGATCCATTACTATAAATAAACACATTTACAATTGTCGGAAATCACCACACTATCAAGTAATCACATAAAATGGCATGTATAGCTAGACCCAAAACATTACGGTAGTCCTAGAATAGACTAAACCGTAGCTCTGATACCAATAAAATGTAACACCCCGAACCCGAGACCGACACCGGAGTCGGACACGAGATGTTAACAAACTTTGAAAAATTTTTCCAGACACTGCCCAGTATGAGTACTAGTCGCTTCAAAAATCATATCTTGAGTTTCACCACTCAAAAATCAGTTTTATGATTTTTCCCTGAAACTAGACTCATGTCCCCACCTATGGATTTTTTTCTAGAATTTTTGGTCGGGCCAACTAGTACAGTTTATTAGTCAAAGTCTCCCATGTTACAGGGGTCGACTACACTGACCTTTTCCCATTACGACTGGGATATCTCTCTGCACAGAGCTTCAATACTGATGCCGTTTGTTTCTATGGAAACTAGACTCAGAGAGGAATCCATACATATATGGTATGACCCCTAATTATCTCTGGTAAATTTATAGTGAATTTCCAAATGCGGAACAGTGAATCCAGAAACTGTTCTGGCCCTGTTCCACAAGAACCCGAATATCTCTTTCTGTACTGTTCCTATAATTGTTTCGTTACTTCCATATGAAAGTAAATTCATCAAGGTTCGATTAAATAATTTATTCACTATTTAATTCCACTCCTACGAATTCTTGTGATTTTTCCAATCCACACCACTGCTGCATCAGCTTCTGTTTTCAAAATGAACCTTACCTAATTTGGGGTTTCATGGACCAACTAGGGCCTTGTCATACATAAGCCCACATATGATCATACTTAGCCATTCTAGTGGCTGATCATTTGCTCAACACTTCCATTCCAACATAGTTACATCATGAAACCATCTATACATTCATAAATACGAATGGTCTAATGCCATACTCCACTTCTACAAGCCATCTTCGCATGGCTGTACACTTATACATTTCATAAAGTACTCGAAAGACAACAATGGGTAGTCCTATACATGCCATAACAAAATTCAACCAAAATAGTACCCAAAAGAGCCTTTGATAGTGTGGGCGACTTCGACTTCAAGATCCCGAGTCCGATAGCTGGAGAACCAAAAATCTATAAAACAGAGGAGCAATGTAACGAGTAAGCAATTTATGCTTAGTAAGTTTGAGCAAGGAATTCCAGCATGCACAGATAATAGCACACATTTAGCTAAACGGAATATTTCATAATACGCAATTTGCCGATATCAAACTTGCTTCACAACATTAACAACCCTTATGTACATACACAATAAACTAACTTGGCCGAAGGCCGGTAGCTCGTTTATCAACTGAGCGAACATTTATTTGTAAGGGCTCGATTAAATTCAACACATACGTAACATATCCCCATATTGGGATGTTTTTCGAGTATTCGCTGGAATTTTACAGCAAGCTCATTCATTACCAAATCACGTACCTTCGGGATTTAACCGGATATAGCTCCTCGTTCAAATGCCTTCGGGACATAGCCCGGTTTTAGTAACTCACACAATGCCTTCGGGACATAACCCGGATTTAACAACTCGCACGAATGCCTTCGGGACTTAACCCGGATTTAATAACTCGCACGAATGCCTTCGGGACTTAACCCGGATTTAATAACTCGCACGAATGCCTTCGGGACTTAACCCGGATTTAGTATCTCGCACAAAGGCCTTCGGATCTTATTCCGGATATATTCACTTAGCACAAAGCCTTCGGGACTTAGCCCGGACAGCATTCAATTAATCATGCACATCTAACAATAATTCATAGCACATTCATATTTCATTTTCGTTTACGAAACTCAAACACAAGGCACATATTGTCCTTGCACATTCGGCTCAATAGCCACACATAGAGCATGATTTAATCACATCGAAATTTAAGCTCTCTTACTCAAGAACTTACCTCGGGTGTTGTCGAACGATTCCGCTAGCTATTCAACCACTTTTTCCTTCCCTTTATCGGATTTATTTCCCCTTTGCTCTTGAGCTTAATCAAACAATTAAATTGATTTCATCATTTAGGCATCAAAAAGATGAACACAAGGCACTTAGCCCATATTTATACATTAGACATTAAAGTCTCATACATGCAAAAATCATGCATCAACACAACATATTAGCTAATTTCTTTCCCCTTGGCCGAATATGCATGTCTATTTTTGGGGTCGATTTCAACACTTAATACACACATATACACACTAGTAAAGCATCCTCCCCCTTTTCATCAATTTAACACATGCATTGCTTATTAACATGCAAAGTTACATTCGGCCTTAGCACACATCTTGCTAGCCGATTTTTCTCCATTTAGCAACCAATGCACATATGTGCTCACACAAAAATGCTAAAAAGGAGGTTCAAGAATCATCAAGCCATCATCACATGCATCATTAACAAGCTTCATATTTTGCATGCAATGGCATTAACACAACCTCCACCTAGGCCGAATCTTAACTCATCCTCATACCTCATCACCACAACATCAAACATCAACCAAGAATGATGCATCCATGGTCAAGTGCCATCTCCATCACATAGCAAGATTTAGACCATGGGCTAGGTAGAACTCAAGCTAACAACTAAATCATGCATGCATCTCATGAAACATCATCAAACATACCTTAGCCTAGCTACATGCATGGCCGAATCTCTTCACCTTTCTTCTTCTTTCCTCCTTAAAATTTTTGGCCAAGGATGAACCAAAGGATGAGAAAATTTTTCTTTGTTTTTCTTTCTAGTTTTGGCAAGCATGAAGATGAAAAAAAGGATGAACAAAATTCCCCCTTTCTCTTCTTTAGCTCACGGCAATGGGGGGACAAACACTACACACACATTTTTTTTCTTTTGTTTTCCATTTCTTTATTACCCATACTCCTTATTTTATTCTTCCACTAACAAAACATGTTTCATGACATGTTTTGCCCATCATTCTTTGTCATGGCCGGCCACTACTCATTAGGGGGGGGAATTTGACATGCAAGTCCCCCCTTTGTCCACATGCACTAGTAGGTCCTCACACATTGACCTATCACATTTTAGAATTTTCCCACATAAGTCCTATTGACTAAATTCACATGAAATCAACCAAATTGAAGCTTGAAATTTTCACACATTCATAATTACATATTCTAGACAATAAGTATCACATTCAAACGTTTCGGTGACTCGGTTTAGCGGTCCCGAAACCACTTCTCGACTAGGGTCAACTTTGGGCTGTCACAGATGAGATCATGAATGAATTTGGTACATGCTTGTGTTCATAAATGGTATGTGTTGATGTGCTTCAATGGCCTAGTGAAATGTTCAATTTAGTAAGGTTTTGGTATGTGAATGGATAAGGTAATTGGAGTTATGAAACATATGGCTTAATATGACTTTGGCTTACGATTTGATATGATTGAGTATAGTTTATAAGCTTGAATTTGGTTGATAATAATATGGCATGAATTATGTATGTTTTGGCATTGAAATTGGCTGAAATAATACTGCAAATATGCTTGGTTTGATTCTTGTAGGTTTGACCCAAATTGGGTGGCAAATTGGCTTTTCAAATGGCCTATTTTTTTGTCCACACGAGCAAAGACATAGGCGTGTGTCTCGGCCGTGTGTGACACACAATCATGTTGCACGGCCGTGTGTCCCTTGGGGTACCTTACGATTTTAAGTCAGTCTTGAGCACGGCCAAGGCACACTGGCGTATGACTAGCCATGTGACCCAAGTCAGTCTCGATCACAGCCAAGGCACACGAGCATGTCTTGTGGCTGTGTGATTAAGTTAGTATGTATGCCCTATTTTGACACGGTCTAGACACACGAGCGTGTCTAAACCTGTGTGAGGCACACGGCCCGTTCACACGAGTGTGTGACCTGTACAACTTTGAAAAATGTTTAATTTTCAAAAAATTTTATATGAGATCAGTTTAGTCCCGACCCTTTCTAATGTATGTTTAAGGTCTCGATACTATCTAAAGAACATTTGATAATGTTTGACTATGATTGTGGATAATGTATTTGAATTGAATGTTAAGTGTTTTGATTTGTTCGGTAATTCCTTTAACCCTAGCCCGACGATGGATACGGGTTAGGGGTGTTACATAGTGATTCTAAACACTCACCCCTATGCTTTCACCGAGAGGTTAAAAGCTCAAACTAGTTCTTCCTTTAACTTGTAGAAGGCTTCAATGAATCTGAGGCTTTACACACAATAACCATACAAAATTCAAAATCAAAGAGTAGCCAAAGACTCACTTAAACAAATTAAAACATCAACATATTTTAAGTTCTTATGTAACCAAAATTTAACATAACAAACTTAGGATGCTCATAACTCAGTCTACACTTAACCTTTTCACCTAAAATGAATTTTGTTTGCCTAATTGGTCATCTATGTGTAATCCTCAACCCTTAAACCATTGAAAACTACCCAATTCATGGTATCAATATCTTTCGACATCTTTTTGGCAATTTTCACAAAATTCATTAAAACATAAGAAATCATTAATGAATCTTCAAGGTAAGTTTAGAAACCTTCTAATCGTGAAAAAAATTGTAACACCCCGTACCCGAGACCGTTTCCGGAGTCGGACACGAGGGGTTTGCAGACTTAAATCACTTATTTGCACAGTCCATTTTAAATTTCCAGACGAGCTGGCTAACTGCGTCACTGTCACCTTAAAAATCATATCTTGAGTTCCAAAACTTGAAAACCAGTTCCGTAAATTTTTTCTGAAACTAGACTCACATGTCCATCTAGAAATTTTTTTCTAGAATTTTTGGTCAAACCAATTAGTACAGTTTATTAGTTAAAGTCTCCCCTGTTTCAGGGTTTGACTACACTGACCTTTGCGCATTACGACTTGGATATCTCCCTGTACAGGGCTTCAATACTGATGTCGTTTGTTTCTATAGAAACTAGTCTCGAAAAGGAATCTATACATATATTGCATGACTTATAACTATCTCTGGTTAATTTATAATGAATTTCCAAAGTCGGAATAGGGAATCCAGAAACTGTTCTGGCAATGTTTCACGAAAACTTAAATATCTCATAATATACTGTTCATATGATCGTTTCGTTACTTTCCTATGAAAATAGATTCATCAAGGTTCGATTACATAATTTATTCACTACTTAATTCCATTCCTAATATTTTTAGTGATTTTTCACATTCACGTCACTGCTACTATTAGCATCTATTTTTAAGGTAGACTTTACCTATTACATAGTTTCCATGATTCAACTAGCCCTTTAGCATATATAGCACAAAATATGATCATGATTAACCATTCCAATGGCTAATCGTTCCCAAACATTTCCATACCTCTTAACGAACATCATACAAGATGATTATAATACTAAGCTCAAAGTGTATATAAGCCATTTTCGCATGGCTATCCAAATTTATACAAAACCAAAGGGTCCATGGCCAACAACAAAACGGGTAGTCCTATACATGCCATTTCAAAGTTCAACCAAAAGTGTACCAAAGGGCGCTTTGATAGTGTGGGCGACTCCGACTTCGATAATCCCGAGTCCGATAGCTGACGAACCAAAATCTATAAAACAGAGATTCAAAGAACGGAGTAAGCATTTAATGCTTAGTAAGTTTGAGCCATAAAATTAGACACAACTAAAGTGTAGCATTCATATGGCTAAACAGATAATTTCATATGCACAAATTCTCAATATCATACTTACTTCACATTACCAACCCTTATATTCATACACAAAAGATCAACTTAGCCAAAGGCCGGTAGCTCATTTATCGACTGAGCGAATACTAATTGTAAGGGATCAACTAAATCAATGCATATACGAGACATACCTCATTGCTGGGATTTTACGAGCATATTAATTGAAACTATTACAGCAAGGTCGCTCATTCCCAAGCCAAGTACCTTTGGGATTTAATCAGATATAGCTACTCGCTCAATGCCTTCGGGACATAGCCCGGATATAGTAACTAGCACCAATGCCTTCGGGACTTAGCCCGGATATAGTAACTCGCACAAATGCCTTCGGGACTTAGCCCGGATATAGTAGCTCGCACAAATGCCTTCGGGACTTAGCCCGGAACTAGTCACTAGCGCAAATGCCTTCGGGACTTAGCCCGGTTATCATCCAAATATTCATGCACATATCAATAAATCATGACACATCTATATTTCATTTTCATAATTAGAGTTTAAACACAAGTCACGTATTAAGCAATCCCATTTTCGGCTCACTAGCCACATACAAATAGCATGGTTTAGTTTGCTTTATGACACGATCTCTATGCACATACGGCTACCCGTCATACGCATAGACTAATTTACTCAACCTATAATTAACAGTAGAATCATCATATCACCGTATATTTGTTATGCTCATACGTCATGACTTAATCAAATCGTAAACTAAGTTTCGTTACTCGAAACTTACCTCGGATGTTGTCGAACGATTTCGGCGGCTATTCGATCACTTTTTCCTTTCCCTTATCCAACTTTGGTCCTCTAAGCTCTTGAGCTAATTCAAATAAATTTAACTTATTAAAGTCTCATTATGCTAGCTTATGGCCGAATATGACAAGGAGTTTGATAGGTCATATGGCCACTTTTAGCTCAAATACAAAATGGTCATACGCATTTTTAATCACATTGAGTAATTTAATACAATTAATCTAACATTTCCTCATGTGCACCTTTATGACCGAAAACACACATCATTAACCTAATATCAATTACTAAGCACTTTAGCAATTTCTCCTTGAGCCGATTATCCAAGTCAAGATAGATTCATCATCATGCTTACCTATAATCGAACACATGCAACACCAATCCATCTATTCATTCATGCGTGCATCTTATTCAAGCATGTATATCTACAACCGAATTCATCATATAAATGACTATGAATTTACTCAAACAATCTCACTACCACACATGGTGCTCAAGCCCTTTTTCAATTTCAAAACTCGGCTAGTACAACTATATACACTAGTAAATCAAACACTAACAATTGCACTTCACCTTACTACCATTTCTCATCCAAATAACGTGAACAACAACCATATTTCTCTTCTACTTCCTACCATGGCCGAATGCATCAAAACACCATACCATTTCAATTTTGGTCATGGTTAAACAAAGAACTTAATGTCTAACTCAAAAATGCTAAAAAGAAAATTCAAATGTCATCAATCCACCCTCACATGTATCCTTACAAAGCTTCACTTTTAGCATGCAAATGACATCAACACCAATCCAGCTTAGCCGAATATCATCTCCATGACATAGTAAAGATTTGAACCATGGGCTAGGTAGAACTCAAGCTAACAACTAAAAGCATGCATGAATCTCATGGAACAACATCAACATACCTTAACCTAGATACAAGTATGGCCGAACCTCTTCCTAATCCTCTTCCAAGCCGAACATGAAGCAAGAGAGCACCTTCCTTCTTCCTTCCTCCTTAGAACTTTCGGCCAAAAAATGAAAAAGGATGGACACTTTTTTTCTTTGTTTTCATCATTTTCCCCTCCATTATTTTATTACCATGCTCCTTATTTTATCATTCCTCCCATGAAACACCAACATAACATGTTTATGACATGTTTTGCCCATCACACTTTGTCCACCCTATTTGTCATGGCCGGCCACTACTAATTAGGGGGGAAATTGACATGCAAGTCCACCCCTTTTATTACATGCACTAATAGATCCTTATGTTTTGACCTACCACATTTAAAAAGTGTTACACATAAGTCCTATTGACTAAATTCACATGCAATTTACTAAATCGAAGCTTAAAACTTTCACACATTCATATTCACATATTTTAGACAATAAATATCATATTCAAATAATTTGGTGACTCGGTTTAGCGGTCCCGAAACCGCTTTCCGACTAGGGTCACTTTAAGGCTGTCACAAAACTAGTTGAAAAACACTTTAAAATGGCATTTTTACTCAAAATCTTGAAATCCACCATTAAAGTCCTGATTTTTGGGTTTTATTAAAAATTTACGATTCAATGGCTAATACTTCAAATTTAAGGACCAGATATCATTAAAAACTCATAAGATTTTGAAACATTACCTTAGATGGACGAAAATTGAACTTTTGACACAAACTCAAGAAATCTCACATTTGGAGAAGATGTTGAAATTTATGGAGTTTTGGGTGTTTTTAAAGTGATTCTATGAGGGTTTAAGGCTTGGATGTTGAGAGAAATCAAAAGCTTATAGTTTGGAAATCAAAATCAAGTGGTTTAGTGTTTGGAGAATGAGGGACAATAGCAAGAGAGGGTAGAGGATGAAACTTACATGAATCTACTATTGGGGGAAAGAGACAGACTGAAATTTAAAATCTAGGCTAACTGCCTCTTAGAAACTCCCAATTTTACCCCTTTTACAAATCAGTCCCTAAGTCCAAATTAATAGACTTTTAAAACTTATTTTCAAAAATTGATTTAACAACTAAGATGCCATAGTCGAATATAATTTCGATTTACCATGCTACGAAATTCCAAGCACTCTAAGGCAAAAATTCCTAAAATACCCTAAAACTTTTAGGCCCTATTTTGGGGGGGGTTACAATTCTCCCCCTCTAAAAAGAATTTCGTCCTCAAAATTACTTGAATTAAACAAATAAGGTTATTGTTGCCTTATTGTCTTTTCAACTTCTCAAGTAGCCTCTTTAGTCTTGTGGTTTCGCCACAATATTTTAACCAACAGAACTTTCTTATTACACAAGACTTTCTCTTCATGAGCTAGAATTTCAATTGGCTCCTCTTCATAAGTAAAATCATCACAAATTTCAACTTCCTCAATTGGAACTATATGCGACAAATCTAAACAGTACTTTTGCAACATAGACACTTGAAAAACATCATGAATCCGCTCGAGTTCTACTGACAACTTCATAAGGTCTAATATATCTTGGAGTTAACTTACCCTTTCTACCAAACCTTAAAACTTTCTTCTAAGGTGACACTTTCAAGAACACCTTATCACCAACTTGAAACTCAATATCTGTCACATCCAAAAAATTGGGTTAGTAGAAATTGAGTTAATGAACCAAGAGTGGTCATGATCGAATTTTTATTTAGATAATATTTTGCTTATTTGATAATAAATAAATATCAGTTATAGTGATTGAGTAGTGGTGGGGTTATCCTTGATGATCTGTGTCACATCCCATTTTTTCTATTAATTATAAAATAGTGAAACTGCCATCTCTTATGTCTTAAATTAACTGTACAAGAATGAACACAAGGAAGCGTTGTGGCTTAATGGTATGAAGCTCCTTAGCTATCTTTGATGTCTTTAGTTCAAACCCCCATGTTCTCATTTCTTTTAATTAATTTTTTTGCACACAATTGGCATGTGCATTCAAGCCTTACTGTCCACCCCCCTTGTTGCCATATGTGGAGGATTCCTTTCCTTCTTTAGCAAGTCAAACTTGCCTTATGTTGTGAGATACATCCCTCTTTTCACTCCTTGTTTCACTCTCTTGCCAAAACCTCCTCTCTTTCCATACGATTGTGATAAACTGAACTTGGTCATGGTTGACCAAGCTATACACACCCCTTGTGTCATCCACCATCCTCATTTGCACCCTAATCTCCATTTTTTTTCATTTTCTTCATCTTCTTTTTCTCTTAAATCAAAATAGGACCACCACCACCTCCTTTTAACTTTTGTTCTCCAACTACCACAACCAAGCCTTCCACCACCATCAATGACCTCTTAACCACCGTAGATGCCTTCACTTCTCCTTTCCACCGCTGTGACCACTGTCGCGAACCACCACAGGTCCCCTCCTCCTCTACCTATTTTTCCTTCTTTTTCTCTTTTCTCTTTTCTTCTGATTGTAGTGACTGAAACCTCCTTCTTTTAATATTTTCTCACCACTGTCGGACCTCCACTCCTTCATATCTGGACCACCATTGAGACACTGCTATCAAACCACAGTCATCGCCGTTGCTGGTGACCTTTTTTTCCTTTTTGCTTCCTCTTTCTTTTGTTGATTCCTTAGTGACTAAAACTCATTTTTTATTTCTTTCACTTATTCGATTATTTATTTCTAGATCACTCAAACATCGATCTCATTCCATTCTTGATCCTTCGATCATCTCGTATTAAATCAAGTGTAAGTAAGGTTGTTCAATTCATAAATTCTTCATTTTAAAAATACCATGGCTTGGCCAAATGGTATAAGATGATAATATTATCAACTTATTTTATTATTGGTTTAACAAAAGTACTAATGTGATTTCCTATCAACTTGAACGATCAAACAACACCGATCAAAGAGATTCTTAGTGTGATAACGAAGATAACTAATCCAAGTCGTGATTTAAGGGTAAGTGTTGGTGAGAATTATTTAGAACGGTTAAAACTTTAAGTGTTAAAAATTAAATTCGATGGATCTAATTAAAATATGTGTTTGATGCGATAGATTCATCTATCGGTTTAGATCCAAGTAAAATCTCCTCTGATAAGATTGTGGCAATCAGATCTATTGTTTAGGGTGTGGGATCTAACTCTCATTTTAAGTGAAATATAATGTTATTTACTTTAATAAAATGTTTTTTAATTAATTACTTTGTGAGTACATTAAATACTCGAGTGGAGTTGAAAAACTCATTCAAAGAGGAATCCAAGTAAGTGTCATAAACTATTAAGTGTTGTGGAAATCCATGATTTGTGATATATGATGTATGAAATGTTGATTTTAACTCTATGTTATGTGATTTATGGCTAGATTGATATGTGATGATCTAAACATGTGATATCTGTATGTGTATGTTAAGATCCATGTTTTAATATAAATATGTATATTAAAGCATGCTAAAGTGAAAACTATGTGATATGTGAAAATGAGAGCATGATACATGCATATGCGTAAAAATCAAGAAATGTGAGTTACAAGCATGAATATGTGAAAAATGTGAAAAGTGAAACATATGTGTTAAAATTGTCATATCACATGCATGGGGTGGGATCGTGAAAGGAGGAAGCTATGTGGCAGAACTGTGATTATGTGGTCGTTATCGATAATTATGTAGTGGCTTGTCCACGATGGGTTATGTGATCGTTTATCGTTATTTATGTTGTGGCTTATCCACAAATGGTGTGTTATTGGATGGATGAGTTCTGGGGAACTTGATATATGGTGTCTAGCGGAGATGGGTAAGAAACTTTATAAAATGTGCATCATTTTTAAAGTATGCATCGACATGTTCATGCATAAGTATCAATATTAGAACTTGTGATTATTATGATGAGATTGATATTTTGATATGTATGTGATTATATTTGTGTTGATCTCACACTGGGCTTTTAAAGCTCACCCGTTTTTAATTCTAATTTTTCAGATAATAATCGAGATTAGGACGAGTCTAGCTTATGGAGGTGCTCTTGGTCATTTTCAGAAAAAATATATAATCTTGGTACTCGATATTTTGGGGATGTGTTTTTATTACTATGGACTTTTGCTTGGGATTTTCTTTTGGACTTTGGATTATTTTGATTTTGGATTTTTCTGCAAGATTTAGGTTTTAAAATTATCATTTAAAAGATTTTGAAATTGACTATTTATGATGGATTTTTCATAACTAAGTCAAACAAGGCCCAACAAGGGTGTTTTCAAAATTCAATACTTTATTTTCAAAACTCAACACTACTTGCTACAAAATTTATATTTTATAAGATATACATTAAATCTATGTTTTGAAAATGAAAAACGAGTTTTAGATATGCAAATTATTCATTGCAATGTTTTAATTGAAGTACGACACTTTCTTAAAAAAATATCAAAACTTAAACTTTTCTAAAGATAAACAATTTCAAACAAAATTCGGTTTTCTTAAAAAGGACATTTTTAGCAATGACGATTTTTAAGAGAAAATAGCTAAATGATTTTTTGCACCATCAATATCGCCAATATGATCTTCGAGGTTCGGCCACAACTTCTAGGTCGAGTTTAGGGGGTTACAATATCTCTTTGTTTCAAATCCGCATAGGATTTCTGCCTATTAGGCGCTGCTTTCAAACAATCACAAATTAGCTTTACCTTCTCTTCAATCTCACGAACTAAATCCGGTCCAACAACTCGCTTCTCATCTAATTTGGTCCAACACAAAGGAGTTCTACACTTCCTATTGTACAATGCTTCAAAAGGTGCCATACGAACACTCGCTTGGAAACTATTGTTGGAAGCAAACTCTGCCAAAGGCAAATATCGCTCCCAACTAACATTGAACTCAATAACACAGTTTCACAACATATCTTCTAAGACTTGTATTACCTACTCAGACTAACCATCTATTTAAGGATGATAAGTTGTACTAAAACTAAGCTTTGATCCCAAAGCTTCTTGCAAACTCTTCCAAAATCTCAAAGTAAACCACGGATCCTTATCTAAAATAATCAAACCTGGATCCTCATAAAGATGAACAATCTCACCAATATACAACTCCACTAACGTCTGCACAGAATAATTAGTACGCACAGCTAAGAAATGCGTACTCTTCGAAAATCGATCAGCTACAACCCAAACCAAGTCATTCTTTGATGGAGTTAAAGGCAAACCCAAAACAAAATCCATAATGATCCTTTCCCACTTCCATTCAAGAATCTCAATCAATTGCAACAAGCCTAAAGGAAACTGATATTCAACTTTCACCTTTTGACGAACCAAACATCAAGTCACAAAATTCGTAACATCACGCTTCAACCCAGGCCACAAATAAACCTCTCTAAGATCATGATACATCTTACTACTACTGAAGTGCATAGCATAAGGGCTACTATGTGCCTCAGTAAGAATTGCTTGCCTTAAATCTCATGTAGCACACACAACCTACCTCGAAAATTCAAGATACCGTCACTATCAACATCAAAATCCCCCTTAATACCATGCTAAACCTGTTGAATCCTCTTTGATAACTCCTCATTTAAAGACTGCTTCTCCTTAATTTGTTGCGACAAAGTTGGACTCACTTGTAGTTTAGCTAACAATCCACCATCACTATACAAACCTAAACATGCAAACCTAATTCTCAATTTCGATATTGACTTCCTACTCAAAGCATCAAAAACTACATTTGCTTTGCCAGGATGATACTTTATCACACAATCATAATCCTTTAAAATCTCAATCCAACCTCTTTGCTTTAAATTAAACTCCTTTTGGGTAAGGAGGTACTTAAGGCTCTTATGATTTGTATAAATCACACATTTCTCTCCATACAAGTATTGACGCCAAATCTTAAGTGGAAAAACCATAGCGGCTAAGTCCAAATCATGAATAGGATAATTGCGCTCATGAGTCTTCAATTGCCTCAAAGCATAAGCCACAACTTTTCCCTCTTACATCAACACACAACCAAGACTCGAATACGAAGCATCATTATAAACCACAAAATCTTTTCCAAGCTCTGGTTGAATCAACATTGGTGCCTTAGTCAAAAATTCCTTGAGTTGCTTAAAACTTTTCTACCTAGCATCAGTCCATTCAAACACCACATCTTTCTAAACCAGTTTTGTTAAGGGTGCAGCAGTAAGAGAAAATCCTTCAACTAATCTACGATAATAGCCAGCCAAACCCAAGAAACTCCTAACTTCAGTAACACTCCTAGGCAGCTTCCAATCTAAAATTTCCTATATCTTGTTTGGATCCACACGAATCCCTTCTACTGATACAAGATTTCCTAAAAATGTGACTTCCCTAAGCCAAAATCCAAACTTACTTAACTTTGCATACAATTGCTTATCTTACAAAATCTGTAAAATAACCCTTAAATGCTCATTGTGATCCTCCTCAAAATGAGAATATACAAAAATATCATCTATAAAGACAACCATAAATTTATCCTTTGGTCGTGCATTCACTAGCATGTAGTCATGCTCACACACCGGTTTCATAGCATTACAAACATTCCCACACTATCACCAGGTTTAACCTAAGATTTTGAATCATGTTTCCCCAATATGTTTTACCCAAAAACCTAAATGGTGAAGTGACATGATTAATGTAACCACTAAGCCAACTCACTTTCTTGTTCACACTTCTACAACATTTACTTTAAAAACATGGTGTGACCTTTGCTAAGGTTTGAAGCAAAATTGCACCCCATAAAAAATAATGCGAGGGAAGGGATTCGAACACTGATCATCAAGGACAACTTTACCACTACTCAATCAGTATACTTGATACTTATTTATGAACAAATAAGAAAAAAGGGCATCTAAAAAAATTTGGTCGTGACAACTCTCAATTCATTAACCCAATTTCTACTAACTCGATTTTTAGGATGTGACAATTTTGATTGTTTTATCTGACTTGGATTTGATTGTGTTTCAGGTTGTGTCAAAATCCAAGTTTCTTTTCGAATGACTTGGACAAACTTACGATAAACTTACAATCCTTTTCTGTACTCATCCATAAATACGAAAAAAGAAAAAATTAAAAAAAAATTTGGGTTGAATTTTGTGTCAAAACTTTCCAGATTAGATATACATTATTTGAGTAGGCTGTAGTTTAAATTTCATGATTTTTGGAAATGGGGAACACCTCGATCAAAGTCTGTCAAGTTGCATCGTAATTTTTCAGGTTTTTGGGTTTCAGGGATTTTCATTAACTTTTAGCCTTAGGTTTTATTTTTTTTTTGCTTTTTATTTTTCCTTTATGCATTTGAACACTTTATTTTTTCTTATGTTAGTAGGTTAAAGTAGGTTGCACATTCCTTCCTCTGTACAACACAATTATTTGGTGTCTAGCCAATTTTGGACTTCTGGTGCTACTAGGTTTGCTTTGTTAGTTTGATTCTAATACGTTCTGATTAATTGATATAAACACTTTTAAAAGACTCACAAGATTAATTCTTACCTCATTGAGAATTTAATTATATTTATGAGTGCATAAGGTGAGGTTTGCTTTTTTTTTTTGAGTGTTTTTATTTCAGCCTCTAATAATGGTATGCAAACATAGTATGAAAGAGGTTTGGGAACCTCCAATTGATGGGGATGATTTGCTTGAGTCCAATTGTCTTGTAGTACGACAATCCCTTAACATTCAAGTAAGGGACAATTCCGATGAAGTGCAAAGGACTAACATCTTTCGTTCGAGGTGCTTGATTGAAGGAAAGTTGTGTTCTCTTAATGTTGATAATGATAGTTGGGCCAACATGGTGAGTAGTTTTTAGTAGATACTTTATCTTTGCCTTGTCAAAACCATCCTAAGTAATATCACTTAAAATTGTTTAACGAAAGTTTGGAAGTTAAGATAGTCAAATTATAACACCTCTTACCCGTATTCGACGCCGGAACAGGGTACGAGGCATTACCAGACTTAAACATAAGCAAACATACAAAATCGAGACTTAAATTTCCTTCCAAATTTAAAACTTTTCATAAACATTCATATTATCCCTATAACAAACCTACGAGGCCCAGACATGCATTGGAAGCGGTTCGAGACTAAGCTGAGAACTTTGGAAAATTTCACAACACTTAGAAAATTTTTCATGTTTTAAGAGCCACACGCTCGTGTGGCTTGGGACACACCCGTGTGGGAAGGCCCTGTGGTCACACACGCCCGTGTCCCTAACCTGTGTAACCCTCTATTTGTCATCCATGAACAAATTGAAGTCACACGGCCAAAGCACATGCCCGTGTGCTTAGGTCGTGTGGTCAATTTAATTTTCATAAATTTTCATAAAATAGGTGCAAACTTCACATACCCAAGGCATACACCCGTGCCTGATGTGTCTGTGTCTCTGCATGTGCTCAATACTGAGCATTCTGTTTTGCAACAATTAAGGTGTAGGGGACACATGGCAGGAACACATGCCCATTGAGCGAGCCGCGTGTTACGCACAGCCTAGACACACGCTCGTGTGTCTACCTGTGTGGAAAAAAATAAGGCTGTCTTCCAAGCCAAATTGTCATCCTTCCAAGCACAACCTACACAACAAAACATAGCACCATTCCAAGTATATACATTCAACCAAATCAACCAGAACCAAGACATTAATACTACACTCACATGCTATCATTGATCATACATAAACATCACATATATCTCAACTCAAATCATGCAATTTCCCACATCCATGAAAACATCATCACATGCATATTTATATATATACTTAAACTAATACTAGCCAACACCATATGGCCATTTACAAAATAAATTATCAACCAATATAGGCCAACACATTAGGCCAATTCAATTATGACACATAACAAAATGACCAAGTCCCTATACATGCCATAACTCAATATATTGAAATCATTGGTACCCAAAATATTAAGTTGATAGTGTGACTAGATCTCCGACAATCTCCGATTCCCGAGCTGGCTTGGTGACACTATAAGACAAGGGAAAAGAAAGGGGAGTAAACTATATAGCTTAGTAAGGTCCAATGCAAATAATAAGCATTATAAACTCACATTTAACATACAATTAACTTGAAGTAAATTAATGTAAATGTCATCATAAATCTCATAATCAAACTTACTCATTCACAACCCTAACGAGGGATTCATCACATATTGAGCTCATTAAACATGAGTTTTATGTACATACCTGTAGCAATTTACAACATACCATAGTCTTTCACAACTTTGATGTTCTTGTTGTATTTCCCGTTGAACCACTTGGAATACTTAAGGATACTCGAGTATCTCGCACACATAGTACCACACCAATGCTATATCTCAGATATGGTCTTACATGGGATCTCATATCGATGCTAATAGCCCAGTATGGTGTAACACCCTAAACCCAGCCTAGACGTTATGGCCCAATTTGTGATGTCAGATTGGAGTGAGTTTTGAAATGTGTAGTTTTACTAGAAAAGTCCTTTTGTGTTAAAACCTCATTTGTGTTCTTTAAGAGAAGTTAACTTATTTGCTCATTTGTTAATTTACAGGTTTGATTAGCAAAACATGGCCTATACTAAATTGTTATTACGTTTTAAAAACATTGTTCGTTTCAAAAGCTTTTAAAATGAGTTGTGTAGCTTGGTAGCTGAAAATCATTTACATTTTGAGAAACCCGTATCCTACTACTAATAGATATAAGTCAATTTAAATAAATCCCCAAATAAAAACAAAACTAAAAACAACCTTATTACATAAAATTTACCTAAATAAAACTATTTTTACCAAAAATGAAAAACGAAACATAAACAGTGGTGTGGCCATCTCCAAGCCCCTCACAGCACCTACCCGCCTAAGGATTACCTGTACTGTAAGACCCCTAACCCATATCCGTTGCCGAACTAGGATTAAAGGCATTACCGAAAAAAATCAAAACTGTAACATTCATTTCATAAACATCGAAGCATTAAAGATCAATCAACAATATAGAGTCCCTTATATAGGTCATCGAGACCTTAAATATGTATTAGAAAGGGGTTGGGACTCAACCTAACACATACAAAATTTCTCTAAAATTTAAACATTTCTCAAACAAGTACAGGTCACACGCCCGTGTGAATAGGCCGTGTGCCTCACACGGCTTTAGACACGCCCGTGTGTCTAGACTGTGTCAAAATAGGGCATACATACTGACTTGTTCACACGGCCACAAGACACGCCCGTGTGCTTTGGCCGTGGTTGAAACTGACTTTGGCCACATGGCTAGCCACACGCCCGTGTGCCTTAGCCGTGCTTGAGCCTGACTTACAATTGTATGGTACCCCAGGGGACAGTCGTGTGTCACACACGACCGTGCTACATAGTCGTGTGTCACACACAACTGAGATGCACGCCTGTGTCTCTACCCGTGTGGACAAAAATAGGCCATTTGAATAGCCAATTTGCTACCCTAATTTGGGTCAACCAACAAACACCAAACCAAGCATATTTGCACAATATTATTTGACCAATTCACAACCAAAACCTAAACCATTCATGACATATCATTTCCAATCAAATACATACTCATAAGCTTTACCAATCTATATCAAACATAAGTCAAAAGCTTGTCAAAACATTTATTTCTATACATCATTCAATTCAATGCTAAAACTTGTCAAAACATACCATCATTTACCATTTCTTTTATCCAACTCAAACATATCAAATATACCATATTGCATCACATATCCTTTACCAAAACCATAACATATCCACAACCATACCAAACCATATCACATGGCTAAATATAAACAGTACAAAACCTATTCAAAGTACTTCTAGCCTATACATGCCATACTTTACTATATACATTTTCAAAAGGTACCAAAATGAGATTTGATAGTGTAGTGACGATCCTCGATGATCACCGAGCTCACAGTTGCTTCAATATCTATAAAACAATGCAAACATACACAGAGTAAGCTTTCAAAAGCTTAGTAAGCTTGTACCCAAAATCAGCAACAGTATATAGAATATAAAACATCAACACATAAGTACATGTAACTTCTCAATTCATCTATAAGTTTTAAGCCAACACCATCCATATGTTCTTACCAATTTAATGAACGTTATAAGAATAATACCATCTACCACATCGGTATCATACGTACCGAATTCATTCATTTTTATTCCCACCACTTGTTTGAATATTTAAGGCTTTCCGAAGATTACCAATGCTTTAAACATCCGCACACTTAGTGCTTTAAAGATTAGTCGAAGCTATAATAATTCCGCACACTTAGTGCCTCATATAGCCGAAGCTAATTTAAATCGCACACTTAGTGCCAAATACCATTGATTTATCAACGTATTCATCCAAACCAAATATATCTACAATCTATGTATAATCAAAACAGAAAAATATACTTATAACATCATGTTTTATGTACGAACTTACCTCGTACTCAGAATTGTCGACTTAGACAATTTACTCTATAATCTTCGACTTCCCTAAGTCTAAATCTGAATTCCTCTTTTCTTGATCTATATGTATTCAAAATTAACCCTTTTATTCACCAAATAATTCAAATCAATCCATAAACATTCATTTAGGGTATTTCACAATTTAACCCTCACATTTTCACATTTTGACACTTTAGTCCCTAATTCACAAAATCACAAAATACACAAAGTTTGCTTATACACTAGCTTAGTTGAATTTTCATAGCTCTCATACAAGTCCATACATTTCATTTATTTCACATTTTAGTCCCTCAAAATGTCATTTTTACAATTTAGCCCAAATTACCCAAATCCATCCAAACTCCAAAGATAAAACATGTAAATCTAACATCAAGCTTTCATATTTCATCATATAACATCACAAAACTCATGAATTCATCCATAACACATTTCAAAATCACCAAAAAAAATCAAAAATTGAGGCATGGGTTCGATAATACACGAAGCAACGATTACAAAAACATAGAAATAATCAAAAACCAAGTAAAACACATACCTCATTCACCAATTCAAAATGCCGAACCCTAAGTGAGATTTTTCTCTTTTATTTTCTTTTCAATTTTGGTGGATGAACACATAAATTAACATGTTTTCGTGTTTTTTGTTTTATTAATAATACATATTAATTAAATGACCATTTTGCCCTTTGTTATAAAATTATTCATTCACCTAACACATGCCCTTTTATGTCCATTCAAACTTCCATTAGTCAAATAACCACATAAGGACCTCACAATTATAAAGCCAAGACAAATAGGCACTTTTAACAGCTAGCACACAGCTTTTACATTCTACGCAATTAAGTCCTTTTTCAAAATTAAACACACAAACGATTAAATTTTCAGACAAAACTTTCTGCTAATTCACATATTTTAAGCATGAAAAATAATATTAAAACATTTATCTGACTCGGATTTGGAGTCACAAAACCACTATTCCGACTAGGGTCAAAACTAAAATGTTACAATTCTCCCCCCTTAGGGATTTTTGTCCCCGAAAATCTTATTGTTAAATAGGTTAGGATATTGCTGTCTCATAGCATCTTTAGGATCCCACATGGCCTCTTCAATACCGTGTCGATGCCACATCACTTTTACAAACGGAATTTTCTTATTTTGCAATTTTTTAACCTCATAAACTAAAATACGGATCGACTTTTCTTCGTAAGTCATATCCGACTGAATTTCAATTTCAAACGGAGGAATCAAATACGAAGGATCAGATCTATATCATCGAAGCATCGATACGTGAAACACATTATGAATCTTTTCTAGCTCTGGTGGTAATAACAATCTATATGCTACAGGCTCGATACGTTCAGTAATCTCATACGGCCCGATGAACCTTGGACTCAATTTACCTTTTCTACCAAAGCGAAACACTTTCTTCCATGGAGTTACCTTCAAAAACACTTTGTCACCGATCTCAAACTCAATGTCTTTTCTTTTCAAATTCACATAAGATTTCTAACGATCGGAAGCTACTTTCAAACTATCTCGGATCACTTTTACTTTCTGTTCGGTTTCTTTTATCAAATCAATCCCGTGAATCTTATTTTGGCCGAGCTAGGGTCCAATGCAAAGGTGTACGACATTTGTGACCATATAAAGCTTCGTATGGTGCCATCTTAATGCTCGACTGAAAACTATTATTATAAGCGAATTCAATCAAAGGTAAATAATGTTCCCACATGCCTTCAAACTCAAGAATGTAACATCTCAACATATCCTCAAGTATCTGAATAATCCGCTCAGACTGACCATCTGTTTACGGATGGAAAGCAGTGCTAAAATGTAATTCAGTACCTAGTGCATCTTGCAGTTTCTTCCAAAATCGTGATGTAAATCTCAGATCTCTATCTGAAACAATAAAAATAGGCACATCGTGTAATCTCACAATCTGAGGAACATATAACTCAGCAAGCTTGTAAAGCAAATAATCTGTAGAAACCAGAACAAAGTGAGCCGATTTAGTTAATCTATCCACAATAACCCAGATTGCATCTTTCTTGCTCGATGTCAACGGTAGACCAGATACAAAATCCATTATGACTCTATCCCACTTCCTCTCAGGTATCATGATCGGTTGAAGCAACCCAGAAGGCATCTGATGTTTAGCTTTTATTTGCTGACAAACTAAACATTTTGAAACAAAGTTAGAAATGTCTCGTTTCATACCTTACCACCAACAAAGTTGTTTCATATCATTATACATTTCCGTACTACCCGGATGAATAGATAATCTACTGTTGTAAGCTTCATTCAAAATCATCTGAATTAACTTTAGATTTCTCGGGACACAAATTCTATCTCAAAATCTCAGACAATCATCTTTATCAACTCTGAATTCTAAATCAGACTCTACATCACACTGAGCTCGTTTAGCTAAAACCTCATTATCAATCTTCTAAGCTTCAATAATCTACTGTAAGAACAAAGGTCTTACAATTCAACTAAAACTGAACCATCATCGGACAAAACCAAATGAACATTCATCACACGCAGAGCAAATAATGATTTCTGACTTAAAGCATCTGCTACAACATTTGCTTAACCTGGATGATAATCAATCATAAGTTCATAGTCTTTTATCAGTTCTAAACATCTTCTCTGGTGTAGATTCAAATCTTTCTGAGTCATCAGATATTTCAAACTCTTATGATCAGAATATACATGACATTTCTCTCCAAATAGATAGTGATGCCAAATCTTTAGAGCAAACACAATCGCGACTAACTCAAGATCGTGTGTCGCATAGTTCTTTTCATGTGGCTTTAACTATCTCTAAGCATAAGCAATGAATTTTCCTTCTTGCATCAACATATCCCAGTCCGATCAATGAAGCATCACTGTAGATCACAAATTCTTTACCCAATTCGGGTTGTACCAATACCGGAGCTTCAGTCAACAAAATTTTCAACCGATCAAAACTGTTCTAACATTTTTCAGACCACACAAGTTTCACATCTTTCTAAAGCAGTTTTGTTAACGGAGTCGAAATCATTGAAAAACCTTTTACGAATCTTCTATAATAACCGGTAAGTCCCAGAAAACTGCAAACTTCAGAGATGCTCCTCAGAGGTTTCTAATCCAAAATAGCTGAAATTTTGTTCGGATCAACTCAAATACCAGATGCTGATACAATATGACCCAGAAAACCAACTTCTCGTAACCCTAATTCACATTTACTGAACTTCGCTTACAATTACTTATCTCACAGAATCTGTAGCACTAATCTCAAATGCTCAACATGTTCGAATTCATCATGTGAATAAATCAATATGTCATCAATGAATACAACAACAAATTGATCTAGATACGGTCTGAAGATTCTATTCATCAAATCCATAAAGATAGTAGGTGCGTTACTCAATCCGAAAGGCATAGCTAAGAATTCATAGTGGCTGTACCTCGTTCGGAAAGCAGTTTTTGGAATGTCTGAGTCTTTCGCTTGTAACTGATAATAACTTGATCTTAAATCTATTTTCGAAAACACAGCAGCTCCTTTCAACTGATCAAACAATCCATAAATTCAGGGCAGGGGATACTTATTTTTAATAGTCACTTTGTTCAACTGACGATAATCTATACATATTCTCAACGTACCGTCTTTCTTTTTCACAAATAAAACAGGAGCACCCCAAGGTGAAAATTTTGGTCTAGCAAATCCCCTCTCGGTCAACTCTTGCAACTGAGACTTTAATTATTTTAATTCAGACGGAGCCATTCTATACGGAGCTATCGAAATCGGAGTAGTACTTCAGGAAACACATCAGGGAACTCACACACAACAGGCACTGATTCAACTTTCTTTTCTAACACACTCGATTCAATCACATAAGCAAAATAGGCTTTACAACTTTTTCTCACAAACTCAAAGCTTTCATCGAAGATATCACAGCAGGCAATCCATTCAAATCACTAGATTCAATTCTGACTATTCCATCATTCTTGCATCTCAAATCAATAGTTTTTCATTTATAGTTCACAACAGCATCATGCAAAGTTAACCAATCCATACCCAAAATTATATCAAATTTGTGATAACCCGAATTAGGGCCTAATCGAAATAGTGGTTTTGGGACCACAAAATTTGAGATAGAAATAATTATTTTATGATTATTTTGAGGTCTATGATATGATTGCATGATTGTGTGAAAATTTCGTGAAGAAATTCTATGCATAAAATGCTTAATTTGAAGTTAGGGACTAAATTGAATAAGTTGCAAAACTTGCATTCTAGAAGTTTCTAGTATGAAATTGCTTTGAAATATTAACTAGGATGTCTTAAATAGAAATTTGACCAATTTCTAAGTTTATGGACAAAAATTGGACATGGGTGGAATTTTTGAAAGTTTAGTAAGGAAGGGCATTTTGGTCATTTGAATATTAAATGAAATAAAATGGGAAAAATAACACAAAAATGATCATCTTCTCCATAAGTTGCTATTGAATTTTGCTGTCCACCATAGCTAGGGTTTCAACACTTTTAAGCCTTGATTGTAAGTGCTTTCTATGCCCGTTTTTAATGTTCTTTACATTTTTGAAATCCTCGTAGCTCGGTTTACCTATTTCTACCAATATTTTGAGTTAGGGTTTATATTTAAAATTTTACCCATGAATGATATGTATGAATTTTGATGTTTTATGGTAGAATATGAAGTTTGAGATTGTGTTAAACAACTTTTCCTAAGTGGTTTTTCGTAAAAACGAGTAAAATGACATAATCGGTAAAAATACCTAATATTCATAAGTACATGTTAGAGTTTGAATTTGATATTGCTATAGAAGGGAAAAATTATCAGCATGTCATAAAACATAAGAAAATAGGATGAGGTCTTGGGGCAAAAGTGTAAATATGTGAAAGTTTAGGGCCAAAATGATAATTTTGCCAAAGTTCGTACTAGGGGCTGTTTTGATGAATGTGTGTATTAAATAAATTAATTTGGTATTATAGATCAAGAGAAAAGAGATTCGAGTTGAGATCGGGGGAAAAATAAAGTTTACGAGGAATAGGTTCGACTATTCTCATTTTGTATCGAGGTAAGTTCATATGTAAATATTGTAATATAACCGTTATTTTAAATCATTTAATGCTATTTATACGATATTATGATTGTTATCATACAATTCTATGTTTTGTGGTCATTGTTGGACAGCATGCAAAAATTTTGTGAATTATGTGAAAAATGTGAAAGACTACCGAAGTATCGTCATTGGTATTCCAAGGAGAATGGTAAAAGAGTATGAACGAGAAAAGTCTCGTTGAACCTTAGGAATAGATCCGGATATTTGGGCATCCGAACTTGTTGAGTTGAGTCCGAGTTCACTTATGGATGCGAATGTCCGAACTCGTTGAGTTGAGTCCGAGTTCGTGAAATGTAACTAGGCATTCGAACTCGTTGAGTTGAGTCCGAGTTCACTTATGGATACGAACGCTCGAGCTCGTTGAGTTGAGTCCGAGTTCGGTTATGGGCGAGTTACATGGTAGCTTGGCTACATATGTGGCACTCATGTGCAAACTTTCCATGTATCCGAGTTATATTCCAATGTGTTCAACAGGTAAAATTCTAGTGAAATGGAAGAATACTCAAGATGCAAGTGACGTATTGGTAAGTGTTGTGGAATGGGCACTTTGGACAGGCATGTACTTAACCCTCGGGTTGAGACTTGATACGACAACAATAATATGGTAAGATGATGAATGATGAATAGAAATGTGATATATGTTTTGGTGATATTATGCTAATGTTGGTTGGTATAATTGCTTTGTTAAGTTATTTGTTATTTGCATGTGGACTTACTAAGCATCTATGCTTACTCCCTCCTTTTCATTCTTTGTAGTTTTGATAAGTCAATTTGGAGATCGGGACGGTCGGAGGCACGCTCACACTATCACTGGACAATCGCGGTATAATGACTTGTAATTTTTGGAAATATGGCATGTATAGCATTCCAATCATTTTGTGTGTATAATCTTACGTTATGGCCCATGGATGGAATGGAAATGTTTGAGAATGATTAGCTATTGGAATGGCTAATCAAGTTTATATATGATAACATGTATGCTTTATGTCTTAACTAAACCATGAAAATCCTTGGAAAGGTAAAATTGGCCACAAAACAGAATCAGACAGCAGCAGTGATGTGAATTTTAAAAATCACTAAAAATAGTATAAATTGAATTAAATGATGAATAAGTTATGGAATCAAATCCCGATGAGTCTATTTTCTTATGGAAGAAACGAAACAGGTAAATGAGTTATATTCTATGATATATTTAAGTTTTGGTGGAACAGGGTCAGGGCGATCTCTGAATCCCCTATTCTGAATTTAAAAATTCACCATAAATTTTAAAAAAATAATTAGGAGTTGAACCTTATATTTATGAAATTCTTATTAAGTCTAGTTTTATTAGAAACAAATTAAATAGTCATTGAAACTCTGTACAGGGAGATTTCTGATTCGTAATACACAGGGGTCAGAGTAGCCAAACCCTAAAATAGGGGAGACTTTAACTAATAAACTGTACTAATTGGTCATACCAAAACTTTTATAAAAAATTATTAAGTAGATATATGAGTCTAGTTTCAGGAAAAATTTACAGAATTGGATTTCGAGTTTCGTAACTCAAGATATGGATTTTTTTAGTGAATGTGATGCAGTTAGCCAGCTTGTCTAGAAATTCTAAATTAAATTGTTTGAGCTGTTTAATTAATGAATTAAGTCCGTTAACACCTCGTGCTCGACTCCGGCGACGGTCTCGGGTACGGGGGTGTTACAAAATTCATTAAAAGGTAACAACATCAAATTAGCCGAAAAACATGTGTCTCGAAACATTAACGGACAATTCTTGCAGACTTTATCAACCAAACATATCTGCCTAGGGGGTTCGAAACTCTAATTACAAATTCAGTAGACTCTACAGGCAAAGTCTTACTGCTCACTAAATTCATGCATATATACGAATGTGTTGATCCAGGGTCTATCAAAGCAATCACAGAAGTATCATCCAAACTCCAAAGACAAAACATGTATACCCAACATTAGGCTTTCATATTTCATCATATAACATCACAAAGCTCATGAATTCATCCATGGCACATTTCAAAATCACCAACAAAATCAGAAATTCAGGCATGGGTTCGATAATACACGAGGCAACGATTACAAAAACATAGAAATAATAAAAAATCGAGCAATACACATACCTAATTTACCAATTCAAAGTGCCGAACCCTAAGTGAGATTTTTCTCTTTTATTTTCATTTCAATTTCGGTGGATGAACACATAAATTAACATGTTTTCTTGTTTTTGTTTTATTAATAATAACATATTAACTAAATGACTATTTTGCCCTTTGTTATAAAATTATTCATTCACCTAACACATGCCCTTTTATGTCCATTCAAACTTCCAATAGTCAAATAACCACATAAGGACCTCACAATTATAAAGCCAAGTCAAATAAGCACTTTTAACATCTAGCACACAGCTTTTCCATTCTATGCAATTAAGTCCTTTTTCAAAATTAAACACAAAAACGATAAAATTTTAGAAAAAACTTTCACACGTGCTAATTCACATATTTTAAGCATTGAAAATAATACTAAAGCATTTATCTAACTCAGATTTGTGGTCCCGAAACCACTATTCCGACTAAGGTCAAAATCGGACTGTTACATGCATAGATAGGCAGAAAAGGTGACCTTAGCCCAATACAGTGACAATATCAGTGTGGGCCTTAGCCCATTTCAGTATGGTATCCAAAATGCATACAAGATCCGACCGATGCATCCTATACACTCCACTCCGTCCAACCCTACACTCAATGTAGGGATAAAATCGACCCACCTATCGCTACACTCCAGACAGTAGTACTGGTTGTGGTACTAACAGTATTTACAGCACCGCTGCCAGTAATAGGCTTATAGCCTTTCAGTACACTTCCACCAATATCATATGTCTCACCCCATGCAATGCAACATAATATAAATGTACATATATAAATAAGATGGCATGCTCAGACATTCATATATCACATAGTGGTATTTCCGTCATTTACCTCGTAGAGGTATAAAAGTCATAACATAAATTAGGGTCCAGATGTATATACTGACCCAACAGTAGGTCCACAGCCGTCTCGTGCAACCCGTGCAACCTTAACAATTAAACTGTGAAAATGGGCCCAAACCCATAATACTGTGGGCCCACACATTCGTGTGGCCCAATAAACCCAATTAATGGTCTTGGCCATATAAACTATACAGCCGGCCCAATTATCTTCACACAACAATGTGGTTTACCCGTGTAGGAATCACGAGCTCATGGGCCCACACAGCCCATTTCGGCCAAACGTGGCCCAAAACGGCCTAAGCTCATGAGATCGGTAATGGTGGCCTCTACTGTCAAACGCACGTGTTTGTGAATTTGACTCACCATACGAGCGAGTGCACGCTCGTGTAGCGTGTATAAACATGCTTTTCGGCTTTTGCCGCTTAGCAGTTTTACAGTGTGATTACACACCTTAGACGAAGATGTATGACTAGCCCACGAGCCCAAACCTACATTCAATCCATAAAAACTCCATTAACCAATGACCATAAAGTTAACAACTCATTGTACATAACTCTAAAACTTTCACCCATACTTGCCTTTGCCGAGCCAATGGAGATTCCACCCTTAAACCGATTCACAAAACCGAATAAGAACTCCTTTGGAGATTTCCTGCATCCCAACCAAACTTTAATCACTAATACAGTATACGCACATAAATAGAATCAAGCGAACTACCACCTACTGAAATAGCAAAGCCGACTAAGGGAGGGAAGTAATCCGTCCACTATCCCAAGAGATTGCCGCTACACAAAGGCAGAACTATCGCAATCACCCTTCTAGAAACAATCAACCGGAACAGAAGATGTTAGATAAGGACTATAGACACGGCAGAAAAAGGAGAGGATGCACATGAAAATCTAAATAGCAGCACTTACATGAAGATCAATAGAGAAGAAGCAAAAAGGAAAAGTAGGAACAAAGAGGGTAAGTGAAAGGATGGTATTCGGCTAAACAGGAGAGGAAGAAGAGGAAAGAACAGAATCAGTCAGACTAGGCTAACCTGAAAGAGCTTGAGAGATATGAAGGCAATGGTAACCGGCCAAGAAAAAATAAACCGCAATCCAAGAGGTACCCGAGAACCTCCACTCGGCTTCCGAACAAGAGAACAAAATCACAATTTGTCGAAACCTCCACCAAAAACAAGAAGAGAAGAGAATACCCCAAATAAAATTAGCAAAATCGAAAGCTCTATAGAGACAAGAAACAACAAAAAAATGCCAATTCAACCGAAAATTGTAAGCAATGAAAGTCCTCACTCGGCACACCTCTATCCCTTTCTTCACATTCCTAATTTTTCTCCCCTTAATGCTCCTAAATCACCCAACTATCTCCCACCTAACCATATGTCTAACCAGGCGAAATTCTCTCAAAACACCCACCTTGAATTGAATTCGGCCTCAACTTCCCCCACTACATAAGTATTCAATTTCACTCAATCAACAACACCTCCCTAGTGTTAACAGTAAAATAAAATGTTCCTCTTGCGTTATCAAGCCTTGAACCCCAACTCTCCAAGCACTCTCCACACGTCCTTAACCCTTAGAGCAGTAGGTATTTTACGACATACTTTAGTCATATTTATTTAAGAGGCTTACAGCCCAGAGCCAAGGTTTAACCAAGTAAAACAAAATTTTTGTTCAAGCCACATCTTGAACTCAGGACTTCTCCAACACTCCTCGAGACACCCAACCACTGAAACACACATGAAATTATATGCAACAATGCACAATATAGATTAAAATTTTTGGGTGTTACAACTCTACCCATTCTAAAAGAAAATTTTGGCCTCAAAATTTAGCTGATCAGAAGAGATGAAGGTATTGTTGTCGTATTGCCTCCTCGAGTTCCCACGTGGCTTCTTCAGAACTGTGATTACTCCATAATACCTTAACCAGTGGAACTGACTTTGTTCTCAGAACCTTCACATCACGATCTATGATTTGCACTGGTTCTTCCTCAAACGTCAGATCTGGCCTAACCTCAACGTCCTCAGTCGAGACAATGTGCTCAGGATCATAGCCATCAGCATGGAGATGTGAAATACATCATGAATTCAGTCCAACTCTGGAGGTAACTCAAGTTGATAGGCCACCGGTCCCACACGTTTCAGTGTACGGTATGGCCCGATGAACCTAGGGCTTAACTTACCCTTCTAGCCAAATCTCAATACCTTTTTCCATAGCGAGACCTTGAGAAAGACTAAGTCCCTTAGAGAATATTCAATCTCTTGACACTTCAGATCTGCATATGACTTTTGTCTATCTGATGCTGGCTTCAGTCGATCCCGGATTAGCTTAACCTTTTCCTCGGTATCAGAAATCAATTCAGGGCCCAAAACATGCCGCTCACACAATTCAATCCAACACAATGGAGTACGACACCTACAACCATATAGTACCTCGTAGGGTGCCATCTGTATGCTAGACTGATAAGTATTGTTATACGCAAACTCTGCCAGCGGCAAGTAATCCTCCCAACTGCCTCAAAAATCTATTACACAACTTCTTAACATATCCTCTAGTATCTGAATCACCCTCTCTAACTGACCATCTGTCTGGGGATTGAACGTGATACTGAAGTCCAATCTAGTACCTAGTGCCTCATGCAGCTTCTTCCAAAATCGAGATGTGAAGTGAGGGTCTTTGTCAGATATTATAGAGACCAATACTCTATGCAGTCGCACAATTTTCGACACATATAGCTTAGCCAGTTTTTGCAATAAGTAATCAGTACAAACCGATATGAAATGAGTAGACTTGGTCAATCGATCCACGATGACCCATACCACTTCTTTTTTAGAAGGCGTTAGGGGTAACCCACTAGCGAAGTCCATGGTTTCTCTTTCCCATTTACACATCAAAAACTTAACTGGCTGAAGCAACCCTGAAGGTAACTGGTGTTCAGCCTTAATCTGCTGGTAAGTCAGACATTTACCCACAAAGTCGGTCACATCACGCTTAAGCCCTGGCCACCAATATACCTCACGAAGATCTCTGTACATTTTGTTTCCACTTGGTTGCATAGCATAGAGGCTACTATGCGCCTCATGCAATATAGACTGCCTCAACTCAGTATCCTTAGGTACACAAATTCTGCCTCAGAAACAGAGTACCCCTTCACTATTCAGTCCAAAATCTGAAGTTTCCCCACTCTCTATCTGCTGAAATCGAGATCCCAGTGACTCATCCTCCAACTTTTTACCTTTTATCTGATCAATCCACGTCAGTTTAACCTAAAGTTCAACCAATAAACTACAATCATCGAACAAGCTGAGACGAGCGAACATCGCTCTCAGATCAGTCACAGCCCTACGACTTAGTGTGTCGGGTACCACATTAGCCTTACCCGGATGGTATTCGATTGAATAGTCATAGTCCTTAAGCTGCTCAATCCACCTACGATGCTTAAGGTTTAGCTCTTTCTGAGTGAGAAGATACTTGAGGCTCTTGTGATCCGTGTAAATGATACACCTCTCAGCGTACAAGTAATTCCTCCAAATCTTCAGTGCGAATACCACCGCAACCAACTCCAAGTCATGTGTCGAGTAGTTCGCTTCATGCGTCTTAAGCTGACGGGATGCATATGCCACTACCTTACCCTCTTGCATTAGCACACAACCCAAGCCAACATGTGATGCATCATTATAGACAGTGAATTCCTTCTTGGATTCTGGTTGTATTAAGACAGGGGCCTCAGTTAGAACTTTCTTAAGTTTCTCAAAACTTTCCTGCTGCTTATCTGTCCAGTTAAACGGTACCCCTTTACGTAACAACATAGTCATAGTTGTAGCAATCAATGAAAACCCTTCAACAAACCGCCTATAATGCCCTTCCAGACCCAAAAAACTTTGAATCTCAGACACCGACTTGGGCTGCTTCCAATCCAGAACAACTTCAATCTTTCGAGGATCAACCCTAATCCCCTCAGCCAATACCACGTAACCCAGAAATGTTACCTCATGTAGCCAGAATTCACATTTGTTGAATTTAGCATACAACTGCTTCTCCTTCAAAATCTGCAGAACAACCTAAAGATGTGCATCGTGTTCCTCCCCAGTCCTTGAATACACCAGGATGTCATCTATAAACACCACTATGAACGGATTCAGATAGGGCTGGAACACTCGGTTCATCAAATCCATAAAAGCTGCTGGTGCATTCGTCAGTCCAAACGGCATCACTAGGAACTCATAATGACCATAACGAGTCCTAAATGTTGTCTTGTAAACATCCGCTTTCTTAACCCTCAGTTGATGGTACCCTGATCAAAAATTAATCTTAGAGAAAACCGAAGCTCCTCGAAACTGATCAAATAGATCATCTATCCTTGGTAAGGGATACTTATTCTTGATAGTCAATTTATTCAGTTGCTGATAGTAGATGCACATTCTCATAGTTCCATCCTTCTTCTTCACAAATAAAACTGGCGCTCCCCATAGAGACACACTAGGGCGGATGAACCCTCGATCCAATAACTCTTGAATTTAAGCCTTAAGTTCTACGAGCTCCTTCGGTGCCATTCTATAAGGGAAAATAGACACTGGAGCCGTGCCAGGCAAGAGCTCTATCCCAAACTCAACTTCACGGTTAGAAGGTAACCCTGGTAACTCATTGGGAAAGACATCCGAAAAATCCTTAATTGTTCTGATATCTTTCACATACGAAACCTCAGAACTTGAAGCACTGACGTAGGCTAAATATGCCTCACAACCCTTACGCACCACCATCTTCTCATCCTTAAGTGCAGAAATCACATTTGACAGATAATTCTAGCGCTCTCCAATCACAGCTACCTCATCACCCTTTTCAGTTCTCAGTATCATCCGCTTTGCAGCACAATCCAAATTTGCCTGATGCTTAACTAGCCAATCCATGCCCAATATTATGTTGAATTCCCCAAAAAGAAGTTCCATTAAGTCAGCTAAAAAGATCATTCCTTGAACCTCTAAAGGTACATCCTTAAACAATTTGTTCACTCTCACTAATTGCCCTAATGGGCTCAACACGGTAACCTCACTTGTAGTGTTCTCACACATCACACCCAAAGTCTCAGACATAGTGCATGCTATATAAGAGTGCATAGACCCAACTTCAATCAATGCAGTGTAAGGTACATGATGAATAAGGAACGTACCCGTAATAACATCTGGGGCGTCTCCTTCCTCTAGGCGACGTGCAGCATAAACCAATGCTGACTGTCTTGACTCAGTATAACTAGCACCCCTACTTGGTGCTCTACGACCATGGCCCATACCATTCCCACCTCTGGCCTAACCACGGCCTCTTGGTAGCTGTTGAAAACCTCTCTACGGCTGAACAGTACCCCTACTGGTAGCTTGCATCTGATCGGGCCTCCATGGACAATCCTTGATACGATGCTCCATAGATCCGAACCTCAAACAAGCCCCTATCCAAACCCAGCACTTGCCCTGATGGTGTTTCCCACAAACAGTACAAGGCTGCAACCTAAAAGTAGCAACAAGGGGCCCAACCCTGTCGGCCCATCAACTCTGGCCTTTTTCTTAGGTCTGAAAGCTGAACTTGAGGGTTTCCAAACCCTCTTATTCCTTCCCCTGTCTGACTCAAGATTCTAGAGCTCAACGCCTTTCACATCATCGACGATCCTCGCCTTTTCCACTAACACGGCAAAGTCTCGCTCCTTTTGTGGAGCTATCAAAACTCGTAGATCATCCCTGAAGCCATCCTCAAAATGCACGCAGTGCTCATACTCAGTTGCCACCATGCCTCGCGCATAGCGACTCAATCGTAAAAATTCAACCTCATATTCAGCCACGGACTTATCTCCCTGGGTCAGATTCAAAAACTCCCTCCTCCGGGCATCCACATAACTAGCACCCACATATTTCCCTTGGAATGCATTCTTGAAGAACCCCCAAGTCAATCGATCGGGTTGAGTACCCTCTTTTACAGTAAGCCACCACTAATAGGCTTCATCTCTCAACAACGACACTATACCTTTTAGTTTCTGCTCTAGGGTGTAGTCAAGGTCATCCATGATCCTCTCTGTGGCCTCTATCCAATATTCAGCCACATTAGGGGCAACTCCAGCAATACCCCTAAAGATCTCAACCCCATTAGACCTGAGTCGTTCCGTTACTGACCCACAGCCCACAGTACTAGTATTGGGCCCAGCAACCTTTTTTATAATTCGCAGCATAGCTTAGGACAGTACGTCGTCCCCAGCTACCCACTCGCGTGACCCAGTTTCAGTCACAGGTGAAGTCGATGCCTCTCTTGCTTCAATGTTAGGCATATGGCCCGATGCCAAAGACCCAGCCCGAGCACCTCTACAACCTCCACCGTGACCTCTTGTACCCCTTCCACGAGTACTTCTGGTGGTCATTATCAATTTGCGTATTATCTATATTAACAATTTTATGCATTAGTTTTACAGTTCCAGTGTTTATTAACGGATGTTTTATGAAAGAATTGCATCAGTAATTCAGAGTTGTTTGTTTTCGCAGTTTGTAGTTTTACAACAGTTCTAGGTTAGCCTAATCAAGGTTTCAGCACGGTCTATTATCTACGGTAATCTCAATATTTCAATTAAATCGACAGAAGCTTCAGAGAACTTATAGAATCGGTGTCAAAGACTCGATAGATCACACATTCGAAAACAACACCTCAAAATTCTTTTCCACCATTTGAAACAATTCCTTTGAAATTTACGTTTTTAGGAAAAACCCAAATCTACAGCCGAGTTTGCAACCTGGCTCTGATACCACTAAATGTAACACTCCAAACCCGGCTTAGACGTTATGGCCTAATTTGTGATGTCACATTGGAGAGAGTTTTGAAAAGCATAGTTTTATTGGAAAAGTTCTTTTGTGTTA
This sequence comes from Gossypium hirsutum, assembly GCF_007990345.1. NCBI lineage: Eukaryota > Viridiplantae > Streptophyta > Magnoliopsida > Malvales > Malvaceae > Gossypium > Gossypium hirsutum. Next base: position 51,117,637 of record NC_053431.1, on the reverse strand, counting down.
AAACCTCATTTGTGTCCTTTAGGAGAAGTTAACTTATTTTATCATTTGTTAATTTATAGGTTTGATTAGCAAAATATGGCCCATACAAAATCGTTATTACGTTTTAAAATTATTGTTCGCTGCGGAAGCTTATAAAATGAGTTGTATAGCTTGGTAGCTGAAAATTATTTACTTTTTGAAAAACCCGTGTCCTACTGCAAAGAGATATAAGTCAATTTAAAAAAATCTCCAAATAAAAACAAAACTTAAAACGGCCTTATTACATAAAATTTACCCAAATAAAACTACTTTTACCAAAAATCCAAAACGAAACATATCACAGCACCGACCCGCCTAAGGATTACCTGCACAGATAGGCAGAAAAGGTGAGTTTATGAAAACTAAGTGTGTAATCCATATTTATCAAATAGTCAAACATACAGTGTTGAACGGTCTGAGCCTAAGCCCATATCAATTGCAATATCAGTGTGGCCTTAGCCCAATACAGTGACAGTATCAGTGTGGGTCTTAGCCCATTTCAGTATAGTATCCAAAATGCATATAAGATCCTACCCATCCATCCTCTACACTCCACTCTGTCCAACCCTACACTCCATGTGGGGATAAAATCGACCCACCCATCGCTACACTCCAGAAAGTAGTATCGGTTGTGGTACTAACAGTATTTACAACAGCGCTACCAGTAATAGGCTTATAGCCTTTCAGTACACTTTTTCCAATATCATATGTCCCACCCCATGCAATGCAACATATTATAGATGTACATATATAAATAAGATGGCATGCTCAAACATTCATATATCATATAGGGGTATTTTCGTCATTTACCTTGTAGGGGTATAACAGTCATAACATAAATTAGGGTCCAGGTGTATTTACCGACCCAGCAGTAGGTCCACAGTCATCCCATGCGACCTGTGCAACCCTAACAATTAAACTATAAAAATGGGCCCAAGCCCATAATACGGCCTATGTAGGCCCACACACTCGTGTGGCCCAATAAGCCCAAATAATGGCCTTGGCCATGTAAACTACACAGCGGACCCAATTATCTCCACACAAAAATATGGTTTACTCGTACGAGACCTACGAGCCCGTGGGCCTGCACGGCCCATTTCGGCCCAAAACAGCCTAAACCCATGAGATCGCTCATGGTGGCCTCTACTGTCAAACACACATGTTCGTGAATTCGATTCACCATACGAGTGAGCACACGCTCGTGTAGCGTGTATGAACATGCTTTCTAGATTTTGCCACTTAGTAGCTTTACAGTGTAATTACACACCTTAGACGAAGATGTATGACTAGCCAACGAGCCCAAACCTACATTCAATCCAAAAATACTCCATTAACCAATGACCATAAAGTTAACAGCTCCTTGTACTTAACTCTAAAACTTTCATCCATACTTGCCTTTGCCGAACCAATGGAGATTCCACCCTTAAACCAATTCACAAAACCGAATAAGAACTCCTTTGGAGATTTCCTGCATCCCAACCAAACTTTAATCACTTACACAGTATACGCACATAAATAGAATCAAGCGAACTACCACCTACCAAAACTCTAAAGCTTACTAAGGGAGGGAAGTAATCGGTCCACTATCCTAAGAGATTGCCGCTACACAAAGGCAGAACTAGCGCAATCACCCTCCTAACAACAATCAACCGGAACAGAAGATGTTAGATAAGTACTATAGACACGGCAGAAAAAGGAAAGGATGCACATGAAAATCTAAATAGCAGCACTTACACGAAGATCAACAGAGAAGAAGCAAAAAAGGAAAGTAGGCACAAGAAAAGGTAAGTGAAAGAATGGTATTTGGCTAAACAGGAGAGGAAGAAGAGGAAAGAACAGAATCGGCCACACTAGGCTAAACCGAAAGAGCTTAAGAAATATAAAGGCAATGGTAACCGGCCAAGAAAAGATAAACCACAATCTAATAGGTACCTAAGAACCTCCACTCGGCTTTCGAACAAGTGAACAAAATCACAATTTTTCGAAACCTCCACCAAAAACAAGAAGAGAAGAGAATACCTCAAATGAAATTAACAAAATCGAAAGCTCTAGAGAGAAAAGAAAGAACAAAAAAATACCAATTCAACCGAAAATTGTAAGCAATAAAAGTCCCCACTTGGCACACCTCTATCCCTTTCTTCACACTCCTAATTTTTCTCCCATTAATGGTCCTAAGATCACTCAACTATCTCCCACCTAACCATATCTCCAACCAGTCGAAATTCTCTCCAACACCCACCTTGAATTCGGCCTCAACTTCCCCCACTACACAAGCATTCAATTTCACTCAAACAACAACACCTCCCCAGCGTTAACAACAAAATAAAATGTTCCTCTTGCATTACCAAGCCTCGAACCTCAACTCTCCAAGCACTCTCCACACATCCTTAACCCCTAGAGCAGTAGGTATTTTATGACATACTTTAGTCATATTTATTTCAGAGGCTTACAGCCCAGAGCCAAGGTTTAACCAAGTAAAACAAAATTTTGTTCAAGCCACAGCTTGAACTCAGGATTTCTCGAACACTCCGTGAGACACCCAACTACTGAAGCATACATGAAATTATACGCGATAATGCACAATATAGATATTTAAATTTTTGGGGCGTTACGTATGGTCTTACACAAAATCTTATATCGAAGCCATATCCCAGATATGGTCTTACCCGAAGTCTCATAATGATTCCATATCCCAAATATGGTCTTACACATAATCTCGGTAACCCTAATGTCATGGCATTTGTATCCTATTTATTCCTAAGGTTCAACAGGGATTTCACGCTGTCGTAACTTTGTCGAACATGCTCAATGGTCAGTCAGAATTTATACAATAGTAAAGCATTTAAAACATAATTATAACAATGCATTACCTCGGTACCAAAATAGTAGGAAATGGACCTAATCGTCAATACTTTGTTTTTCCCCCGATCTAGGTCCGAACCTCGTTTCTCTTGATCTATAATAGTAAATTTAACTCATTTTTTAATCACATTACTCAATTCAGTCCAAAACTTACATTATGGAAAAATTACATTTTCCCCCTAAACTTTGACATATTTACATTTTAGTCCCAGGCTCGTAAAATGAAATCTATTTAATTTCATCAAGACCAAAGCCTAGCCGAAACTCTTTCATGCTCATAACAGCTCACATTTTCCATTTAATCACACTTTTATACCCAGTTTGAAATCTTTTTACAAATAGGTCCTTTTGGTATTTTCATCAAAAATCACCTAGCAAAAGTTGTTTATCTAACATTAAACTTGCTTAATCTACCATTAGACATCAAAATTCACAAATATCTAACATGGTTCAAACCCTAAACCTCAATCATCTCTCAAATTAATGGTAGAAATAGATTAGATTAGGTTAGGTTACAAGGATCTCAAAAACATAAAAATTATTAAAAATGGCTCTAGAACAAACTTACAATCGAGCTTGAAAAGTGGAAAAACCCTAGTTATGTCCTCCTTGCAAAATTGGCCAAGCATGAAGAAGATGGACTAAATTTTGGCTTGGTTTTTGGTTTTTAATTCATTTAATTACCAAATGACCAAAATGCCCTTTTCTCAAAACACTAAAATTCTCTTACCTCAAGTCTATTTTTGTCCATGTTAAAGTAAAATTGTCTAATTACCATCTAAGGGCCTTCAATTTAAAATTTCATAACAATTAGACACCTCTAGCATGTAGAACTCAACTTTTGCACTTTTTACAATTTAGTCCTTTTTGTTAAATTGTGTGCTCAAACGTCAAAATTTTCGAACGAAATTTTCATGAAATCATTCTGTAAAACTGTAGACCATGAAAATGTAATAAAAATACGTTTTACTATGTTGAATTCGTGGTCCCAAAACCACTGTTCCGACTAGGCCCAGAATCGGGCTGTTACACAAATAGTCCTCAATTGCATTCAAATATTGGGAATTATTTTGACGAGGTTTGGTGTGATATAGTTCCCATGCATGTCACCCATTTTCTTCTTGGAAGACATGGCAATATGATTGTTTTGTGGTACACCATGGCAAATTGAACCGTTATTCCCTTGTATTTAAAGGAGAAAAATACACTTCAGCCCATTTGGAGCCCATGTGTGTACAATGACCAATTGAAAATGATGAAATTTTGTAAAGAGGTTAAGAGGAAAGAAAAAATTGAAAAGACGGAGAAAAGAGACCTTGAGTGATAAAAGTCTAAGTGATGGTCTACTTTTGGTGAGTGGAAATCCATTTGAGGCAAAATTGAAAGATCACAAGTGGGAAAAGAATATGAAAAGCAAGAAAATATCCATGCAAAAGTTAGGAATGATTATGTTCTAACTAACCATAACTCGAATTTGTTTAGTGATGTTTCTTTGTTACAAGATTTCAAAGATCCATTAATGGACTTCCAATTACATTACTCTACCATCGATAGACAATTTTACTTGTGGAAGAGAGATAAGTTGAACACTGATAATTCTCCACAAGTTCTAAAAGGTAAGAAAGATAATGAAACATTAAAATTGAATTAAGAAGGCATACCTTGTATGTCTTTGATAAGTATGCTATTGATTTTAAATTTTCTTATGACACGTTTTCTCATTGGTCAAGTTTCAATAAACCTTTGTAAGTTTCAATTAATTTTACGGGTTTATCTAGATTTGTAAAGGTTAAAAATAGCAATTTTGTTGCATTAAATAGGTTTATTAAAGCATTTTATACATTTTTTCTCTTGCAAACAAAATTTTATATATTGATCTTTAACGATGATTTTTTACATAATCTTAACCTTATTGATTTTTATAATTATGTGAAATTCTTGACTCACCATTGGAAATTCTTATGGATGACCATGCATATTCAAAGAAAGTTATAGGTTTTTTTTTTTACTCGAACACTCATGTGCTTAACATTTCTTTTTTTAGTGTTGATACCTTGTTTTTAAAGGAAACGTCCATGATAAAAGCTAATTTGAAGGATCGAAATAATGTCTTTGATCCTAGAGATAGTTTTGTTGTCCAAGAAAAATTAGGTAAGTATTTTTTTTTCATTTTATTATTATTAATTCTAATCCCTTTTCTTTTTATGCAGCTAAAGATTCAGGGACGAATTTTCTTGAGCAAGGGGGAATGATGCAAGTCTCAAGGTCCAATTCAGACCCACGAATGTAATAGGCTTACACTACCTCAAGGCCTAATAATTAGATCAAAGGCCAATCAAATCAAACCAAGATTTGATCAAAGAAAATATGTAAGGATGAATCTTTTTGAGGAAATGAAGGATGATACATGCATGAAATAAGTGAAATTTATTAAATTCCATTCACCAAAGCTGTCAGTTTTTCAGTTTGGGATATTAGCAGAATTGTGACAACTTTTTGGATGGGATCTAGGCTTTCCTTCATTAATATGTCTTCATGGAGTTTGAAGGTCTATCTATTATCTTTGAAACGCACTTTGAATCACTCAATTTTGAGTTCGGGAGCATAAGTTATGATCGTTTCAGTGAAGACTGCATAAAAAGAATTTCTAGACGAGGTTATGACGGGAATTACAAATTTCGGGCTTTTAATTCAAGTTTAAATCATATTGGATTCAGTTTTTAGGCTTAATTTTTATTATGTATGAGCACAATATTGTATTTGTAACACCCCTTACCCGTGTTCGACGCCGGAACAGGGTACGACAATAATTGGATGTAACTTATCCTAAAAATTATAAATATAAATACAAATAAGTAGTTGAAAGAGAAATGGAAGTGGTGGAGAAAAGTGGAAAGTGAGTGGACTGATAAAAATTGGTACTTGAAAGAGAAAGGAAAGTGCTTGAGAGGCAGGTGATATGAAAAATTATATTTACGTTGTATTTTAATATTATTAACTGTCTAAAGTAAGTTTTTTTTTTTTGAATTTACCCAAAATAACAAAATTGGACTGGAATAGGAGAAATGGGAGTTTTTGGATGAGATTTTAAAATAGCAAAAACGAAAGACATCAGAAATTTTACGAGTCTATGGAAAGTCTAAGCCAACTTACTGCCCTTTGGTAAAATCTATGAATCAACCAAAAGGGTGACACTTTCCACCATTTTTTGGTTTTATTGAATCCATTGGTCGGAGGGGGGAAAGTAGTTGCAGTGGCAGCCAGGAGTCTTGTTGTTTCAGCAGGGGGTCATCCCTTCTATTTACAAGCAGGTAAAGGGTTTTCTATATCCAAACCCAAGGGCTACAAAATCTGTCCTCGAGCTGCTTTGGTCGAAGCTACACCCAGAGTCAACGGTTCGCCATCGTCCACCTCTATACAGGTTTCAGCAACTGACCGAGCCGAGGAACTAAAGGCGGAGGCTCGAGCCTTGGCTCATGCTGCCGATGCCTCCGTTTACAGCCCCCAATTGCTTGCCAAAAAGTATGGGTCTCGTCCTGTCAAGGTGATAATATACTTGTCATTTTCATCATAAATTCGTTATAAATGAATGGAATTTAGTAGGTTTTTTTTTTGTTAATGAGGAATGGAAATTGCAATGATTTAGGCAGTGAAAAGGACTTTGGAAATCTTGGTAGCACTGGGTACTTTTGCTTTGAAACTGTTTTTGGACCAAAAGAATGAAACCTTAGATCAAAACAAGAGGAAACGCGCAGCTGAATTGAGGACTATCTTCACCAGACTAGGCCCTACTTTCATAAAATTGGGTCAGGGTTTATCCACCAGACCTGACCTTTGCCCTCCGGAGTATCTCGAGGAGCTGGCTCAGCTGCAGGTATTCCTGTATTTTATGGCCTAGTACAGCAGTCAGGACTACATGCATTAGTAGATGAAAAAAAAGTTCCTATAACAATGGACTGTGAGTCTGTGATGAAACAACATATTTCCATTGCAGATGCAAAAACATAGCTAGTTACAGCAATTAAACTCATCCTTTGGACAACCTGATAACTAGCCCTTGGTATGACAGATTATAGAATGGTTCAACAACTCAGGGTTCTATGGAATTTCTTAGTACTATTCACAATTCAAAGTGCATAACGAGAAGTTCATGCTCACCCTATAAATCAAAAAGATTCATCCACACATTTCATTTAACTTTTAAGGCCTAAATAGAGTATGACCTGCGACACATAAACCAGTTAAACCCAAAAGGAAGAACATTTTCATGTGCCTGTAATGTTTTCTTACCTGTGGAAGGGGAAGAACTGCTAGAACATCGATTACAAAGTATGATTTCAGATACCTCTTTGCTATTGCCAATAAATCTTCAACTAAAACGCCTCTTCCATACACGAGAAGAAGGCGCAATGAACCCAGTACGAAATTGAAAAATAATATGGATTATATAAAAGATATCTGTGAATGAGCGCAGCACACTGGCTGTGATCTCCATCTTTTCGTCCAAAACAAGGCACTTCTTATCATCATTTATCACTGGGACATAAAAGAATAAAGGATCAATTGAGACTGCTATGATACAAGATAATAAAAATATCTTGTTCCACCTTTGAAGAAACGGCCCCTGTGGATCAAGAACTTTCTTACTAGACCCAAACCCACGGTTAAAAGAACAAGATTTAAATGATCTTCTAATCCCTTTAAACCTTTCAGAACCAGATTCAACCCCTCTTTGTAACTTTTCTGAAAAGGAATTTATTGTGAATCTAATTTTCCCCGAATTTATCCAATTATTATCAGAAAAACGTCCTTCAGTGCTTCGCCCTGAATTCCAGTCCTGGAACCTGGAAGACATCATGTACGCGAAGTAATCAGTCATTTCATGTTCTGGAAAAAAAGAAAGAAAAGGAGCTGAAAGTAGTAAGAGAAAATCAACCCCTTGACTAATTGCACAATATAATTGCTGTCATGTGAGAAATGAGGCATCAATAGTTACTAGGATTTCGGATATTAGAAAACACAGGATGCTGAATTTGAAGGCGGTGTCAATGACAGTAACTACAGCCAATGAGAATTAATGATAGTATCATCGGGTAATGCAAAGGGTTGACGGCAACCTCACTTGCAAAATAGCATATCTAGTATTATCTTAATGGCCTCCAGAATCAAGCACAGAATCCACTAAGAATACATATCATCATTCCCCATAACAAAATCAAAGGACGAAGTCTAAGAACGCACTAACCTCACAAGCTTTTCTGGTGGGTAATTCATAACTATAGCTTCCTGAATGATACCACCGGGCCACCGCTAAAAGAAGAATGATCAGCTCTGAAATCTTATTACCGCACAGCACGGATCCTGAAAAGGGAAGAAATTAAATGAAACACCGAGTTAGAACATTCAAATCTCAATTGCATGCCAGACATACATAGTTAGAAACAAGGTCAGCGGCGAAAGAATATACTACGGCACAAACATTGAAGATGTCAAAATCACAGACATCAAAGACAACTGGAAAACAAGACATCAAATTAGTTATAGCCAATCACTTAAAAAACTGAAAAAAAAAAAGAAATTAGTTAACTACTCTCCCTTCACATGAGGAATTACTAGAACATAACCTCGTTAATCGTTGTACAATCATAATAATTAGTGCCAAAATAAAAAGGATAAAGTCAAATATGGCGTTTATAATAAAGTTGCAGACGAGCCACTAACTCAAATGACTAAAAACCAAAAATATCTGAATAATTCGATATCGTACTTTGACACTAATATAGGGAATGACAAGTAATTACATGATTATTAGAGTAGAAAAAAAACGAATAAATAAATAAAGAAGACGGTAAAAAGCAAGCAACTTTATTGAAAAATCAGTTATCGAAGCATTTAATCCTGTTTGCGAAAATAAGGAGCACTAAAGTGTCAGGAACAATTTAATTTTAAAAAATTCCTCTATAAAAGCAGATTAAACTACAAATCAAATTTATTAAAAGAGTATAGAAGAGGAGGAGAAAGGAAACATACAAGGATTAAGAAGGAAATCTGAGCGTGATAGAAAAAAATTATTGTTATTGAAACTAAAAGTTGCTTCTTTACCTTCTTCTTCAAAGAGGGAAAAAGGGTAGGGAAGTGGAAGAAATTTCCTGGAAATGTCTAGGTAGGGTAGGGTCTTAAATTTATTTATAAAATATAAAATTACAAAAATAAAGACACGAAGGACTTAAAGAAAGTGGTGTTTGGGAAGAAAGAAATTGTTGTGAATTGGAGTGGGTCCCAGTGGGGATACTATTCACTCTTTTGTTGGTGAACTCTCAGTCAGTCAGTCAGTCCGGTTCGCTATTCTCCACTTTCATTTTTCCGATGCGAGAGTTTCACTCACTCTACCGTTCAACTCATCAGATGATTCTTACAGGTGTTCCCCTGCTCAAAATTGCGATTACTCCCTGTAATTCCGCTAATTTTGATATTTAATTTTTATATTTTAAATGTTTAAAATTTAAATTCTCTTCTTTTTTATTTTAAAAAATTAAAATTTTAGTTCAAACCTATTAAGTCTTGTTAATGAAGGCTAAAGCCCTGAGGTTTAGGCAGGGGACTCTCCCCCATGCTACTTGTCTCTTCAACTAGGTTTATTTTTTTATTTTGATATCTAAATTTCTTTTATTTTAAATTAATATTTAAATTATTATTTAATTATTGGGTTCAACTTTTTTTATTATAGTATTAAAAAACAATCAACTAATCAGAATGTGTCATGTGATATATTTAATCAATCGCAATATGTTACATAACAATTAACTTAGGGTCTGTTTGATAGGGGGAAAATATTTTCCGGAATTGGTTTTCCACATTTTCCGGTGTTTGTTTGTTGGAAAATATTTTCCCTATGTAAAATCAATTACAAACACGGGAAATAGTAGCCTTTAGTTTTGGAAAATGTCTTACCGTTTCTGATTCGGTAAGACATTTTCAGGAAAATTTTCCTTTCCCTTTCCCTTCCCCTTCCCCTTCCCCTTCCCCTTCCCCTTCCCCTATTCTTGACACCTGATCTTCTGCTTGCCATCAGCCAACACCGATTCTTAACACCAGACACCGGCGTTCATCAAGTCTGGGAATTCTGCCCTGAATCAGGAACCCCAGAAGGTGGAAATGGCTTTTTGTGCGTATTCCTTCAGATGAGGTTAAATGAAGAAAATGAAAGATGCTTACTCTACCTGGATGCTTTTACGAGAAAGCCGCTTATAGCAACAGCAGAAAGGCAACTGCTGGAACGCCATATACCTGCCATTCTTGATAAGGTGTGAATTGAATTTTTGGTTGTTCTTTGTGCTTTGAACACCTTGAATTTGCATCTTCTTAGTAGCTATGGTTTCTCTAATTTGTGCAGGGATTTATGATGCTGATGGATGGACACCGTATCGAGGACCTTCAGAGGATGTACTCACTGTTTTCAAGGGTCAATGCAAATCACTCAGGCAGGCCATAAGCTCATATATTCGGAGAACTGGGCAGAGCATTGTCATGGATGAAGAGAAAGACAAGGACATGGTGTCTTCCTTGTTAGAATTCAAGGCTTCACTTGACTCCATATTAGAAGAAAGCTTTTCCAAGAATGAGGCATTTTGCAACACCATTAAGGATTCTTTTGAGCATCTAATTAATCTTCGTCAGGTTAGCATGTTTGTCCTTTGTATTTGGAGATTATTTTATTTTTAAACTGCATGTTCATTTACCTTTAAACCAGTAAAGTAAATTCCTAATTTAGATCATCATATTTTGAACTTGACTGATGGTCGAATTTTATTGTGTTTAATAGAATCGACCTGCTGAGCTTATTGCTAAGTTTCTGGATGAAAAGCTTCGTGATGGTAATAAGGGTACTTCTGAAGAGGAATTAGAGGGTACACTTGATAAAGTTTTGGTTTTATTCAGGTTCATCCAGGTAGAGTTTCCCACAAAAATGATTAAATTTACTTTTTTCCCCCAAGTAACAGTTTTCCTTTTATGCATTTCTTTCTTTCTTGCCTCACTAGTTAATGCTAGAGTTGTGAATGGCATTTTTGTTGATAATTAAGGGCAAGGATGTTTTTGAAGCATTCTATAAGAAAGATCTTGCTAAAAGGCTGCTGTTAGGGAAGAGTGCTTCTATTGATGCAGAGAAATCCATGATTTCTAAGGTCAGTATGTTCTTCGCATTAAATGGTGTGTCTTCAGAAGATTGTATTAAATTGTTAATTTGTTATGTTCTTGCGATGCTGCAGCTGAAGACAGAGTGTGGCAGCTAGTTTACAAACAAACTTGAAGGAATGTTTAAGGTTTACCTCTATATCCTTTTTTGTATAAGTTTGTAAAAGAAATGCATTCCATAGGTTACCATTGGAATTTCTAATCATCAATCTGGTGAACTGCATCCTTTAGGGTTTTGTAAACATGGGCAGTCCATAACTTTTATATCCACTAAGAGTCTAAGAATATGTTACCTGTTAGTGGTGGTATTGTCTCCAGTAGTGTTACCCCTCATGACATGAGTTGGATTAATTATGTGTAATTCCTGTAAGCAGAATGTGTTGAACTAATGACCATGTAATAAGTTTGTTGTGCCTGAGGGTAGATCATATAAATATATAAGAAAATAATTGAATCATGTCAGAGTAGAAGAGAAAAGTACTCAGCAAGTTAAATTATCTTCTATTTCTTGGAGTACCTACTTGTGTACTGGTTGATGTAAGATCAAACAATTTACATAATATATGGAGTTTGTTTGATACTGGAATTTATTTTTGTGACTAGATTCTTAGGTCTAAAATATGTTCACATGCAAACAACATTTACTCTTAAATTTTGTGCACTTTAGTGGACTACCCAGAAATCTAAAATATGTTCACATGCAAACAACATTCCACTTGTTGAGTAGATATTATGTTATGAACTAAAGACATAATTATGTTATTATTGTCTGCTAGCTCTCTGGAAAATATTATGTTATGAACTAATTTTAATGGGTTCTTTAGTTGTCCTAATTCTTGGCAGAGCACTCAAGTCTGTGTAGCTGCTGTAAACATGGACAAATATCAATATGCAGGCTTTAGGTGGGTGAGCCATTAGTACATTTATGCCCATAAAGAACCTGCGTTACATTACATTACATTAAAGGTTTCAATAAGTTCATTAAACAAATTTACAAATGAAAGATTGTAAATTTAGTGAAGAATGTATCTATTTCGATCTTGGTTTAAAGTTTTTATGACATAGAATTGCATGCAATGCTGATATTTTCCTTTGGAGCAAATTGAGTTCTTTTTGGCTTTCTACAATAAATAGACTATGTTTCTAGCATTACTGTTTTATTTTTCAAAGAGTTGTATATTGCCTTTGGGTCCATAATTTGATTCCTTTTTTTATGTGTTCTTACTAATATAAGTTTTCTATTTCTGTTTGTTTGAAGTTCATGAGCATGTTTTGTATAAACATGAACAACTGTTGCAATGTATGGAGGTTGTTCATGTCTTTTTTAAATGATGATCCTGATGAATCATGTTTGTGAACATATTATCTTGTCAAGGTTATAAATAGTAATTTCAAATTCCCAATAGATTTAGTTAATCTTGCTTTTTAATTTGATGTGCCCGTTTTTAGAACATTGCTTTGTTATCTGATATATCTTTTATGGAAGGTTTCTTGATTCTTACACATTGCTTCCTTTGGAGTGGAAGGAGCTGTCATTCTAATAATCGCCAAATACTAATACAGATTATTGTAGTTCTTCTATAAGAATGATTATGGTTGGAAAAATTTCTGAGACTGTCATGTTTGGACTTTTGTCAACTCCTAATTCAGTCTCGTTTTGTTAGTTCATTGGTAGTTAATTTAGGGTTGAAGATATTGATACTTTTATGTGCTGTAATATTATGCACTTGGACAATGTTGTTACTATGTGGTGTACTACTAATTATGTATTTGGATAATATTATTTCTAGTACTCATTATGGTTTCGAAGTAATTTATAATTATTCAATATTCTTACTAGTACTCATTGTGGATAATATTTTTTTAATTTATAACGATCAATATTGTAGCTTATTATTGAGTATTATTATAAATAAATCATTGCAATATATGTAAAAACAATTTAAAATATAAAAAATTATTAATATATATTAATATATGTAAAAAATAACTTTTCCGGAAAATATTTTCAGGAAATCTGTCAAACAGCAGAAAATATTTTACACAGATTCAATCAAACACCAGAAAATATTTTCCAGTAAGTCATTTTACAGAAAAGTAAAACATTTTTCAGAAATCATTTTACGGAAAACATTTTACTGCCAATCAAACAGACCCTTAATTTAAAATTAAAATATTAAATTTAAATTTAGAAAAAACCTTTTAACTGTGACTCACTGTTCGACGGTTGATTGGCGTTGATCCCCATTGACTGATGTTGACTATCATTGACCATCCACATATCATTATTAGAATGTGCCATGTATCTTTTTTTTGTTTTTTTAATATTATATATAGTCTATTTATTAAAAACTAAAAAAACATATATAATATATAACAATTCAAAAAAATTTTAAAATTTTCAAAATAATTATAAAACTCTAAAAGTCAAAATAATTTTATAAAAATTTAAAAAAGTATTTAACTTTAAAAAAGAGAACTTAAATTTTCAGATATATATTCTAGAAAAAAACTTAAATTGTTTTGAATTTAGATATATTATTTTGAATTCTTAGAATTTACAATTTTTGAAAAACTAAAACTTATGTCAAGTTTTCTAGAATATAATTTTTGAAAATTCATGGTCTTTTTTGTAATTTTTTAAAAATTTAAATAATTTTTTATATTATTTTGAATTTTTGAAATTTATATTTATATATTTTAGAATTTTATAAATTTTAAGTCTTTTTAATTTTTGTTTGCCTCATGTTACATTTTAGTCACTTATGTTTGAAATGTTACATTTTAGTCACTTATGTTATTATTTTGTTACGAAGTGATCACTCTTCCGTTAAGTTCTGTTATCTCCCTAACGGTAATCCTACGTGGCAGTCCAACTAGATATTAAGTGCCAACTTAGATTTCCAAATGAGATGAAAATAGATTTTTAATTAAATAAATTTAATTAATTAAAAAATTTAAACCCAAAATCTTAGTAGAAAAAATCGTTCATCTCCTCTATTTTTTTTTAGCTTTCTTTTTCATTAGACTAAAAAAATCTATTATCATCAGAATTTTTTACATGTACAAAAACAAAAGAGGATTCAATGGAGGTTCCAAGTATGTCTTCTTTACCGATAAATTTATGTTCTAAGACTTAAAATCAAGTGGCTTGTTTGTTCAATCCGATTTTTGTTTGTTTGTTTGTTTGTTCTAAGACAAATTTATGTCTTCTTCACGTTCTTGAATAATTGGTTTCTCAATCCGATTTTTTTTATCTAAACCGGCTTGTTTGTTCACAATCCCTTTGTAGGGATTCCATGTAACACCCCTTACTAATGTTTGATGCCGGAACAGGGTACGAGGCATTACCGGACTTAATCACTAATCATCGTATAAAAACCGATTCATAATTTCACTTTAATTTAAAACTTTTTCAAACACATTCAAGTTGTCCCTTAAAAAGAGCTTACAAGGCCCATATCATGCTTTAATTCAACCACACACATAGGCAAGCATGCACATTCATAAATTGCATCATTTATTAATAACATAATCAAGACTATCTACTTTAAATGACTTTATACAATAGAGACCTTCAAATAACATAGGTCAGTATTTTAAACCAATTCCTAGCAACTTAATAACAATTAAACGAGTCTCCATACATGCCAAAGACTTAAAATACTTTAAAACATTTATATATCGATCAATAGTTTGATAGTGTGATTTAACCTCCGGCGACCTCCAACTCGATCTAACATCTGCGACACTATAGGAAAAAGGAAAGGAAGGGAGTAAGCATTATAGCTTAGTAAATAACTATGTAAATATTAATAAACAATACATTATCATACTTTAAACAAAGTCACAATATGTTCCCGGAATATTACCATCACAAACACACATACTTTCACTATTACATTACAATCATAAACAGGTTCAAAATAAGTTGTCTAGCAGAGTTCCAGCAACTAAATTATTTATTTCTGAAGCTACAGAACTCCAAATTACAAACCGTTAATTTTTATTGAAACTATATTCACATATATTCTTACCATAAAATTTTCAAAATTTTTGATCTAGCCAATTAGTACAGTTTATTCATTGAAGTTACCCTTGTTTCACTACTCAACTGTTCTGACCACTCTTCACTACGAATCAATTTTCTCCTCATACAGAATTCAAAGGATGTTATCGTTTATTTTATTTGAAACTAGACTCATTAAGGATTTCAAGAATATAAATTATATCCCCTAATTATTTTTTATAATTTTTAATGATTTTTCCAAGTCAGAATAGGGGATCACGTAGTCATTCTGAACCAATCTCTCAAAAACTTAAATATCTCATAATATAGAATTCCTTTGCTTGCTCTGTTTCTGTTATATGAAAATAGACTCATTAAGATCTAATTTCATATCTCATTTAGTCTCTGATTCAATTTTTACTATTTTTGGTAAATTTTTAGATTCACATCACTGCAACTATCCAGAACAGTTTTATTGTCAATTTTGATCTTTCACACTTCAATTGTATTCATCACTTTCCCATAACAATCTTTCCAATTTCCAATCACATATCGAGCATATTGATCATAAGTTACACACGTATATACTTACACTTATCATCACAAAGTCATACACAATTTCATTTAATCAATTTCCCAGTTATGCTTCGGAATAATAACAGATACGCGATGGTATCGCACACAACCCACCTTTAAAATAGAAGCTCTCTTTTACGCATAGTGGCCTTCACTTAGCACCACTCATGTGACCTAGCTCGATTGTACACATTATTTTGGCTCTCTTGTACACATGGTGAACACTTAGTACCACCCATGTGACCTAGCCAGTTTATCTCGTAGCTCTCTTGTCTACATGGTGTCCTTCACCTGGAACCACGCATGCGACCTAGCTACATATATCCCGTAGCTCTCTTGTCTACATGATGTACACATAGTATCACCCATGCAACCTAGCTACATCATAATGTCTCGTAGCTCTCTTGTACACATGATGTGCACTCAGCACCATACATGTGACCTAGCTACATACCATCTGTATCACCTAATCTTTCCGAAGGTTCAACCGAGATTTCTCTCTCTTTCTAATACTTGATTCCATGCTTCCAATAGTCAATTATGATTCAAAAATCAGCTACAATACATAAAATATGCTGAAATACAAAAACATAATAAAGATAATGTACTATTTACATACAAACTTACATACTTTCTCATTTCCATGTCGAATTAATATTGAACATTTAAATCATCATAATTATACTTACTTTCAACACCTCGGAAATCATAGTAAATATATCAATTTTACATTGAAACATGCATAAATTAATGCTTATTATACATATGAACTTACCTCGATACTAAAAGGGCCATTTTACCAACTTTCCTAATTTTCGATTTTTCTCCCATTCTAGATTCAAATCTCATTTTCCAGGATCTAAAACATCATATTTTACTTATTTAATTAATGTAATATTAAAAACAGTCCTTAACTCAAACTTTTGTAAAATTACAATTTTGCCCCTAAACTTTTGCATATTTACACTTTTACCCCTAGGCTCGGGAATTAAACTTCATCCCTTATTATTATGTTTTATGACATGCTGATCATTTTTCCCTTCTATAGCAACAGCAAATTCTCACTCTAACACATAGTTATGAACAATAATAACTTTTACCGATTAAGCCGTTTTACTCATTTTTGCTTAAAACCGCTTAGCAAAAGTTGTTTAACATAATTTCAGCCTTCATATTATACCATAAAGCATCAAAATAAACACATTTCACCTATGGATATTTTTCTAAATATGAACCC
Organism: Gossypium hirsutum; assembly: GCF_007990345.1. Taxonomy (NCBI): domain Eukaryota; kingdom Viridiplantae; phylum Streptophyta; class Magnoliopsida; order Malvales; family Malvaceae; genus Gossypium; species Gossypium hirsutum. The sequence continues at coordinate 51,100,742 of NC_053431.1, read as the reverse complement.
TAGCTTAAATTATTGCTAGAATAAGCTTAATCAAGTTACCAGGATTCCAAAATCATAAAGAACTTGAAAAACGAGGCTAGAATGGACTTACTATTGAGATTGGAAAGCTTGAAAACCCTAGCCATGGCTTCCCCCATGCTAATTTTACCTCCATGAAAATGATGAGTCAATTTTGGCTTTATTTTCCCTTTTTATTTCTTTTAATTACCAAATGACTAAAATGTCCTTAAGGCCTTTCTTTAAAATTTTGTCCTATTCATGCCCATTTTTGTCCAAACAAAATATAATGGTCTAATTACCATTCAAGTACTTATGAATTAGAACACATATTTTGTAACTTTTACAATTTAGTCCTAAAAGTCTAATAAAGCACTTTATCAATAAAATTACTTAACGATATTTTTACACAATATTTTAATCAATAAATAAACCTTAAAACTTAATCGAAATAAATTTTTTGACTTTGAATTCGTGGTTCTAAAACCACCGTTTCGTTAAGGCCCTAAATCGGGCTGTTACAGCAACTTCTGCAAATAAGCCCTAATAGGTAAATTATACATGCAATCTATAAAATGTCTTATCAATACTCTAACACATGCATCTAATCACTCGATAAATCATAAAAAATAATCGAAATAAACTTTTCTATCTTAGATTTGTGGTTTCACAACCACTATTCCATTTAGGCCCTATTTCAAGATGTTACATTCCATATTTTTCAAGTGTCCTGTTTAGTGATTGTCGGAAGAGGATGGGGGTTGATCTACTAATTAAGTAGCTTACAAGTTGTAGGAAATTTGGCAATCATGATAATGAAAATTTTCACTCGAAAGTACCAAAACATGTACTTGCATTTATGCCACGTTGAGGCGTTTTGTGTTTTGTGTTTTTGCCCATGTGGGTACTTTTAGAGATGATCGAAGGAGTATGTTTCATCATGCTTAAATGGTTTGTATCTAGTTCTTTGGGGTTTATCTTCCTGTTGGTTTCTAAAAAAACACTGGGAACATAAGTAAAAGGATAATTCCAAATATTTAGATAGTCCTTGTTGCTGTAAACTGTTGATTGAACTGAATATACCTTATTGGTTTTGAGGGTCCAATGATTTGTAAGATAATTTTAGCCTGTTTATAGGTTTTATCTTTTGCATTTCAACCTCTTTGGCTTTTAGTTTTTTTTTCTGCTTATTAAGGAATGTGTTGTGCCAAAGTACATGACACAGGTTGTGGGACTTGTTAATCACTCGGTTACTTATGTTCTTAAAGAAGTTTTTTTCATTCTTGTACTAATTTGATGGTTATTTATGAGTTTGTAAGTGCTCTGTTCTTTTTCTCTCCCAACTTACCCTCTGTTAATTACAGGTTTTATGATATTAATGTACTTATTTGAAACTTATTTGGACTTACGGCAACATGCTGCTCTCAAATTGACAACTCTTCCAAAAACATTGGAAGGAGTAATCAGCCAAAAGAAATTTGAAAAGTTTCGAGCCTATAGTCTTTATATGAGGTTGGTTTGTTGTTCCTATTGATCATTTACTAGATTACATTGTTACATTAGGGAATAATCAAGCTTCCTTTTAACTTGATTTGATATAGTCCTTGATGCATCTCTCTTATTTCCCAGCCACTTCCATTTTGTTCATGAGTTTGTGACGATCCTGATAGATTCTGCAATTTTGTTCTTTGGCAAATTGCCTTGGTTTTGGAAGGTGAGTTGTTTTCTGTTTAATAAATGGATCATCCTTTTTGTTGATTGTCACTATCTTGTAAATTAATTGTTATTTATTACAGAAATCAGGAATTTTCTTGCCTTTACTTGGTCTAAATGAAAAGAATGAAATATTGCACACCCTTTCATTTTTGGCTAGTGTTATGATATGGCCACAAGCTAGTTCATGATCTTTTCTTTGTCTTCTGCATTCCTTAATACAATTATCATTTTGTGTAAGTTAACACAGACCATTTATTTGTGGTTTTATATTGCAGATCACTGACCTACCCTTTTTTCTTTATTCAACTTTTGTAATCGAGGCCCGCCATGGTTTCAATAAAGTTCGTATTCTTAATCGCTAAATCTCTTTCTTGCTTCTTTATTTATTGCTATTTTTGGAACTTCTTTTTTAATTTTAAGATCACACTTATCTTGTTGTTCCTAATTATTTTCTCATATGTTTGGCAGCAAACAATATGGTTATTCTTTAAGGACCTTATCAAAGGAATATGTCTTGCTATTATACTTGGTCCACCCATTGTTTCTGCTAGTATTGTCATAGTATAGGTAAAACTGTGTACATTTCTAGCATTTGGTCTCTCTGGTCAAATATTACCGGTCCATTCTATTATAATCAGACAATTGTTAGCTTAACAACGAGATTTTATGGTCTTAATTACTCTCTAGTCTTTTTGCTATTATTGTTATCCTTCTCTGACTATGGTGAATCTTTATTTTGTGATTACAGAGTGGAGGTCCTTATCTGGTTATCTATCTTTGGGCATTTATGTTTGTACTTTCTCTTGTAATGATGACAATTTACCCTGTTCTGATAGCTCCACTTTTTAATAAGTTCACCCCTATGAGTATTTCTTAACCATTGTGTCATAGTTTCATTCAACCTTCCTCGTTTCCCCTAAGTCTAATTACGTTTGTTTTGCCTTGGATGGCACTGTGGGAAATAGCTTCCTGAAGGAGAGCTCAGATTTAAGATTGAGAATTTACGTTTGTTGATGATCAAGTTGCTGTAGTCCCACCTACAAATACTTTTTATGCTTATGCATTGTCGATCCACTCCTACTAAGAGATGATTAGAAGAAGCTAACAAGGTTGAAGAGGACAAGGAAGAAATCATAGGTGTAAATAAAATATGAAACAGACATGTAAATTTGAAATTAATTACCAAATAATATGAACAATTTCATGCTAGAAAAATCAGAATCTTTTGTCTCGTAGTTAACAATTATTTTCACTTAATTGGCATTGTAAAAACGAGAGAAAGAAATAAACAGGCACTGCATTACTTTGATCCTGTATTTATATATATTTTTTACTTCAATTGGTTGTTTATTTGGTCTACAAAATGAAAGTAATCAATTTTAATTTCACATGTGGTTGTCCTTACCATGAATACCACACTTATAGTTTATGAAAATTTTACTCTATAAGTTTGCTGTACAAGATATATATTTTAGTTTATCTATATATATTAGTGTGAGGATGAAAATAAACTTATGAGATATGCAAATGAGATCCTTAAAAGAGTCGAACATAATGCATAGTGAGGCAAAAAATGGCATATAGATGATATCCTTAAAAGATGTAATAAGAGTTGAACTATTTTACTCCCCTTTGAGAGAATATGTATAATCTAACATTTCTCAAGTAATTGCCCAATAGTTTAACATTTCAAAAAAAAATTGTTTCAAACCCTCTATTAAGACAAAATGTATAATCTAACTATTGTTAACATGATTCAACAACCCTTCCAAAAAGATATATTCTTTATTCACAAAACAAATTTCCTTTTGAAAGGTAATTTGGCCCTAAAATTTGCTGTAAGGTTTGAGCTTTGTTGCGTTAAGGGTGGTTGGCTTGATGTGTTATCCATTGAAGTGGCTTGGTTCGAAATTTGTAGGCTCAATGATTGGCTTGTCATTTGGATACCCCCAACAATCCTTTTGCAAGTCCTTGTATTATGGCCTGGTTTGCCACATTTTGTGCAGTTAGCTTGCTGTCCTATCTTGCTTAATTTTGGTCCACTCTTTCTTGCTTCACCTACTTCCTTCCTCCTTGTTTGTTTGGGTCTTCCTGTGGGCCTTCTAATTATAGGAGGAATAATGGGTTCCATGTCCCTCACATGTTCCCATGCATAGGACCTATACACAAAAATTTAAAGATGTCAAAAACATTTTATAAATAAGTAATATTTCATAAAGGTTTAGAGTTTTAAGGCTATTACCTTTTACAGGGTTAATCAAGTGGCTGTAAATATTCAACTGGGTAGTGACAGTATAACATGTATTGATGTAAGTTTCAGGGCTCACAGCAAGTAATTGCATGCAAGAAACAACATGATTACATGGGATTCCTGATAAGTCCCATTTTCTGCATGAACAAGAGGAGTTGAAGAGGTCAACCACATGCTTGTTGCCTAATCCACAGTCTACCTCATACTTCTCGTTTCCAGCATATACCGGCCATATACTACAAACAAAGTAACATTTTAAAGTTAAAAACTTTTCCATTCAAGTAACAGAATTCAAGCTAAGTAAAAAAGAGTTAGCAAAACTTACTTATTGGACTGACTAGCAATTTCAAACAACTTCTTCTGTATCCTTGGACATAAAGGTCTAGGATACTTCTCAGCAGCCTCTCTCATAGAAACCAACCTAGTCATGACTTTTCTTCTAATTATTTCCAACATCATTAGGATAGGTTTATCTCTAGCTTCTAAAATGATCTGTAATGAGAGGAGAGTAAGTCCTTAAATAACTCCATAATAATTATACAACATGAAGTGATAAATGGTTAGATTTAAAAAATAAATTTTAACCTTGTTGAAACATTCATTGTTGTTGTTCAATAGTAGATCAAATTTGCATCTGGTTGAGAAATGGGCTCTTGACCAAGTCCTTGGATCCTTGTCACGCAGCAAAGCCTCAGCAGATTCTGATAGTGACCTCATTTCAGACATTGCTTCTTCAAATTGTCTTGGAAAAGTTGCTTTAGTAGCTTTCCAGTAAGTGAGACGCATAACTTGGCCTCTAAATCCTTCTATGTTTTTAAAATTGTTGTAAAGATGTCTGGCACAATTTCTTGCTTCAGCATTAGGGAACAACAAAGAAATCGCTTCTATTAAACCCTGTAAAACAATTAAAACAACATGATAAGCAATCATTTTTATATAAACAATTTAGCGTATACTATGACTTTATAGTACCTTTTGTTTGTCAGACATGAAGCATATATTGTAGGAGTTGTCGATCTCCAAATCCCTCTATAACAACTCGAGGAACCAAAACCATGATTGTTTGTTTTCACTCTCAACTGCAGCAAAAGCCACTGGATATATATAATTATTGGCATCAACCCCAACAGCAACAAGCAAATGTCCACCATAATATCCCTTAAGCCAACACCCATCTAACCCTATAATTCTCCTACAACCAATTAACCAACCTGACTTGCATGCTTCAAGGCATATATAAAGCCTTTGAAATAGCCTACAGTCTAATTTACAGATGGTTGTTGTACCAGGGTTGCTTCTCCTTAACTCAAGTAAATAATCGTATGTATTGGCATATTGGGCTTTGTGATTCCCTTGAACTAGTTCCAGAGCCCTAATCTTAGCCCTCATACATTTAGTCCGAGACACTATTTTTCCAAAATCCACCCTAATATCATTTTGTAAAGATGTTAAGGAATAATTGAGATCAACTTGAAATTTGTGTAAATAATGTCTAGCCATCCACTTTGAAGTAATATTTTTATTTTTCATTACCTTGCCACACTTATGGTGGTTGACTAATGTCTTAATTTTCCAACTCCCATCCATTGGATCCTTGGGATTTAATTTGGATGCTTACAACGTCCATGTACAACTAGGTACATAGACTGCTTTCACCCTAAGCTTGTCATTCCTAGTTAGTTTGGTTACTACCCTATTTATCCTCCCATACTATTTAACTGCATCTTTTAAAATGTCTCTACTAGGGAAAACCAAACCCTTTATCAATATAGGGTTCCTCATATCAGTTTGAGGATTGAATAGAGGGTACTTTTTATTCCCATATTTATCATAATCCACATCATTATTCAAATCATCATCACTGTTACTATTAAAATCATCTTCTAAACCCCAACAACTTGAACCAAGTAAGTGGTCTAACCCCTTATGTATCATTTCACCTACTAGTTCAACCTCTGGTTCATCTACCCTATCACCATCAGACTCAAAAGAATCAGAATAAGAAGTACCTGACTCATAAGCTTTATATGAACTATCATCTGAGTCAGACGCTTCTCCTCCAAAATCTCCCCATAAAGTATTTTGTTCAACATCAAACCCTAAACCAAAAAAGGAAAATAAAATATTATATTAGTATCAACAAATTGCACAACAATTCAAACCTGAAAAAACATTATATCAACTTCAGTTCAATTTCAAAAAACACCACTAATGAATTCATGAACATTTTAGGACATTCGGACAGCAATTGATATTCACATTTAGACAGCATTAAAATACACAATCTAGAACATGAAAACAATAGTCATTATTCACATTTTGACAACATAAATATGCGCATTAAGATACATTGTGACAGCAGCTGTAAGTTACATTTGAACAGCATAAATATGCACATTAAGAGACATTTTGACAACAACTATAAATTACAAGTACAAATTGTTAACACATTGTGGCAAAATTGGGAAACTTCAATCTTTACTTGGACAATTAGAGTGAAGTTAACATTATATACATATTTAAATCAATTATTTTTTATACACTTGCATCAAACTACACCTGAGTTAAAATGAAAAGCTGAAACATAAGCATAAAAGACTGACAAAAAATAAGGTTTGTTTTGCTAGGACAGCGACAAAAATTGAGCAATCACAGTTCATTACAAAAATTGAGCAACCACAGTATCTATAAATGATTAAGTTCAAGCTATATAAATTATATTAAAAATAAGATGATCATTGCAAAATAAAAATAAAAAGGAAGGCTCTTTTCACTAGCAGTAACATGTAATTAAGTAAACCATGTATTTTTCTGTTTCATAATCTTAGCCTGAACTAGTATCGCATTGCAAATAACATAATATGACCCATGTCAACAATGTAAACAGACACACACATATTAAATTTAAATTTAAATCCATAAAAATTTATGTACTTATATTCATGCATTTATACGAACACAAGAAAGATATGAAAATTTACAAGAACAAGCACAAATGAAATTCAGGAAGAAACCAGTTTTACAGCAGGCTTCGATACAAGAACAGCCACAAAATTTTGCATGTTTTCAACTGAGAAATGAAGGTGAAGCTTATTGTTAGCTTCAATTATGGCCGAATAGAAAAACCCAGTTTTACATCAGGCTTTGATACAATAATTCACCGGGAATGATGGTTTGGGCTTCAAAGATTAAGAAACTGTTTTCACTTTTTGAAAGAAAAAGACAAACTTTTTAAGTATATGGCTTTCATCTAAGTAAAAACAAAAATGAAACTTATAAACCCAGAGGCTGTATTCGCTGCAAAGGAACTGAAAATCAGTAACACATATTTCTCATGGAAGAATAACCAAAGCTGAAAATCAGCAAATTAAGCTCTCATACTATCTTATCTGACACAGTACTGTGAATTTAAACAAAAAATCTGTTTGTGTCTCAAGAAAATGTTCGTTCCTTTCTACAAAAATTCTATTTCAACGACGAACAAAAAGAAAACGAAACCCTAAATAAAGGAAAAATGGTTAGAAAAACCAAAAAAATAAGTTCCAATATCGAAGAGCTTAAATGTCAGCTACATGTAAAGAATTAAACTTCTTTTTTTAGCAACCAACAGGAAGATAAACACCAAAGAACTAGATGCAAACAATTTAAGCATGATGAAACATACTCTTTCGATCATCTCTAAAAGTACCCACATGGGCAAAAACATAAAACATAAAATGCCTCAACGTGAAGAAACCAGTTATTCAAGAATGTGAATAAGACATAAATTCTTCTTAGAACAAACAAAAAAATAAACAAAAATCGGATTGAGCAAACAAGCCACTTGATTTTAAGTCTTAGAACATAAAATTGTCGGTAAAAAGACATACCTGGATTCTCCATTGAATCCTCTTTTGTTTTTGTACGTGAATAAAAAATTCTGATGATAATAGATTTTTTTAGTCAAATGAAAAAGAAAGCTAAAAAAAATAGAGGAGATGAATGGTTTTTTCTACTAAGATTTAGGGTTTAAAATATTTAATTAATTAAATTTATCTAATCAAAAATCTATTCACATCCTATTTGGAAATCCAAGTTGGCACTTAATATCTAGTTGGACTACCATGTAGGATTACCGTTAGGGAGATAACATAATTTAACGGAAGAGTGATCACTTCGTAACAAAATAATAATATAAGTGACTAAAACGTAACATTTCAAACATAAGTAACTAAAATGTAACCTGAGATAAACAAAAGTGACTATTTTTGTAGTTTACCTTTAATTTTTATATTTTAAATGTTTAAAATTTAAATTCTCTTCTTTTTTATTTTAAAAAATTAAAATTTTAGTTCAAGCCTATTAAGTCTTGTTAATGAAGGCTAAAGCCCTAAGGTTTAGGCAGGGGACTCTCCCCCATGCTTAATTTGTCTCTTCAACTAGGTTTATTTTCTTATTTTGATATCTAAATTTCTTTTATTTTAAATTAATATTTAAATTATCATTTAATTATTGGGTTCAACCTTTTTTATTATAGTATTAAAAAAACGATCGTCATATGGAACCAATCAGAATGTGTCACGTGGCATATTTAATCAATCGCAATATGTCACATAACAATTAACTTAATTTAAAATTAAAATATTAAATTTAAATTTAAGAAAAACTTTTAACTGTGACTCACTGTTCGACGGTTGATTGGCGTTGATCCCCATTGACTGATGTTGACTATCATTGACCATCCACATATCATTATTAGAATGTGCCATGTATCCTTTTTTTTGTTTTTTTTAATATTATATATATTCTATTTATTAAAAATTAAAAAAACATATATAATATATAACAATTGAAAAAAAATTAAAATTTGCAAAATAATTATAAAACTCTAAAAGTCGAAATAATTTTTATAAAAATTTAAAAAAGTATTTAAATTTAAAAAAGAGAACTTAAATTTTCAGATATATATTCTAGAAAAAAAACTTAAATTCTTTTGAATTTAGATATATTATTTTGAATTCTTAGAATTTACAATTTTTGAAAAAACTAAAACTTATGTCAAGTTTTTTAGAATATTATTTTTTGAAAATTCATGGTCTTTTTTGTAATTTTTTAAAAATTTAAATAATTTTTTATTATTTTGAATTTTTGAAATTTATATTTATATATTTTAGAATTTTATAAATTTTAAGTCTTTAATTTTTTTGAATTATTTATGTATTACATATTATTTTTTACATTTTTAATCAATATAATATATAAAATATTAAAAAATATATATGTGGCGTGTTCTAATAATGTCACGTGGAGAGTCAACAGTGATCGATGCTAGTAAACATTGATTAATAGTGATCAATGGTGAGTCAAAGTCAAGGGTTTTTTTAATTTAAATTTAATATTTTTATTTTAAATAAACTTAATTACCATATGGCAAATTGTGATTGATTGGATGTACTACATGGTTCATTTTGATTGGCACCATATGACGACCATTTTTTAACACTGTTACAAAAAAAAAGGTTGAATTGGGTAACAGAATGAAAGTTTAAGCATCAATCTGGGACAAAAAAAGTTTAACTACCAAAATAGAAAAATAGGCATAATTCAGGGGTCAAACTGAGCATTAAGCCTAAAAATTATGTGTGCACTAGTTTTTTTTTTTGGTGAAAAATGTAAACAGTATTACAACTTAAAACCTCCTAAAAGACTCTAAAGGCTTTGTCTTGTTGAATAGTCGTAACCATCAAATCAGGAAATACTTCAAATAACTGGAGGGGTGTCTGCTAAGAGAGACTAATCTTTGCCATGTGATCAGCAATTAAGTTACACTCCCTAGGAACATACTTAATTTCCCGTTGGCCTTCAGAGCACAAAAGTCGTTTAACTCTTTTGAGCAAGGTAATACCGGAATCCACTGTTTCTTTAAAAGACAAGGCCCTTACCACTTCAGGATTATCAATCTGAATCCGGATTTTCTTATAACCCTTGCTTAAAACAATGAGAATTCCATCAAGGATACCCTAAAGTTCTACCTCCAAAGGTGAACATCTGTACAAATAATGAGTGAACCCTAAAATTCAATTGCCAACACCACGCCTCCCACTGAAGCATTTCCTGAATCTCTAGCCACTGCTCCATCAGAAAATAAGTGAACCTAATTATCTGCAATGTGGTGATGAATTTTCGAATTGGATGCAATAGATTTGGCTCCAATTAGGAATGGTTCAAAATGTTGAGCTCAACTGGCAGAGGTTTTAATAATCTCATAGGCCATTTAATTAATGTTTTGGAAGATGAAAAGATTCCTATTCTTCTAAATTCTCCAAGCGATTAGTAATTCCCTTATCCTGCAACTTATCATGACAACAAAGATTAGTGGAAAACTAAATTTGAAAAGAGTAAGAAAAAAACCTGGATTGCTTCTCTGTAACACCCCGTACCCTGGGTCCCATGACGGGTCTGAAAATGAGGCATTACCTAACTTAAACTTATGCATATAAACGTTCTTATAACACCAAATCATGGTCAAATTAAAACTTTTTCAATTTTATTTATAAACTCCTTAATAAGAGCTTACAAGACTTAAAACATACATTGAAGCCCATTCGGGATCAATCTGGGTTCTAAAAATGAACTCTGAAAATAACTTTTAACACAGGGGCACACGCCTGTGTAGGAGGAGCAACACGCCTATGTGGCTCATACGGCCTAAGCAATATATAGACATGCCAGTGTCCCATACCCATGTGGAAGTAATTTTAAATGCACACCTACAGGGGTTTTCACACGGCCTGGAACACGCCCGTGTCTTAGCCTATGTGCAAAAACCTGGACATACTGTTTCTGACGTCAGTAATCCTTAACGACCACACGGCCAAGGCACACTCCCGTGTGCTAGGCCATGCCCTTCACACGGCTGAGACACACGGCCATGTCTCTACCCGTATGTTTACTACCATGCTTACTGACTTACAATTTTTATGTGCAGGGGACACACGGCCATCTCACACGCCCATGTGGTAAACCGTGTGTCACACATGGCCTAGACACAAGCCCGTGTGCCTACCCATGTGGACAAATTAAGGCTATTTACCAAACCTTTTTGTCACCCTTTCTTATGTAACATGCACAAAAATCATTCTATACTAACATAAGAGCACATCATATAGCCAAAATAACCACAATGGACAACATTCCATTTATGCAATTTACTCATCCATGAAAACATCATCTTCTATTTATAAATCAAAATGAGTACTGACCATCATCCATGGCCTTATACAAAATAAGTATCATAATCATCATATGAGCCAACACATTATGGCTAACAAACAAAAACACTAAACAAAGATTAGACTCCCTATACATGCCAGAAAACAAAACAAGGAAACTAGCTATACCAAGGCCTTAAGTGATAGTGTGATCGAAGCTTTTGACGTTACTGGATCCCCGATTAGCTTGGCTGCACTATATGGAAAGAAAAGAATGGAGGGTAAGTATGGGAGCTTAGTAAGTACATATATGCAAATAATGTGCAATTAAAAGAAAACATATTTGTCAAACAATAAATTGACAGGCGTAATAGATTTACATCACTTAGACTGTAACGCCCCCACGCCCGAGACCATCACCGGAGTCGAGCTTGAGGGGTCACCGAACATAATTTATCAATTTAAGAACTTCAAATCATTTGTTTCTACATTCACAGTTTTCTAGCTACTCGCGTCACAGTTACAAGAAAAATCATATCTCGAGTTACAAAACTCAAAATCAAGATCCGTAAATTTTCCCTGAATCTAGACTCATATATATATTTACTAATTTTTTTCTAGAATTTTTTATTGGGCCAATTAGTACAGTTTATTAATTAAAGTATCCCCTGTTTCAGGGTTCGACTTCTCTGACCTCTGTGTATTACGAATCAGATATATCTCTATACAAAATTTCAATGACTATGAGGTTTGTTTCTATTAAAACTAGACCTAATAAGGAATCTTTACATATAAATAAAAACTTCTATTTATTTTATTAAAATTTATTATGAATTTTTAAAGTCAGAATAGGGGATCCAGAAATCACTCTGGCCCTGTTTTGCAAAAGTTTAAATATCTCATAAAATATAATTTATATTCCTGTTTTGTTCAATCCATATGAAAATAGACTCATTAAGATTAAATTTCATAACTTAATCATCATTTAGTTCTATTTATACTATTTTTAGTGATTTTTCAAATTCATGTCATTGCTGCAGCAATATTCTGTTTTAAGGCAAGTTTCATCTTTCCATGAATTTTTATGAACTAGATAACCTGTTAAACTTTCATGGTATCAAACATGATCTAAATTAGCCATCACCATGACTTATCAATATCAAACATTTTCTCAACCAAACATGGCCATATCATAAAATTATTTACACAAAATAGGTATATTGCTATACATGCCATACTTAAGTAGTTGTACAAGCCATTTACCAAGATAAAAGTCCTTTGGATAGTGTGATCGAACTTTCGACCTGTCCCGATTCCTGAGCCGGCTTGTTCAAAACTACAGTGAATGAAAAGGAAGGAGTAAGCATAAATGCTTAGTAAGTTCATATGTAAATAACAAGTAACATAACAATACAAATATACCAAACAACTTTAGCATGGTACCACCAAAACATATATCACATCTTTAGACATCATTCATCATCTTACCACCTTATCGTTGTTGTATCTATTTTCAACCCGAGGGTTAAGAACATACCTGTCCAAAGTGTCCATTTCACAACACTTACCCAAAACGTCACTTATATCTTAAGTGCTCTTCCATTAAACTAGAAATTTCACCCGTTGAACACATCGGAATATAACTCGGATACATGGATAATTTGCACATAAGTGCCACATATGTAATCAAGAAATCATGTAACCCGCCCCTAAGTGAACTCAGACTCAACTCAACGAGCTCGGGCATTCGCATCCATAAATGAACTCGGACTCAACTCAACGAGTTCGGATGCCTAGTTACATCTCATGAACTCGGACTCAACTCAACGAGTTCGGACATTTGCATCCATAAGTGAACTCGGACTCAACTCAACGAGTTCGGATGCTCAACCATCCTAGTGGCATGTCACTTGTATCCTAATCTATTCCTGGTTCAAACGGGCTCTTTCCCTCGATCTCACATTTGCCGTCTTCCATGGAATATCGGAACCGATACTCGGTAGCAATTCATATTTATCAAGTAGTAAACATAATTTGCATATTACTCAACATTAACCACAAAGCATAATATTTCACGATTAAAAATCAGCATATCATATAATTAACATTAATAACTTAAAAATAACATTTATGCTACATTATTTACACATGAACTTACCTTGGTACCAAAATATAAAGATTTTGCAATTTAGTCCACAATCTTTTCTTTTCTTCGATCACGACTTGAATCTCGTTTTTCTTGATCTATAATACCAAATTAATCTTATTTAATACATACATTTATCAAAACAGCATTTAATACGAACTTTAAAAAAATTACACTTTTGCCCCTAAACTTTTGCATAATTACACTTTTGCCCCTAGGCTCGGGAATTAAACTTTATTCCTTATTCTTATGTTTTATAACATGCTGATCACTTTTCCCTTCTATGGCAACATCAAATTCTCTCTAACATATACTTGTGACTATTAGGTATTTTTGCCAATTAAGCCTTTTTACTCGTTTTCACTAAAAACCGAGTAGCACAAGTTGTCTAACATAATTTAAAACCCCATATTCTATCATAAAACATCAAAATACACAAATTTAACCTATGGGTATTTTTCCAAATATAAACCCTAGGTTGAATTATTGCTAGCATAAGCTTAATCGAGCTTCCGGGATTCCAAAAACGTAAAGAACATTAAAAACGGGGCTTGGAATCACTTACTATGGAGCTTGGAAGCTTGAAACAAACCCTAGCTATGGAGAACCCTTGAAATTTCGGCCTAATGAAGAAGATGGACAAAAATTGGCTTTTAATTTTGTTTTTAATTCATTTTAATAACTAAATGACCAAAATACCCTTACTACTAAACTTTCCAAAAATTCCTTCCATGTCCTAATTTTGTCCATGAACTTAAAATTGGTCAAATTGCTATTTAATACCTCCTCAATAATATTCCAAAACAATTTCTTACTAAAAACTTCTAGAATGCAAGTTTTGCAACTTATTCGATTTAGTCCCTACTTTCAATTTAAGCACTTTAGGCATAGAATTTCATCACGAAATTTTCACACAATCATGCAATCATATCATAAACATCAAAATCATTGTAAAATAATTATTTCTATCTCGGATTTGTGGTCACGAAACCACTATTCTGATTAAGCCCTAATTCAGGATATTACATAGACTTCTCGATCTTATTCTTCCTTTCTTTCACTTATACTTTAAGGCATCTCATCACGGGCTCAAGCCCTATCCATGGGTTCCGTTTACGTACCTCATTGAATTTTCACCAACTCAATCCTCGTGTTACCCGTTAAACTCTTACAATACATATGGATACGTGGGGAAATTTGCGTCTACATGCCATATAAGAATTCAGGGCTACCTCGTGCTATGAAACGCTCTCATTTGAGCTACTCACGGGCCTTTTTATCAAGTCAAGATCCATATCCCATAGCTATCATGTAACGTTTGCTCATTAAGCCACTCAGAGTTTGTACACAAAGTCAGTACCCAGACCTACGTCACCTATAGCATTCATCTCATGAACTCAGACTCAACTCAAGAGTTCAGACCACATAATTTTTGTAGCATGCCCCTTTGTATTCTATGCTATGTCTAATGTTCAACGGGATTCCACATCTAAACGAATAACATCATGTTTGCTCACAATGTAATTTACTCAGACAATATATCATTTATACAATCATGGAAACAAATAGACTATAGATACATAACAACAATAAGCCAAATATACATGTATATCATCAAAGTATTTTAAAGTAAACTTCGTTAACACATTATTTACATATGTACTTACCTTGATACAAAATGATAAAGACGAGCTTAATCCTCGTAAACTTTATCCTTACCCCGATCAAGACTCGAATCATGTTTCTATTTATCTAAATTAATAGAATTCATTTATTTCATCAGCATATCAAATTATACACTCAAAATTTCATAATTAGGCAAATTGACCATTTCACCCCTAGACTTTCTCAAAATGACCATTTTACCCCTATACTCGAAAATTGATTTTTATTAAATTTCTTCATATTATAAGCCTAGCTAAACCCTTTTTACTCTTATAGCAATCCAACATTTCCACTATTTCACACATTTATCTTTTATTTTTCAACTTATACAAATTAGTCCCTAATAGGGTTTTCATGAAAAATTCCTTCACAAAAGTTGTTTATTACCCATCTAAGACTCATATTCTTCCATAAAATTTCAGTTAACAACACACATGCTTTCATGGAAAAATCCTAGACTCTTGTCTATCTTGCAAAATAGTCACCTCATTTGAAAGCTCATGCTTTAAGGGGTCCAAAAATGTAAAAATCATTAAGAGAACCTTATAAATGACTTACTTGTAGAGGATGTTAATGGCTGATATTTTTAGCTCTCAAAACCCCCTTTCTGAAGATGAAAAATGGTTGAAGAAGAAGAATGAAAGATGAAGCTTTTTTTGTTTTATTTTTATTTAAAACTAGTCAAAATTGGTGACCAAAACACCACCTAATTTTGACTTTCCTATCAATTTGTCCCCCTATGGCCGACCACCCTATTTTTTAAGGGTCTATTTGCTCTTTAAGCCCCTAAATTAGGTTCTTTAGCTAATTGACACCCTTATCTAACAAAATAGGGCTTTTGCACTTTATGCGATTTAGTCCTATTTCACAATTAAGCAAGAAATTGCTAAAATTAATTCACCAAAATTTTCATGTACTTATCTAATCATGCTACAATTCATAAAATAATATAAGAAAAAATAATTTCTTCAACCTCGGGTTAGTGGTCCCGAAACCACTATTCCGACTAGCCCAAAAAATTGGGTTGTTACAATTCTCCCCCTTTAGAGATTTTCATCCTCAAAAATCTTACCGGTAAAAAGGTTCGAGTATTGGCTTTTCACGATTTCTTCAGGTTCCCATGTGGCCTCTTCAACCCCATGTCTCTGCCATAACACTTTCACAAGGGCGACGCTCTTATTTTTTAGTTGCTTAACTTCTTGAGCTAAGATCTTAATAGGTTCCTCACTATAAGACATATTCGATCTAATTTCTACTTCAATCGGAGAAATCACATGTGAAGGGTTCGAGCGGTATCAACGTAACATGGACACATGGAATACGTCATGGATCTTTTCCAATTCTGATGGTAAGGCTAACTGATAGGCTACCGGTCTGACTCTCTCAATCACTACATAGGGTCTGATATAACACGGACTCAGTTTACCCTTTTTACCAAATCTAAAAACCTTTTTCCACGGAGATACCTTTAGAAATACCTTATCACCAACTTGAAACTCGATCTCTCTTCGTTTCAAATTCGCGTAGGATTTTTGTCTATCTGAAGCGGCCTTTAAACAATTATGAATCACCTTAACTTTTTCTTCGATCTCCTTGACTAAATCGACCCCGTGAATCTGACTCTCTCTAAGCTCTGTTCAATACAAATGTGTTCGACACTTACGCCCATACAATGCTTCATAAGGTCCCATCTTTAAACTCGACTGAAAGCTATTATTATAAGAAAACTCCACCAGTGGCAAATACTTTTCCCAACTGCCCTGAAATTCCAATACCCAACATCGAAGCAAGTCTTCTAAGGTTTGAATTATCCTCTCTGATTGGCCATCGGTCTGCGGGTGGAAGGCGATACTAAAATTCAACTTTGTTCCCAAATCCTCTTGTAACTTTTTCCAAAACCTCGAGGTAAATCTCGGGTCCCTATCTGAAATAATCAATAAGGGCACCTCGTGTCGTCTCACAATCTCAGAAACGTACAAGTTAGCCAATCTCTCAAACGAGTAGTTAGTACGCACTGGTATAAAATGTGCCCACTTTGTTAGCCTATCCACCATAACCCAAATAGCATTCTTTTCCTTCGGGGTTACCGGCAAACCCGTCACGAAGTCCATAGTAATTAAATCCCACTTCCACTCGAGGACCATAATAGGCAGAAGTAGACCCGAAGATACTTGATGCTCGGCTTTCACTTGTTGACATATCAAGCATTTTGATACAAACTCTGAAATATCTCTTTTCATCCCTGGCCACCAATACATTTTCTTTAAATCGTTGTACATCTTCGTACTCCTGAGGTGTATTGATAAACAACCACTGTATGCCTCATCTAAAACCTTCCAAATCAGTTTGGTGTCCTTAGGAACATAAATCCTATCCCTGAATCTTAAACAACCATCGGAACCGACCCAAAAATTCAATTCAACATTCGACTCGCACTGGGCTCTCTTGGATAGAAATTCGCTATCACCCTTCTGAGCTTCAAAAATTTCTTGAAGAAACATCGGTCTTGCTTTTAGCTCTGTTAGAACCGAACCATCCTCTGACAAGGTCAATCGGGCATTCATTACTCTTACAGCAAATAATGATTTTCTACTTAATGCATCAGCGACCACGTTCGCTTTTCCCTGGTGGTAATCTATAATCAACTCATAATCTTTTAATAGTTCCAACCATCTCCGTTGCCATTGATTTAAATCCTTTAGGGTCATTAAGTACTTAAGGCTTTTTTTATTGGTGTATACATGGCATCTCTCCCTGAACAAATAATGTCGCCAAATCTTCAAAGCAAAAACTATGGCGGCCAACTCTAAATCGTGCATTGAATAGTTCTTCTTGTGAGGTTTCAAATGCCTCGAGGCATAGGCCACAACTTTGCCCTATTGCTTAAGTACACATCCCAACCCATTTAGAGAAGCATCACTATAAATCACGAACTCTTTTCCTGATTCGGGTTGTAGTAGAATAGGAGCCTCAGACAACAACATTTTCAACTTCTTGAAGCTCTGTTGACACTTACTCGACCATTCAAACTTAACTCCTTTTTGCAGCAACCTTGTCATGGGAGTCGCAATCATAGAAAATTCCTTTACAAATCGCCTGTAATAACCGGCCAACCCTAAAAAGCTTCTAACTTCCATCACATTACTTGGCGGTTTCCATTCAACATTAGCAGAAACCTTGCTGGGATCAACCCTAATACCCTCACTCGAAACAATGTGGCCCAAAAAGCCGACTTCTCTAAGCCAAAACTCACTTTTGCTAAATTTGGCATATAACTGATTGTTCCTCAGAGTCTGCAAAATGGTTCTCAAGTGTTCGGCATGTTCTACCCTATCTCTAGAGTATCTCAGGATATCATCGATGAATACAACTACAAACTTATCTAAATATGGTCGAAATACCTTATTCATTAAATCCATAAACACGGCAGGAGCATTGATTAAACCGAAAGGCATGATGAGAAATACATAGTGGCCATGCAGCGTCCTAAAAGTGGTCTTAGGCACATCTATTTCTTTAACTCATAGTTGATAGTAGCCAGATCTCAAGTCTATCTTAGAAAACCATGCTGCTCCCTTCAGTTGATCAAACAAGTCGTTAATTCGTGGCAATGGGCATTTATTCTTGATCGTTCTCTTATTTAACTGCCGGTAATCTATACACAAACTCATAGATCCATTTTTTTCACAAATAACACTGGAGCACCCCACGGTGAAAAGCTTGGTCTCACGAAACCCTTGTCGATCAATTCTTACAACTGTGACTTTAGCTCTTTCAGCTCAGTCAGGGCCATCCGATGCGGAGCAATCGAAATAGGCGTGGTCCTTGGCATTAGCTCTATACCAAATTTAACTCTCTATCAGGGGGTAACCCAGGCAATTCTTCCGGGAATACATTTACATATTCACTTACAATCGGCACTGACTCAACCTTCAACTCCGATTCCTTTGTATTCATTACAAAAGCTAAATAAGCTTTACATCCTTTCCTTAAACATTTCTAGGTAGACATTACAGATATTACAACAGGCAAGTTCCTCGATTCACCTGATTCAATCCAAATGGTTTCACCCTTTTCGCATTTCAATTTAATAGTCTTTTTTCTACAGTTTACTACAGCATCATGGAATGCCAACTAGTCCATACCCAATATGAAATCAAACTCATCGAATGGTAACAACATCAAATCGGCTAGAAAACAATGACCTTTAACTACTAAAGGACACTTCTTATGTACTTTATCGATTATCACATGTTTGGCTAATGAGTTTGACACTTTAATCATAAATTTCATAGACTCAACAGGTATATTCGTGCTAGACACCAACTTCATGCACACATATGAATGAGTAGAACCAGGATCAATCAAAGCAATGACAGTATTATCGTAAAGAGAAAATGTACCGGTGATCACATCAGGAGAAGATGCATCTTCACGTGCACGTATAGCAGAAGTTCTAGTCGGAGCCCTAGCTTTAGACCTTACGGTGGTGTCTCTCATCACATTCTTGCTACTAGCCCCAACTCCAAAATTTTTCTGAGGTCTTCCTTTAGAATTGGTGCCACTTGGCCTTGTACTATGAAATTTCTCTTTTTCAGCCATTTCGGGGAAATCTTTAATAAAGTGGTCTTGGGAACCACATCGAAAATAGGATCCATCATTCATTATACACTTGCCAAAATGATTTTGACGACAATGCTGACATTCTGGTCTGGGAGATCTGGCATTGCCCACGTTAGCCACTGATGTAGCCCGAGACTTAAAATCCGAATCTTGTTTCTCACGATCTCGGTACGAATGTCTAGCTGATACATGAGAACGAGAGTAGACGTCTCTGGATTTCTTAGACTGAGATGGAAATGACTTGCTCGCATGCCTCTTCCTTGCATCTCTAGTTTCAGCTTTTGTTTTCTTCTTTTCTTTGATTAATTCCTAGGCTTTACAAGCACGATCAACAAGCATGACGAACTCTTTCAACTCAAGGACACCCACTGACAGCCTAATGTCCTCATTAAGTCCGTCTTCGAACTTCTACACATCTTAGCCTCGGAGGATACACACTCTCAAGCGTACTTACTGAGGCGGACGAACTCTCTTTCATATTCAGTGACTGTCATGCAGCCTGGTTTCAAGTCGAGAAATTCTTTACGCTTTTGGTCCATAAATCTCTTACTGATTTGTTTCTTCTGGAATTCCTCCTAGAAGAACTCCCATGTAACCCTTTCGTAAGGCACCATTGAGACGTCCACTAGTAATATGCCGAGTCCTTCAACAACGATATGGCACATTTCAAAAATTCATCAGAGTGCAAGATAATTCATCGAATACCCTGATGGTTTTCTCAATCAAGAATTCTGCCCTTTCAGGGTCATCATCTCTATTAGCATGGAACTCCTCGGCTCTATGCTTCCAGATCTTATCTACGGGAGGTCTATTCCGCCTCTCAAGGTCCATACCATGGGGTACTATGGGGACAGGTTGAGGGATAGGTATGGGTGGAGAGGGTTGAGTATTCGAGTTCGCTCAGATGAACTCCGTGTACCACTCATTCATCATGTGGAGAAAGGCCTCCCGAGCTCCTTTTTCTCCTCCTTGACTAATCATGAGAGGTCGATTATAGGATGGCATCACCCCTTCAGTTGGAGCCAGCGCATTTCTTTATACATCGTCCGCCATAGTTCGATCGCGATCCATCACTATATGAAAACACATAAAAAAATCAGAAGCCGTCACACTATCACAATTTATCTATGGCATGTAGCTAGACTCGTACAGTCGCTATGTTAGTCCGAGAACCAACTAAATCGTAGCTCTGATACCACTAAATGTAACACGCCGTACCTAGGTTTGACGTCGGGTCTGAAAATGAGGCATTACCTAACTTAAACTTATGCATATAAACGTTCTTATAACACCAAATCATGGTCAAATTAAAACTTTTTCAATTTTATTTATAAACTCCTTAATATGAGCTTATGGGACTTAAAACATTCATTGAAGCCCATTCGGGATCAATCCGGGTTCTTAAAACAAACTCTAAAAATAAATTTTAACACAAGGGCACACGCCCGTGTAGGAGGAGCAACACGCCCATGTGGCTTACACGGCCTCAGCAATACAGAGACATGTCGGTGTCCCATACCCATGTGGAAGTAATTTGAAATACACACCAACAAGGATTTTCACACGGCCTGGAACACGCCCGTGTCTTTGGCCCGTGTCCTTCACACGGCCATGACATGCTCGTGTCTTAGCCCGTGTGCAAAAACCTAGACATTCTGTTTCTGACGTCAGCAATCCTTAGAGCCACACGACCAAGGCACATGCCCGTGTGCTAGGGCGTGCCCTTCACACGGCTGAGACACACAGCCGTGTCTCTACCCGTGTGTTTACAACCATGCATACTGACTTACAATTCTTACGAGCATGGGACACACAGCCATCTCACACACCCATGTGGTGAACCGTGTGTCACACATGGCCTAGACACACGCCCGTGTGCCTACCCATGTGGACAAATTAAAGCAATTTACCAAGCCTTTTTGTCACCTTTTCTTATGTAACCTACACAAAAATCATTCTATACTAACATAAGAGCACATCATATAGCCAAAATAACCACAATGGACAACATTCCGTTTATACAATTTACTTATCCATGAAAATATCATCTTCTATTTATAAATCAAAATGAGATGACCATCATCCATAGCCTTATACAAAATGAGTATCATAATCATCATATGAGCTAACACATTATGGCTAACAAACAAAAACACTAAACAAATACTCGAGTCCCTATACATGCCAGAAAATAAAACAAGGAAACTAGCTATACCAAGGCCTTGAGTGATAGTGTGATCGAAGCTTTTGATGTTACTGGATCCCTAATGCTAGCTTGGCAGCACTATATGGAAAGAAAAGAAAGGAGGGTAAGCATGGAGCTTAGTAAGTACATATATGCAAATAATGTGTAATTAAAAGAAAGCATATTTGTCAAACAATAAATTGACAGGTGTAATAGATTTACATCACTTAGACTTCTCAATCTTATTCTTCCTTTCTTTCACTTATACTTTAACGCACCTCATCACGAGCTCAAGCCCTATCCATAGGTTTCATTTACGTACCTCATTGAATTTTCACCAACTCAATCTTTGTGTTACCCGTTGAACTCTCGCAATACATATGGATACGTAGGGAAATTTGCGTCTACATGCCATATAAGAATTCTGGGCTACCTTGTGCTATGAAACTCTCTTTTTTGAGCTACTCACGGACCTTTTTATCAGGTCAGGACCCGAACCCCATAGCTATCATGTAACTTTTGCTCATTGAGCCACTCACGAGTCTATACACAAAGTCAGTACCCAGACCTACGTCACTTATAGCATTCATCTCATGAACTCAGACTCAACTCAAGAGTTCAGACCATATAATTTTTGTAGCATGCCCCTTTGTATCCTATGCTATGTCTAATGTTCAAAGAGATTCAACATCTAAACAAATAGCATCATGTTTGCTCGCAATGTAATTTACTCAGACAACATGTCATTTACACAATCATGGCAACAAATAGACTGTAGATACATAACAATAATAAGCCAAATATACATGTATATTATCAACGTATTTTAAAGTAAACTTCGTTAACACATTAGTTACATATGTACTTACCTCGATACAAAATGATGAAAATGAGCTTAATCCTCGTAAACATTATCCTTACCCCGATAAAGACTCGAATCATGTTTATCTTAATCTAAATTAATAAAATTCATTTATTTCATCAGCATATTGATTTATACACTCAAAATTTTATAATTGGGCAAATTGACCATTTCACCCCTAGACTTTCACAAAATGACCATTTTACCCCTATGCTCGAAAATCAATTTTTATTAAATTTCTTCATATTATAAGCCTAGCTGAACCCTTTTTACTTTTATCGCAATCCAACATTTCCACTTTTTCACACATTTATTTTTCATTTTTCAACTTATACAAATTAGTCCCTAATAGGGTTTTCAGGAAAAATTCCTTCACAAAAGTTGTTTTGTAACATCTTGAATTAGGGCTTAATCGGAATAGTAGTTTTGTGACCACAAATCCGAGATAGAAATAATAATTTTATAATTATTTTGATGATTATGATATGATTGCATGATTGTGTGAAAATTTCGTGATGAAATTCTATGCCTAAAGTGCATAAATTGAAAGTAGGGACTAAATCGAATAAGTTGCAAAACTTGCATTCTAGAAGTTTTTAGTATGAAATTGTTTTGGAATATTAATGAGAAGGTCTTCAATAGAAATTTGACCAATTTTAAGTTCATGGACAAAATTAGGACATGGAAGGAATTTTTGGAAAGTTTAGTAGTAAGGGCATTTTGGTCATTTAGTTATTAAAATGAATTAAAAACAAAATTAAAAGCCAATTTTTGTCCATCTTCTTCATTAGGCCGAAATTTCAAGCGTTCTCCATAGCTAGGGTTTGTTTCAACCTCCCAAGCTCCATAGTAAGTGATTCCAAGCCTCGTTTTTAATATTCTTTACGTTTTTGGAATCTCGGAAGCTCGATTAAGCTTATGCTAGCAATAATTCAGCCTAGGGTTTATATTTGGAAAAATACCCATAGGTGAAATTTGTGTATTTTGATGTTTTATGATAGAATATGAGGTTTTAAATTATGTTAGACAACTTGTGCTACTCGGTTTTGAGTGAAAACGAGTAAAAGGGCTTAATCGACAAAAATACCTAATAGTCACAAGTATATGTTAGAGAGAGAATTTGATGTTGCCATAGAAGGGAAAAATGATCAGCATGTTATAAAACATAAGAATAAGGAATAAAGTTTAATTCCCGAGCCTAGGGGCAAAAGTGTAATTATGCAAAAGTTTAGGGGCAAAAGTGTAATTTTTCCAAAGTTCGTATTAAATGCTATTTTGATGAATGTATGTATTAAATAAGATTAATTTGGTATTATAGATCAAGAAAAACGAGATTCAAGTCGCGATCGAGGAAAAGAAAAGATTGTGGACTAAATTGCAAAATCTTTATATTTTGGTACCAAGGTAAGTTCATGTGTAAATGTAGTAACATAATTGTCATTTTAAGCAATTTAATGTTTTTTATATGATATGATGCTGATTATTATCATGAAATATTATGCTTTGTGGTTATTGTTGAATAATATGTAATTATGTGAATTACTTGATGAGTATAAACTATCACCGAAGTACCGATTTCGATATTTCATGGAAGACGGCAAAGATGTGTGATCGAGGAAAACGCCCGTTTGAACCTTAGGAATAGATTAGGATACAAGTGACATGTCACTAGGATGGTTGAGCATCCAAAATCGTTGAGTTGAGTCCGAGTTCACTTATGGATGCGAATGTTCGAACTCGTTGAGTTGAGTCCGAGTTCGTGAAATGTAACTAGGCATTCGAACTCGTTGAGTTGAGTTCGAGTTCACTTATGGATGTGAACGCCCGAGCTCGTTGAGTTGAGTCCGAGTTCACTTATGGGCGGGTTACATGGTAGCTTGATTACATATGAGGCACTTATGTGCAAATTATCCGTGTATCCGAGTTGTATTCCGATGTGTTCAACGGGTGAAATTTCTAGTGAAATGGAAGAACACTTAAGATGCAAGCGACGTTTTGGTAAGTGTTGTGAAATGGACACTTTGGAAAGGTATGTTCTTAACCCTCGGGTTGAAAATAGATACAACAATGATAAGGTGGTAAGATGAGGAATGATGTTTAGAAATGTGATATATGTTTTGGTGATACCATGCTAAAGTTGTTTGGTATATTTGTATTGTTATGTTACTTGTTATTTACATATGAACTTACTAAGCATTTATGCTTACTCCCTCCTCTTTATTTACTGTAGTTTTGAACAAGCCAGCTCGGGAATCGGGACGGGTCGAAGGTTCGATCACACTATCCAAAAGACTTTCATTTGGGTAAATGGCTTGTAAAACTTAAGTATGGCATGTATAGCAATATACTTATTTTGTGTAAATAATTTTATGATATGGCCATGTTTGGTTGAGAAAATGTTTGATATTGATAAGTCATGGTGATGGCTAATTCAGATCATGTTTGATATTATGGAAGTTTAATAGGTTATCTAGTTCATAAAAATTCATGGAAAGATGAAACTTGCCTTAAAACAGAATATTGCTGCAGCAATGATATGATTTGAAAAATCACTAAAAATAGCATAAATGGAACTAAATGATGAGTAAGTTATGAAATTGAATCTTAATGAGTCTATTTTCATGTGGACTGAACAATACAGGCATATAAATTATATTTTATGAGATATTTAAACTTTTGTGAAACAGGGCCAGAGTGATTTTTGGATCCCCTGTTCTGACTTTAAAAATTCATAATAAATTTTACAAAAATAATTAGAAGTTGTTCTTTATATGTACAGGTTTTCTTATTGAGTCTAGTTTTAAGAGAAACAAACCTCATAGTCATTTAATTTCTATATAGAGAAATATCTGATTCGTAATACACAGAGGTCAGAGCAGTCGAACCCTGAAACAGGGGAGACTTTAACTAAAAAACTGTACTAATTGGCCCAACCAAAAAATCTAGAAAAAAGTTACTAAATAGATATATGAGTCTAGATTTAGGAAAAATTTACGGATCTAGATTTCGAGTTTCGTAACTCGAGATATGATTTTTCTTGTAACTGTGACGCGGGTAGTTAGAAAGCTGTGAATGTAGAAATAAATGATTTGAAGTTCTTAATTTGATAAATACTGTTCGGTAACCCCTCAAGCTCGACTCCGGCGATGGTCTCGGGCGTGGGGGCGTTACATTTAGTGGTATCAGAGCAGGTTTAGTCGGTTCTCGGACTACGTGTTGTATGTACGGATTTTTGCTATACATGCCATATGTATGAATTGTGATAGTGTGACGACTTCTGACCTTTTTAAATGATTTTTATATAGTAAATGGATCCCGATCCAGCTGTGGCAGATGAATTAGAGAGTAATGCGCCAGCCCCGGCTGAAGGGGTAGCGCCGACTGAAAACCCACCTCCTACTGTTGGTCAGGGATGAGGAGAAAGGGATCGGGAAGCCTTTCTCCAAATGATGAGTGCATGGTACACTGAGTTCGTTCGTACGAACCCAAATGTACGACCTCCCCCACCTCCCCCAATTCCTCAACCTATGCCTCCAATGCCTCAAGGAGTGGACATGATAAAATTTCACAGAACCCCCGTTGATAGAATTCGTAAACAAGGGGCTGAAGAATTTAGAGCAAATATTGATGATGATGCAGAGAAAGCAGAGTTCTGGCTTGAAAATTCTATCCGGGTATTTGATGAATTATCTTATACACCTGAAGAATGTTTGAAATGTGCTACATCTTTGTTGAGAGATTCAGCCTATAATTGGTGGAAGACTTTGATTTCGGTGGTACCGAAAGAGAGGGTAACCTGGGAATTCTTTCAAGAAGAGTTTCGGAAGAAATATATTAGTGAAAGATTTATTGATCAGAAATGTAAAGAGTTTCTTGAGCTGAAGCAAGGTAATATGACAGTCTCAGAATATGAAAGAGAGTTTGTTCGATTGAGTAAGTATGCCAGGGAATATGTTCCTACAGAAGCCAAGATGTGCCGACGATTTGAAGACGGGCTCAACGAAGACATTAAAGTATTTTTCGGGATCCTTGAACTGAAAGAAATGGTAGTCCTAGTTGATCGAGCTTGTAAGGCTGAAGAACTACTTAAAGAGAAGAGGAAGGTAGAGGTTGAGACACGAAATTGGAAGAAAAGGCCAATGAGTAAGGCACCTTCACAGCAACCCAGAAAGTCAAGAAATATGAATCCTCGTTCCCAAGTTTCAGCTGGGCAATCATATGGAAATTTTAAGAAGCAGAATGTGGGTCCTAAATCTCAGAATACTTTTGCAGCCAGTGTAGGGAACTCGAGATTTGTTAAACCCGAGTGCCAGCGGTGTGGTAGAAATCATTTTGGTCCGTGCAGAGCAAATGAATGTTTTCGATGTGGTTCTCCGGATCATTTTATTAGAGACTGCCCAGAGAGAGCTGAGAAAGAAAAATTTCAGAGTGTAAAAGCTAGTGGTGCAAACTCGAGGGGAAAGTATCCGAGAAAAGCTGGAAGTGAAACAAGCAGTAAGAATGTAGCCAGAGATGCAGCAGTTAGATCTGAGGGAAGAGCTCCGGCTAGAACTTATGCTATTAAAGCGCGTGAAGATGCTTCCTCACCCGATGTGATTACCGGTACATTTTCTCTTTATGATATTAATGTTATTGCTTTGATTGATCCTGGTTCTACTCATTCATATGTATGCATGAAATTGGTGTGTAGTATGAATATACCTGTTGAGAACACAGAATTTATGATTAGAGTGTCGAATCCACTAGGCAAATGCGTGATAGTTGATAAAGTAAGTAAGAAATGCCCTTTAATGATACGGGATCAGATTTCAGAATCGGTTCTGATGGTTGTTTGATGTTTAAAAATCGGATTTGTGTACCGAAAAATGATGAGTTGATTCAAAATATTTTGCATGAAGCACATAATAGTTGTTTAGCGGTTCATCCGGGTAGTACGAAGATGTATAATGACTTGAAGAAAATGTACTGGTGGAGTGGAATGAAAAGAGATATTTCCGAGTTTGTATCAAAGTTCTTAGTTTGTCAACAAGTGAAAGCTGAACACCAAGTACCTTCGGGATTACTCCAGCCTATTATGGTTCCTGAATGGAAATGGGATCGGATTACTATGGAATTTATATCAGGGTTGCCGTTAACTCCAGGGAAGAAAAATGCCATCTGGGCAATAGTTGAAAGACTGACTAAATCGGCTCATTTTATTCCGGTACGTACAGATTATTCTCTAAATAAGTTAGCTGAATTGTATATCCGAGAGATTGTTAGACTTCATGGGATACCTTTGTCAATCATTTCGGATAGGGATCCGAGGTTTACCTCATGGTTTTGGCAAAAGTTGCAAGAAGCATTAGGTACAAAGTTAAATTTCAGCACTGCCTTTCATCCACAAACTGATGGACAATCAGAGAGAGTAATTCAGATTCTTGAAGACATGCTCAGATGTTGCGTATTGGAATTTCAAGATAGTTGGGAAAGGTACTTACCATTGGTAGAATTTGCTTATAATAATAGTTATCAGACGAGTTTGAAGATGGCACCTTATGAAGCATTATATGGTCATAAATGTCGGACGCCATTGTATTGAACTGAACTCAAGGAAAATCAGATTTATGGAGTTGATTTAATAAAAGAAACCGAAGAAAAGGTGAAAGTGATTCGAGATTGTTTGAAAGCTACTTCAGATAGACAGAAATCATATGCGGATTTGAAACGAAAAGAAATGGAGTTTCAAGTTGGTGATAAGGTATTTTTGAAAGTGTCTCCATGGAAGAAAGTCCTTAGATTTGGACGAAAGGGCAAGTTAAGTCCGCGTTTTATTGGACCGTATGAAATAATTGAAAAAGTTGGACCTGCAGCATATCGGCTAGCATTACCATCCGAATTAGAGAAGATTCATGATGTGTTTCACGTATCTATGTTACGTCGGTATCGTTCGGATCCTTCACATATAATTTCACCGACAGAAGTTAAACTACGACCGGATATGACTTATGAAGAAGAACCGATTAAGATTTTAGCTCGAGAAGTCAAACAATTAAGAAATAAAAGTGTTGCACTTGTGAAAGTGTTGTGGCAAAAGCATGGGGTAGAAGAGACTACATGGGAACCTGAAGAAACTATGAGAAACCAATATCCACACCTGTTTACTGGTATGATTTTCGAGGACGAAAATCCTTAAAAGGGGGGAGAGTTGTAATATCCTGAATTAGGGCTTAATCGGAATAGTGGTTTTGTGACCACAAATCCGGGATAGAAATAATAATTTTATAATTATTTTGATGATTATGATATGATTGCATGATTGTGTGAAAATTTCGTGATGAAATTCTATGCCTAAAGTGCTTAAATTGAAAGTAGGGACTAAATCGAATAAGTTGCAAAACTTGCATTCTAGAAGGTTTTAGTATGAAATTGTTTTGGAATATTAATGAGGAGGTCTTAAATAGCAATCTGACCAATTTTAAGTTCATGGACAAAATTAGGACATGGAAGGAATTTTTGGAAAGTTTAGTAGTAAGGGCATTTTGGTCATTTAGTTATTAAAATGAATTAAAAACAAAATTAAAAGCCAATTTTTGTCCATCTTCTTCATTAGGCCGAAATTTCAAGGGTTCTCCATAGCTAGGGTTTGTTTCAAGCTCCAAGCTCCATAGTAAGTGATTCCAAGCCTCGTTTTTAATGTTCTTTACGTTTTTGGAATCCAGGAAGCTCGATTAAGCTTATGCTAACAATAATTCAGCCTAGGGTTTATATTTGGAAAAATACCCATAGGTGAAATTTGTGTATTTTGATGTTTTATGATAGAATATGAGGTTTTAAATTATGTTAGACAACTTGTGCTACTCGATTTTGAGTGAAAACGAGTAAAAGGGCTTAATCGACAAAAATACCTAATAGTCACAAGTATATGTTAGAGAGAGCATTTGATGTTGCCATAGAAGGGAAAAATGATCAGCATGTTATAAAACATAAGAATAAGGAATAAAGTTTAATTCCCGAGCCTAGGGGCAAAAGTGTAATTATGCAAAAGTTTAGGGGCAAAAGTGTAATTTTTCCAAAGTTTGTATTAAATGCTATTTTGATGAATGTATGTATTAAATAAGATTAATTTGGTATTATAGATCAAGAAAAACGAGATTCAAGTCGCGATCGAGGAAAAGAAAAGATTGTGGACTAAATTGCAAAATCTTTATATTTTGGTACCAAGGTAAGTTCATGTGTAAATGTAGTAACATAATTGTCATTTTAAGCAATTTAATGTTGTTTATATGATATGATGCTGATTATTATCATGAAATATTATGCTTTGTGGTTATTGTTGAATAATATGTAATTATGTGAATTACTTGATGAGTATGAACTATCACCGAAGTACCAATTTTGATATTCCGTGGAAGACGGCAAAGATGTGTGATCGAGGAAAACGCCCGTTTGAACCTTAGGAATAGATTAGGATACAAGTGACATGTCACTAGGATGGTTGAGCATCCGAACTCGTTGAGTTGAGTCCGAGTTCACTTATGGATGCGAATGTCCGAACTCGTTGAGTTGAGTCCGAGTTCGTGAAATGTAACTAGGCATCCGAACTCGTTGAGTTGAGTCCGAGTTCACTTATGGGCGGGTTACATGGTAGCTTGATTACATATGAGGCACTTATGTGCAAATTATCCGTGTATCCGAGTTGTATTCCGATGTGTTCAACGGGTGAAATTTCTAGTGAAATGGAAGAACACTTAAGATGCAAGCGACGTTTTGGTAAGTGTTGTGAAATGGACACTTTGGAAAGGTATGTTCTTAACCCTCGGGTTAAAAATAGATACAACAATGATAAGGTGGTAAGATGAGGAATGATGTTTAGAAATGTGATATATGTTTTGGTGATACCATGCTAAAGTTGTTTGGTATATTTGTATTGTTATGTTACTTGTTATTTACATATGAACTTACTAAGCATTTATGCTTACTCCCTCCTCTTTATTTACTGTAGTTTTGAACAAGCCAGCTCGGGAATCGGGACGGGTCGAAGGTTCGATCACACTATCCAAAGGACTTTCATCTGGGTAAATGGCTTGTAAAACTTAAGTATGGCATGTATAGCAATATACTTATTTTGTGTAAATAATTTTATGATATGGCCATGTTTGGTTGAGAAAATGTTTGATATTGATCAGTCATGGTGATGGCTAATTCAGATCATGTTTGATATTATGGAAGTTTAATAGGTTATCTAGTTCATAAAAATTCATGGAAAGATGAAACTTGCCTTAAAACAGAATATTGCTGCAGCAATGATATGAATTTGAAAAATCACTAAAAATAGTATAAATGGAAATAAATGATGAGTAAGTTATGAAATTTAATCTTAATGAGTCTATTTTCATGTGGATTGAACAAAACAAGCATATAAATTATATTTTATGAGATATTTAAACTTTTGTGAAATAGGGCCAAAGTGATTTCTGGATCCCCTGTTCTGACTTTAAAAATTCATAATAAATTTTACAAAAATAATTAGAAGTTTTTCTTTATATGTACAGGTTTTTTATTGAGTATAGTTTTAAGAGAAACAAACCTCAGTAATTTAATTTCTGTATAGAGAAATATCTGATTCGTAATACACAGAGGTCAGAGCAGTCGAACCCTGAAATAGGGGAGACTTTAACTAATAAACTGTACTAATTGGCCAAACCAAAAATTCTAGAAAAAAATTAGTAAATAGATATATGAGTCTAGATTTAGGGAAAATTTACGGATCTAGATTTCGAGTTTCGTAACTCGAGATATGATTTTTCTTGTAACTGTGACGCGGGTAGTTAGAAAGCTGTGAATGTAGAAATAAATGATTTGAAGTTCTTAATTTGATAAATATTGTTCGGTAACCCCTCAAGCTCGACTCCGGCGATGGTCTCGGGCATGGGGGCGTTACATGTTTATTACCCATCTAAGACTCATATTCTTCCATAAAATTTCAATTAACAACACACATGCTTTCAAGGGAAAACCCTAGACTCTTGGTTATCTTGCAAAATAGTCCTTTCATTTGAAAACTCATGCTTTAAGGGGTCCAAAAATGTAAAAATCATTAAGAGAAACTTATAAATGACCCTGAACCAGAACGAGCCCAAATGATCCTATCGTCACCCTGATCAGGATGAGGAAGGGGAATATTTACTATAAGCTTTGTCATGACATCAGGCAGCCATATACGAAGCAGATCCACATTCCAAGAATTATCAAGGAGCACCCAATCCTTTAAAGGACTCTCTAAATCAATACTAGAATGAGCAGACACATAGGAAAAAAGGGGGCCAACATCAAGAACCCAAGAATCTTTCCAGCCTTGGATTGTAGAACCATCACCAATAGACCACATGAGATTCTCACAAAAAAGGGGGCCACACCTTAGAAAGGGAACGCCAAAGATGAGAGTAGTTGCTTTTATGAATGGTATCAGGAAGCTGGTCCTTCCATCCATATTTCGAATAAAGAACACGAACCCTTAAAGCATCCTTTTGGAGACAAGATTGAACCCAATTTTCATAAAGAATGAGTTATTTTGATCTTGAATAAGTCGAAACCCAATGCCTCTACGAGACCTAGGCTAACAAATGGACTCCCATCCTAACAATGCAATTTTTGGATGTCCATTAGAGCCTCTCCAAATGAGCCGCCTTGCAATCTTTTCAATCTCATCACACACCCCTTTCGGGACTAACAAAGACTGCATGAAGTAGTTTGGAATAGCAAGAGGAACTGATTGGGCAAGTGTGACATGTCCCACAAAGGAAAGTTTCCTAGCTTCCCAATTTTGAAGTTTACACCTCACTTTTTCAAAAAAAAAATTCAGAGTACTTTTAGTAACATGACCATGAAGAAGAGGCACCCCCAAATAACTCCCTAGATGTAGAACCTTCTAAAACCCAAAGATCTGACTAATCTGATCACATAAACTGTTTTCAACACCTTTGGAGAAATACATATTGCTCTTCCTAGCACTGATCTTATGTTTAGAAAATTCACAGAAACGTTTAAGGATTTCCTTTAACAAAAAGAGCTTGATCTATCTCTGCTTTACCAAAAATGACAAGATCATCAGCAAAAAAGAGATGAGATAAGGACGGCCAGGTCCTAGATAACCGAATCGGATGCCACCTAACAACTGTGATTTCAGAATGAATAATATGCCCTAACCATTCCATACAAAGAATGAAAAGATAAGGCGATAAAGGACATCCATGTTAATCCCTCTCACATGCTAAAAGGACTGAGATGAAACTCCATTCAATAAAATCTGCATAATAGATGAAGAAATAGCACCCATAATTACCTTTCTGAGGAACTCAGGAATCCCAGCAGCTACAAGGGACATATCAATAAAATCCCAACTAATCCTATCATAGGTTTTCTCCAAATCCAACTTGATCGCCATCCAATTCCTGCCATCTTTTCTACTACACATTGAATGGATGACTTCTTGCACAATAATGACATTATCGGAAATGTTACGACCAATAATAAACCCTGCTTGCTCAGGTGAGATATAATTTGGAAACACCACTTTAAATCTATTGGCAATCACCTTCATCACCAATTTATACGTTATCGAGCAAAGACTGATTGGCCGAAATTGACTGAAGTCTTTCGGACGATCCTTATTAGGAATAAGCACAATTAGCGTATTATTAAGATCCTCCTCAATTTTATTACCAGCAAAGATTCCCTGAACCCATTCACAAACCGCCCCTTCAACAGAATCCCACTAACTTTGGAAAAAATGCGCATGAAACCCATCACTTCCGGAGCCATGTCAAAAAGCTCCTTATTAATCTCATCATTCAAAACTGAATTTTTAAGAAAATCAATGTATTTCTCCTTGAGATGGGAAATAAATTCAAGGGAAGTTCACTTATGGGAGTTGGGATTTCACCATATAATCTCTTAAAAAACCTGGCGGCCTCATCACTGAAAATACTTTGATCCGAGCACCACTCCCCTCTACTTATGCATAAAGCCATAATGCGGTTAATTTCCTCCTTTGCATAGTGCAACTATAAAAGTACTAGGTATTGCGATCTACAAATAGAAGCCAATGACACCTAGCCTTTTGCCTTCATAGAAGTTCCTCATGATTATGCACATTTTCCAATTCATCATGAACCTCCATCTCCAAGTCAACTAGCCTACTAAAGGATGATTGATCCATGGCCATTTGAATGCTCTTAAGCGATCTCATAAGTTGTCTCTTGCGCGTGCTTATAAAGCCATATACGGACCTATTCCAATCTTTGACATGTAAGGTAAAATCAATAAAGAAATAGCCATGTTACCTAAAAACCTACATTTTATTAGAGACTAATTCTTTAAAATTCGCATGCTTCGTCCATCCTGCGAGGAAACAAAACGGTCTCCTTTCAGAAAGCTGAATTCAGGATTAGTATTAATAAGAATGGGTCTATGATCCAATTTAATACGTGGAAGATGATAAACTAGAGTATGCGGGAAGGCTAAAATGCAAGAATCATTCGCGAAGGCTCGATCAATTCGTTCATTCGTATTTTCTCTTTGCTAAGTAAATGAAGGTCCTTTGAATCCAAGATCCTACAAATTACAAGAGTCAAGAAAATTTCCAAATAAATTACATCTCTAACCCATGGAGCAATCACTTATTTTATCCTTAGAAGAGAGGATAGCATTAAAATCCCCCCAAATCAACCAAGGTAAAGGATCAGAAGGTACGACTTCCATTAAATTAGTCCAAAAAGAATTCCTCTTAACTTTGCCAACTTATTTAATTTAATAATTTTAATGATTGATTTTATCAAAACCGTCGATACAAGTAATTGTAATCGTTGATATAATTAAATTATTTAGTTTAGTATTTTCATTAAAATTTTCCAATTTGACATAATTATTTTCTTAACCAACTTTTCTTATATATTTCTTACCACAAACCTCCCAAACTTCAAACAAACTAAATTGAAATACGCTATAACCCATAAGCATCGAGCTAATGTAACATCAATAATGCCAACTGAGTTAAAACTCAATTCCATTTTTTTTAATTTATCATAATCTAAAATGGTGGTTAGTTATATTTATGATTGGGAAGTGTAGAGCTTGAAGGCTTTATTAATAAATTGGTAATTGGTTCAACTATACCTCGATTCTCAAATTGGTTCATTTTTTTTAGAAATAATGCCTAAACTATTAATTTTGTATTAATTTAACAAAAAAATCCAGCTTATAAGAACGTGGCACGTGGTATATTCTTATTGGACGTAATGCATTTTTTAGGTAAAATATGATAAAATTAATAGTATAGGTACGACTTTTGACCAAAAAAAATTCAAGAGCTAATCTGATAGTTCAAAGGTCAATTTAGAAATAAAACCAAAAGTAAATAAAAATTGATGGGATCAAATATTTATTACCATTGTTGCGCTTGCGCCAGCAACTCAATAGAGTAGAGTATGTTTTAACAGAAGTCAAAGGTTTGCTTTGGTTGACCTCACGAAATTCCAGATTAACCACAAACAACCTTTGTGTATTGCCTCCATATCCCCTACCCATTTTTTCCTTAAAAGACGGTGTGAATATTTCATGATCATTTTTAATATATAATTAATAAGAAATTTGTTGAGAATTGAGTACATTTTACGGCTAGCCATTTATCTTTTCGGAGAGAAGTCATGGTGAGAAGATTAATTCAAGGATTATTTCAAATTTATATATGAATTTCGTTTCAAAGTGAAATTTGATACATGAAACTTTTGATTTTGATTCAATTGTACACATTTATAGAAATGAATACATACATTTATTTTCATATTGGATTAATATAATAGTTTGTCTATGCAATATATATCCATTTACCCATGTCTTGCTTATGAATTCTACTGTTGTGGATGATACTACATACAGCAAAAGCCGTACACCCAACGTACTAGCTTTCAGTTCTTATCTATTCAAACTCAGACTTCTACTTACATCAAAGTGTACGAGTCACATATACATTCTAACACCCCTAATCCATATCCGTCGCAGAAACAAGGTTACAGAGCATTACTGGAGTTTATAGATACAAATAATTAATGACATTTACTATTCATATTCGAAACCAATCATATTCAATCATGTTGTCCCTTAATCCATATCCGTCGTCGAAACAGGGTTGTAGAGCATTACGGGAGTTTATTAGAAACAAGTCAGGACTAATTCGAAATCTCAGAGAATTTTTTGAAAAAATTTCAAAAATTTCCTTATATTCAAGGGACACACGCCTGTTTGATCAGGCTGCGTGGCTCATATGGCCAAGTGACAAGCCCTTGTCTTAGGCCATGTGAGCATTTGATGTGAGGCACACAGTCGTGTCCTATCCCATGCATAAATTAGGGTAGCTACTGACTTGAGTCACATGACCAAACACACGCCTGTGTGCTAGGCCATGTGGCCAATTTAATTTTAGAAAATTAGGTGTAGGATTCACACGGCCAAGACACACGTCTATGTGTTGGGCCGTGTGTTTCACACCGCTAAGACACACGCCCGTGTCTTTGCCTGTGTGACCAATTCTGAGCATTCTATTTCTCAATTTTTTTAAGATGCAAGGGACACATGGCTAAACCACACGCATGTGTATTTGATCATGTGTCACACACGGTTGAGACACACGCTCGTGTGCCTACCCATGTGGACAAAATAATGCCATTTCCAAGCTTTATTTCTCATCCAAATTTTACCTTGTACCTACATTGACATTGTAATACATTTCCAAACCAATTCAAGTCATTTGAATCAAGGTAAATACAAGTATTGTGTTTAACATATTAGCACATATTTTCGAGTGATTAAACTTGCCAAGTTTGCACTTATGTTTATATGTATTTTATCAATTATACTAATTCAAATCCATTCATCATATGTTTTATATACCTTTCACCATAAAACCAATTTTTATCACACATCAACCATGATAAGGCCTTATATAATTACATCAAACTATGTTTAACACTAGTTATTCCAATGGTTAGTTACAACCAAAATATTTTATCATTTAATCTATTTAACCTATACATGCCATTATATCAAAAGTTAGCTTATTTCATATACCGAGAGATCCAAGGGATAGTGAGATGTGTCTCCGACCAATTCCAAACTTCACGAGCCTCCGAGTACTGTAAAACAGAGGAAATAAAACAAAGTAAGCATTTAATGCTTAGTAAATTCGCATAACGGGAATTTAACTTACCATTTATTTACATTTAAGGTAAGCATACAAAGATGCATTCGAGCAATTTAGCTAATAGCCTAAAATACACAATTTCATCAAACATGTTAGTCATTATTCCACATAAATTTTAAGAATCAAAGATGAGCTCATC
Source organism: Gossypium hirsutum (assembly GCF_007990345.1). Classification (NCBI taxonomy): domain Eukaryota; kingdom Viridiplantae; phylum Streptophyta; class Magnoliopsida; order Malvales; family Malvaceae; genus Gossypium; species Gossypium hirsutum. The sequence goes on along the minus strand of NC_053431.1, from coordinate 51,063,729 downwards.
ATATAATAATTTTAACATTACAGGTGCATTTCTGTAACAGATCATTTCAAATTCAATTCAGCCATGTCAAAAGTTTACCCATTGGATTTATTTGAAATATCGATGGATATGCTCATGTAGTACACTTAAAGTGTACAAAACTGAAAATTCGTCAATTCATATCCAGGGGTACCCATTAGGGCACATAAACAGGAAGCACTCTCTCAAGGCATATAACAGGATGCTCATATGAGCCATGTAACAGGAAGCTTATCTGGGCTATAACAGGAAACTCGTAAGAGTTCAGAATAGGAAGCTCATTGAGTCAAAGCTTAATAGGTAACTTCGAAGAGCTATTATCAGGGAGCTCCGGATAGCCATATAACAGGATGTTCAAGTGAGCCATATGAAGAAGCTCAAAAAGAGCCTATATCAGGATGCTCATAAAGAGCTGCATTTGTGTCTGCAATATATGCAGGATCACAACCGATCATATAACAAGATGCTTACAAAGAGCTGAGGTAGCCAGCGACACATGCAGGATCACTACGGATCAAGATGCTCGTAGAAACCATATAACAGGGAAGCTCGAGAGGACTTATAACAGGATGCTCGTAAGAGCTATGGTGTGTCTGCAACACATGCAAAACCACAACCAATTGGGAAATCCTATATCCATCAAATTCCATCTATTCAAACGGGACTTATACTTATCGAGCAATATTAGGCATGTAATTAATTTTACATTAAACATTTATACAATTCACACATATTCAACATTCAATTCCAAACATAGTAATATACATGATCTAGTTACATGAGTTTACCTCGATAAGCATTCGTATATAAGAATATACTAATTTGATAATTTTTTTCCTCAATCCAACTCTGTACTAGGTCTTTCATATCTATATAACTGAATTTAACATCAATTTAATCTATTTCATACTCAATTGAATTCAATTCACACCCTAGGCAAAATGGTAATTTTGCCCCTATACTTTTCATAAATGACGATTTCATCCCTAGGCCTGGAAAATGAAATTCTTGCAATTTAATCCTTATTCCAAGCCTAACAAATTTTTACATATAACATTCACAGCACATATATTTCATAAAAATAAAAAATTTTCCATGAATTTTACATATTTACAATTTAGCCCATAAATCACAATTTTCTTTCTCTTTACAAAAGTTGTTTATCTATCAACAACCTTTCAATTTCTACCATAAATTTTAAAATTTTAGCATATTCATCCATGGAAAAATTTTAATACTTTGATAAATTTACAAATTGATCCCCAAAATAGCTAGATTAAGTTTTTCTGATCTCAAAAATATAAAACTTACTAAAAACGGGACAAGATTACTTACCCAATTAGGCTTGCTTGATTTTCTTTCTCTTTCCTAGGGTTTCCATAGAATTTGGGAAAGAAGATGATATAAAATGATGATATTAGATATTTATTTTATTTATCATCTTTTATTTATTTCAATTTCTAATTTAGTCATTTTATTTTTCTAATTTTCCATGGATGAATCATTAAAAATATATAAGGACCTCAAATTTTGAATTCCATAGCCATTTGATACTAACAACTACTAGAACTCAACTTTTTCATTTTATGCAATTTGGTCCTTTCCATAATTAAACACAAAATCGGCAAAATTTTCCTATCAAAATTTTCATATGTCTTTTCTATCGTGGTGCAGACCATGCAAAAATTTTAAAATAAATTTTCTTTCTGACTCGAATTTGTGGTCCCAAAACCACTGTTCTGATTTCTTTGAGAATGGGCTGTTACATATATCATAGGCTTCAATTCAAACTGTGGTGCCTCTATCTCCGGTCTCCTAATTCCCAGATCATGCTCATTAAAAAAGGGCACATCATACTGTCTTATAGCTCGATCTTTATCATCAACAAAAAATGATTGGATTACGAGTATTAGTAGCTCCATTCCCATGAATTTCATTTTGATTTTCAAGGTCAATTTCTGTGGCTTATCTCTGGGCTAGTCTTTCTCGTCTTCTTTGTCTAAATCTCTGCTCGATTTTAGGGTCTATTGGGAGTAAATCGATTATTCGATGTATGCTCATAAATAGCTGAAAAGAAAATCACAATAAATAAATAAATAAATAAAAAGAAAATTAAATAAACCAAATTGCAAGTAATAATTTCACAACCAATTATTAACAATCCCCAGCAACGGTGCCAAACACTTGGTTCGCGACGGATTGTGCAAGTATACGCAGTCATTATCAAGTAATAAGTAAAAATAGTATCGTCTCCATAGGGGCTATCTTTAAATCAATAATTGTAAAATTAATATTCACAAGTTGGTTAAAAAAACACAATATCTTGAGGTAATAGATGTTAAAATTAAACTAATCAACTATATGCAAATGAATTCACCTAAATGTAATGAAATGAAATGCAATGAGATGGTTTAGTAGCAATTCTTAAATTTTAACAATAACATGAAAAAGCTAGAACAAATACAACACTTGACTCAATTAATTATTTATCATGTTTAACAATGTTCTGGTAAAATTCTATGGCAACCCAATCATTTATTAACTTGGAATCTAATATAAGTTCTTTCAAAGTCTTATACTTAGGAAAACATGTATATTTCTATATCCATATTTAATTAAGGATTTCTTAAAATTTATGAAAAGTAACAGGGACTGGGTCAGTTTGAAGTAATTTAATCACATAAACCTAAAGTTATACAAGCTAATAGAATTCTTTTGGAATCATTACGAACCTTTAATTTATTCTGAGTCATATATAAATTAAGCATGCACCTTCAAATTATTGTGTCCATTAATCACCATCTAGGACAAATTAAGCAACTAATTCTAATGCATTCAAACATATTTTATGCATGAATAACATGAATGATTTTAATTGGAAGCATGAACAACTGAGGCACAAAACAACAGAAACATGAATTGAATGAATTTAATCAAACCATTGCAATTATTCTAGTTGAAACAACTTAAGTCATCATCATTAATGGAAAAACAATCAAATAATTTGCAAAAATTTTTAAAAACTAAGAACAAATTAAAGATAAAGGAGGAAGAAACTCTTGATGAATTTGGTGATTCCCCGAAGACTGTTCGTGGTGGCTTCCTCCAATTTCCTTGATTGCTCATTCACAAATTGTTAAACCAAGCCATATTGGATAATATGTTTTGATATAACAAATTAAAGTGTTTTTGAATAAAAGTAAAGTTGAGCAATTTGATAAAATCAAGTTGAAATGGTTTCAATTGAGTAAAACATTTTCAAATATGTTTTAACCATTTTCAAACCCTGGTAGGTATCGATATCTCTCTGATAATTATACCAAATTGACATTCTGTTTCTTTCAAAACCTGATAGGTATCGATATATTTCCTAAGGCATCGATATTCCTACTCCAACAATCACTGAAATCTGCATTAATTGCAAAAAAAATATCGATACCCTTTTAATAGGTATTGATGCTCGTTGCTACAGGTGAAGTTAATGACCTAGTATTTTATCCCTCAACAACTACATTCACTTCTACAACAACCACAACGATTGAAAATCAATTAGAAGGTATAAATACCATCTTCCAAAGGTTTAGCAATGATAAGAAACATGTGCAAAGCTTAAAAATCAATCAAAACAACCTTGAGCTTAATTCTTTCGTACCTTTTCTTGTAAATGCTTGTGAGCTTTCATTGTATTCATTTAGCTCAACTGTTCTTCTTTGAATTTGTGCTTCATTGGCAAACATCCTAATCTTGTAAGGATTATTTCTTTACTTTCTTATTTGTTTCTCTTTAAGAGAAAGGGTTAATCCTTAAGGTTTGGGTAGAGATCTTAAGAGAGTTGTATCTTAAGATTTTAGGGCATAAATCTTAAGAGAGATTGTAAGGTTAAACCTTGTCATCAAAGGTTTCCAAATTAGTGAATTTGGGGAAATCCTTACTTATAGTAAGCTAAAGTAGTGGAGTAGGCAATTTGGGCCAAACCACTATAAATTCATCTATTCTTTGTTGCATATTTTTCATTGCTTCCTCCACAATTTCTCAAGGGCCAATTCAACCTCCCTATCAACGATCTATAATTGATCCTTTTGAGCTATCACAAATTTCTCCTCAAGGTGGCAGGCCAGAAGAAATTTTCTCTCAAGAAAATTTTAGCTAAAAAAATGGGAAGGTGGAGAGCTTTAGGTGTGGAAGAGAAGAGAGAAAGATGAGAGAATGTTGAGTGTTGAGGGATGGTTTGAAAGGTGAATGGTAGGTGCTATTTATACTTGAGGGAGAGCTTGGGAGTTTGCTAAAAATAACATGCACATCCCTTAAGAATCTCCCATGCATGGCCAACCATGATTTGTGGGATAAGGGGTTGTTGGTTGTTTGATTTGTGATCAATTCTCCCTTGATTCAAGGCATGGGGTTGGATGACAATCAAGGGACTTAGTTGGGGCAGATTTGTAATTTTTTCACACATGTAGGGACTTTCCTCTAATTGTTCCAAAGTTGATTTGGGCTGTTCTTTCATGTCATTGTCGAATTTGGGCTCCTCTTCCCCCTATTGGATGGTTTGGTAATCCAATTAGAGAGTAGACTAATTATTTTCAACAACCATTTTCCAAGCTGAGTTAGACCAATTTTTATGAGCCCAATTCATCAGATTTTCATCCACATTGTCAGATAATTAGCTCATTTACATGTGTTTCCTTACTAGTTCCCAACATTGAGTAATTTAAATGTAACACCCCTAACTTGTATCCGTCGCCGGACTAGGGTTATAGGCATTACCAAAAAATCAGAACATTTAACATTCATTTCGCAAACATCATAGAATCAAAGATCAAACATCAGCATAATGTCTCTTATTTAGGTCATCAAGACCTTAAACATATATTAGAAAAAGGGTCGGGACTAAACCGAGCTCATAAAAATTTTTTCCAAAACTTAAACATTTTTCAAAGAAGTACAGGTCACACGCCCGTGTGAATAGGCCATGTGCCTTACACGGCATTAGACATGCCCATGTGTTTAGGCCGTGTCAAAACAGGGCATACATACTGGCTTACTCACATGGCCACAAGACACGCTCGTGTGCCTTGGCCGTGGTCGAAATTGACTTGGGCCACATAGCTAGCCACACGCCTGTGTGCTTTGGCCGTGCTCGAGCCTGACTTACAAATTGTATGGTACCCCAAAGGACACATTGCCGTACAACATGAACGTGTGTCTCACACGGTTGAGACACACGCCCGTGTCTCTACTCGTGTGGACAAAAATAAGCCATTAAAAAATCTAATTTTCCACCTATTTAAATCAAACCTACAAGCAACCAAAATCACAACATTTCTTAACCAATTCACATCTAATTGACAATCAAAACTTTAACCATTCATGTTATATCATTGCCAACCAATTCCATACTTAATAACCTTCCTATTTTATGCCAAAACTTAAGACAAAAAAATCTTAAAACATATGGTTATTAAACCTTAATACATACCATTCAATCTCGTACTATGAACTTACCAAAAACTTGGCAGATTGACCATTTATTTTGGCCAAACAAGAACATGTCATAAACATAACTTCATCATATAACTTATACCATAACTCACTCATAAACATATCCATAATCAAGCCAAATCACATGGCGAGATATATACATATTTTAGAACATATTCAAAGCTCTTCTAGCCTATACATGCCATACTCCAATATTACATTTCCAAAATGTACCAAAATAAAGTTCGATAGTACGGTGATGATCCACAATGATCGCCGAGCTTCTAGTAGTTACGATATCTGTAATACAGTTAAAAACACATAGAGTAAGATTATAAAAGCTTAGAAAGCCATATACAAATAAACTTAACACATTAAACATTAATTCATTATCAAATTACATATACTTCAAGTCATAAACTATTACAACTTCCATATTCACATAAATTTCATATCTTCTAATTTTCATGACACATATAGTATAATTTCTCATGCTTTTACCATATATCATCTTTTGTTCAGAAAAGAATACATACTTACCTTTCACTATCAAATGTCATACTCATTTCGAACGTACCTGAATCAGATATGTATTTCACAAGTCATTCATTTTTTGGAATGCCTATTTGAACCGTTTAGAAACATAAGGATACGTGGATAGCTTAGAGAACAGATGCAATGCCAACATCCCAGATGTGGCCTTACATATAATCAAACATCGATGCCACTGTCCCAGACAGAGTCTTACACAAAATCAGATACGATGCCGATGTCCCAGACATGGTCTTACATGTAAAGTAGAAGTTGATGCCAACATCCCAGACGTGGTCTTACACGAAATCAGATAAAGTAATCCTATTTCATGACATATGTATCCTAATTATTCCTAAGGTTCATATGGGGCATTTCAGACGTCGGAACTTTGTTGATACTTTCTTAGATAGCAAATATATTTAGCTCAGACATTCATTCATCACAATTCAGTATCATATGAATAATAAGAATTCAATTCAAACACGTTTATTGTATATCGACTTACCTCATACGGATTCGGATGGATGGAATTAGCTACTCGATAACTTTCGACTTTCCCCGATCTAATTCCGTTTTCTTTAAGTCTTGATCTATATAAATTAAAATTTAACTTATTCAATCACAAATTCATTCAAAACAATCCATAAACACATCTTTAGGGCATTTTGCAAACTAGCCCTCACTTTTTCACATTTTGACACTTTAGTCCCTATTTGACAAAATCACAAAATACATATAATTTGCTTGTACACAAGCTTAGTCTAATTTTCATAGCTCTCATACAAGTCCATACATTTAATTTATTTCATATTTTAGTCCCTCAAAATAACATTTTCACAATTTAGCCCAAATTGCTCAAATTCATAAAAAATCCAAAGAAAAAACATGTAAACCCAACATCAAGCTTTCATATTTCACCATTTAACAACACAAAACTCATGAATTCATCCATGGCATATTTCAAAATCATCACCAAAATCAGAAATTGAGGCATGGGCTTGATAGTATACAAAGCAACGATTACAAAAACGTAGAAATTATTAAAAATGGATAAAAAACGAACCTTGAATTAAGCTTGGACCTTAGCCAAATGTTCAAAGCTTTTAAAACCCTTGTTTCTTTCTTAAAATCGGTTAGAAAAGTTGAACAATGGCCATCTTTTGTTTTATTTTAATTAATAATAACATATTAACCAATTTCCAATTTTGCCATTAACAAATAACCTTTAAAAACTTATCATGGATGTCCAAAATTGTCTACTCATACTTCCAATGGTCAAATTGCATCATAAGGACCTTTCTTTTAATAAGACAAATCAAATAGGCACTTTTAACAAGTAGCAAGCAACTTTTATCTTTTACGCGATTAGGTCATTTTTCAAAATTAAGCACACAAACATTTAAATTTTCATACGAGACTTTCACACATACTAATTCATATATCATAAGCACAAAAATAATATTTAAATATTTTTTTGACTCGAATTTATGGTCCCAAAACCACTGTTTCGACTAGGGTCAAAATCGGATTGTTACATTAATAGTTCATACTGCAACATTTTAAGAAAAAATTTGTCATGTAGCATAACTTAGTGAAATTATGTAAAATTATAAAATTTACTTAAATTATGCCCAATGTCTCAATATTAGCCAAAATTACACAATTATATATCCAATTGTTCAGGATTTGCATAAATTCCAAGTAGAAAGGTGCTACATAAACCTATATAATTTAGACTTATCACCCCCCCAAACTTAATACATTGCTCGTCCCGAGTAATGTTTCATGCAAAGAAAAATTTTAAGGTAACCTTCCACAAAAATTCAGTAGACTCAACTTTTCACATAACCATGTATCAATAAATTTATGCCCACAACCTATTCTTGCTAATAAATTGCTCACATGCAGATATAATTTCAAAATTGTATATCAAGTAAAAGAAGATTTTAGCAATAATCATAATTCACATACTTTTCCAAGCCATACGTAAATCTTACCATTTAAGTATTCTTCCTTATTTTTAATTAAGCAAACAATCCTAAGGTTTAACAATGGCCTTTATATGTTGAAGTAATTTCTCTCCGCTAATGTAGTCGGCATAATTATCAAAATCAATAGGTCTTTCACAGGGTTGTAATGGGGCTAAACTCAAGGTAGGGATAAATAACCTTAAACCTGACTTGGATCTTCATAGCACCATCCATCTTACTAATTGGGTTAACACCCTTAAACTTAATTTTGAACTCATGCTTTTGAACACTTTGATCATAACACTTGATCATACATTAACATCTGATCATACTTTTTTTTTTTCTGAAGCATCTACCTCCTTTTAACTTCTTTATTAAGATTTATTTCACCAAAGCAAGTAAAGTTAAAATTGGTGCAAAGATAAGGTAAACCTTATGAAAAGAATGTAAGATGTCTTATGATGTAGATAAATCAAATAACAAAGACCATATAGCTCAAAATAAGGTTTCAAGGGTTACTTATAAACATGGCAGGCTTGAAATGCTCAAATAATCCAAACAAAATGTGCTTATCATTTTCAGATTCTCATGCCTACTAAGATTTCGCCTCAAGAAAGTTACTAAGGCAATTCTAAAGACTTAAACCTTTATGCATGCCAAATTTATAAGGAAAAGTAAATTTCATGACTAACATGCATAAGGCTTAGAAAACACAATCATATTATGATTAAGCTAACATACTTTCAAAAAAACCTTGAATAGAAATTATACTTTCATATGAGCTAACTTATTAACAAAAATTTTGTTTGAGTATAATTTATTTCAACATACTTATGTGTGTCCTCATTGCAAAATAACAAAGTAGTGAATGAGAACTGTATATCAGATAGGATTTCAAGAAAGAGAGGTGAGTCATGAAGACTACTTAAGTACCAAGTCTTTATTGAAAAATCCAATCCTTAGACATATACATTCACATTACCATACTACTATGCATTTTACGAGAGAACAAAATTAATGGAAAGACATCAACTTAGTTTATTCATAAATTGCAAATTATTCAATTTTATTGTGCATAAAATAAAATATCCTAAAATAAATAAAAATGTTTTAAAAATAATACTACGACAAAGAAAAAGAAATTCCTCTTTTATTAATTTGTATCATCCCCTTTGTCTTGTTCCTTCCCTTTATTGCTTGAATTCCCAAATTCTTATTGCCTTGAATCTTGCTCCCATGACTCGAAAACATGATTTGGAAACTCAGGAATGAACTGTTAGATAAGTTCTTAAAAGTATTCCTTATTGAATCATTTCGAATTTTTGCATATTTCCTATAAGTCTGTTGTTGGTTATGCATAAATTTCCATATATCCATCATAGTTGAAAATTCTGACCTATTAATGTTGTTCAAAGAAGTGGCCATCGGGATGGTCAACTCATAATTAACATTGGCTTAACTAGTTTAGTAATATTTGGTCCCATTCCTGATTTAGGGCTATTCGGTTCAATTTCAGATTCTATTTTTCTTAATTCAGTTATTAATTCTACTTCTGGTTCAGATTTGGTTGACGACTCATTAGATTCTAGTTCATTTGGCTTGGTATGATTCAACTATTCAACATTCTCTACTAACATTTCAAGATCGTGTCTTGTTATGCAGCCTTGAACATAATGACCTTTTAGATTCGCTTTTGACTAAACTTGTGCTCGTAAACAAAGTGAAGTAACCAATGATGGAAAGTAAGCACTTTCTGCCTTTTTCTTAGCACGATCTTGGATTTCTTTGAGAACAATTTCCCAACATTGATTGACTTTTATGTCATAATTGCATATAAAAAAACATTCCTTCCATCAAGATGGTGGAACTTTGTGAGATAGGTATGAAGCTATATCGTACAAAGTACAACATACCTTAGCCACTAGTTTTAAGTACTCCTTTTGACAAGAGTGACTGTCGTATTTTCTTATGATCCATTGGGATCCCAGATCTGCAACAATGTTAATTACTTGTTAAAGAAAATCCCAATTGATATTTATCATCATGGCAGAGTATTTATCTTCTTTAACATCAGGCAGATTAAACAAATCATTAATAGATTTTGAAGTAAAGGGTACCTTCTTTTTTATAAATAAGAACTTTAGAAGTGTCTAGCACAGTTAAGTTGGCGTAGAATTCTCGTACTAATTCCTCTTCAGGTAATGATCGCGCATCACAAAATTGATTCCACTTTAAAACCTCAATTGTTTTCTAAATTGATTTTCTGACATCATAGGCTAATTTTTTAAGATGGAATCAAATCTTTCCCTTGGTTCCTCATCTTGAATCACAATTGGTTTTTTAGTAGAAGTCTTTGAAGATCTAGTTCTCTTTCGATTCATGATGATTTTTCTCGAAAAAAGTCGAGCAAGAAAATTTAAAGGTGGTGGCATTGACTTAAAATGGCAATGAAGCAAGAATAATGATCTTTGCAGTGGTAAAAGGGAAAAAGTTTCATATGGAGGCTGCGAAAAAGCTTGGCTAGGAGTGGAGATGGTTGCTGCAGCGAAGGAGAGTTGTGGCGGCAAAAGGTGATGCGGTGGCTAGAAAAGAAGAAATAAAAAAAATATTTAGGAGGGAACTTTTGAGCTTTGAGCCTGATGACTAAAGAAAGGAAAATAAAGGGAAAAATTAGGTCTAATGGCTTAAGTGTTGTGAAAATAAGATGGTGTTAAGGGGCTTTTATAGTGGTAAACTAAGTTAAAATTTTAGCAAAAAATTAGCTAAAGGGGATACTTGGGCGGCAAGGTATGGAAGGAAATAAGTGGCGGCATTACTAGGGTTTTAGGGAAGCTTAAGGGTGGCAAAAATTTGGGTATTTTCCTCCTTTTTACTATTTTGGGCCTCGAGCCCAACCTGCAGTTATTTCTTATACCAAAAATTTAAACTAAACCAAAAATAAATTGATTAGTACTTGAGTCAAATGACCCTATTTATTTAGCATAAAGATGAAAATAAAATTAAAAATAAAAATTCCTTTTAGAATACTTAGAAAATTTTCTCAAAAAATTACATTAAATTAATTTCCCAAGAAAGGTTGGAGGGGTCACAATTGGTCCCACTTAAGTTTCAATCTCTTTAGACAAAATTAATTTAATGTATTAATCTAAGAGAATTTTTCAAATTATGCCATTTATTTAAACCAATTACATAAAAAATCAAAGGTCCATTAAATTGAACGAATTATCAATTTGCTCAACTTCACCATCCCAATAGTGCTTGAGGCGTTGACCATTAACTTTAAATGTACCTCCTTTTTTATCTCGTAATTCTACCACTCCATACAGATAGACTTTGTGAATGATGAATAGTCCGATCCATCGAGATTTGAGCTTTCCAAGGAATAAACTTAGTCTTGAATTGAACAACAAGACTCTTTGACCTTCTCTAAATTCTCGAGGTTGTATACGTTTGTCATGCCATCTCTTAATCTTTTCTTTGTACATATTGGCATTCTCGTATGAAAACAATCTCAATTCCTCCAACTTATCAAGCTATAACATTATTCTCTCATCGGCTTACTTTAGATCCAGATTTAATTGTTTCAATGCAAAGTGAGCTTTATTTTCCAACTCAAGCGACAAATGACATGCCTTTCCAAAGACTACCCGATAATGAGTCATTCATAACGGTGTTTTGAAAGCTGTCTAATAGGCCTATAGAGCATCGTCGAGCCTTTGAGACCAATCTCTTTTGTTAGGTTGAACCAACTTCTCAAAGATTCCTTTTATCTCACGATTAGCAAGCTCAACCTACCCATTCATCTATGGATAATAGGTAGTAGCTATTTTTTGTTTCACATCATACTCGACAAGCAACCACTTAAGCCATTTATTTACAAAGTGAGATCCTTCATCACTAATTATGTAGGAATCGCATGACTACCTTAGCATTACTTGTTAGGTATGCCTCAGCTTCCACCCACTTGGATACATAATCAACTATCACTAGGATGTACCCGTTGCCATAAGAAGGAAATGGGTCTAGAAAATCAATGCCCTAAACATCAAACAAATCTGCCTCTGGGATGTTTATTATTGAAATGAGAAGTTGAGTTTACTATATAATTAATAAATAGGACTACTCTAATTATTATCGCTTTGTACAAAATGACTTCATTCGGATTAAAAGAATTAAAAATTTAGTTGCAAGGATTAATCAACAGAGGTTTCACTCAACAAAGTTTATCATTTTGGGACACACTTGTATTGTTTGTGAAAAGAAAGATGAAATGATGAGTTTGTGTACAGATTACTAGTGGTTAAATAAAGTCGTGATAAGGAATAAACATCCATTAATTCATATTGAAGACCTATTCAATCAATTGAAAAGTCATACAGTGTTTTAGAAGATAGATTACGGATATGGTTAATATAGTTGTTAGTTACAGATGTAGATGTATAGAAAATAGCATTTAAAAACTGATAAGAGCACTATGAGTTTCTAGTTATGCCTTTTGGATTAATTAATGCCTTTGCAGCATTTGAAGATCCGATGAATTGGATTCCCTTTAATCACATTGTGATATATTCATTAATATTCTGTATTGATGATATATTGTGTGACAGCCCAAAATTGACCCTAGTCGGGAAGTGGTTTCGGGACCACAAAACCGAGTCATAAAAATAATTGATTTCCATATTCTATGCTTATTATGTGTGTACATGAGTATGTGGAAGTTTCATTCTCCAATTTTGCCAATTGCATGAGAAATTATTAAATAGGGATTGATATGAGACATGGTGAAAATATGATAGGCTAATTTAAAATGGTCTATTAATGCATGTTGTGAAAATGATGGGTTTGCATGTCAAATTACCCAAAATTTGAGCTAGTGGTTGGCCATGCTATGGGTGGAAACATGTTGGGAACATGTTGGCCTAGTGAGGTATGTAGGAAAAAAATAAAATAAGGGGCATGGGCATAAAATAATGAAAAGGAGTATGATGAATACAAAAAAAAATGTGTGTAGTTGTTTCCCCCCCCATTGCCGTGAGCTAAAGAAAAGAAAGGAGAAAATTTTTGTTCATCCTTTCTCATCTTCATTTAGCCGAAACTAGAAAGAAAAAACAAAGAAAAAAAATGCTCATCCTTTGGTTCATCCTTGGCCAAAAATTTTAAGGAGGAAGGAAGAAGAAAGGTTGAAGAGATTCGGCCATGCATGTAGCTAGGCTAAGGTATGTTTGATGATGTTCCATGAGATGCATGCATGTTTTAGTTGTTAGCTTGAGTTCTACCTAGCCCATGGTCTAAATCTTGCTATGTGATAGAAATGACACTCGGCCATGGATGCATCATTCTTGGTTGATGTTTGATGTTGTGGTGATGAGGCATGAGGATGAGTTAAGATTCGGCCTAGGTGGAGTTTGTGTTAATGCCATTGCATGCTAAATATGAAGCTTGTTAATGATGCATGTGATGGTGGCTTGATGATTCTTGAACCTCCTTTTTAGTATTTTTGAGTGAGCACATATGTGCATTGGTTGCTAAATGGAGAAGAATCGGCTAGCAAGTTGTGTGCTAAGGCCGAATATAACTTTTGCATGTTAATGAGCAATGCATGTGTTAAATTGATGGAAAGGGAGAGGATGCTTTACTAGTGTGTATATGTGTGTATTAGCCAAGTTTTGAACTTGAAACAAAAGGGTGTTTAGTCAATACAAGTGACCATACTTGTAGAATGTATTAAGTGTTGAAATCGGCCCCAAAATAGACATGCATATTCGGCCAAGGGGGAAAAATTAGCTAAAATGTTGAGTTTGATTCATGATTCCGTACATATGTGACTTTAATGTCTAATGTATAAATATGGGCTAAGTGCCTTGTGTTCCTCTTTTCGATGCTCAAATGATTAAATCAATTTATTTGTTTAATTAAGCTCAAGAGCAAAGGGGAACTAAATCCGATAAAGGGAAGGAAAAAGTGGTCGAATAGCTATCGGAATCGTTCGACAACACCCGAGGTAAGTTCTTGAGTAAGAGAGCTTAAATTATGATGTGATTAGATCATGTTTTAAGCAAATTAAAATCATGCTCTTTGTGTGGCTATTGAGCCGAATTTGCAAGAATGATAAATGTCTTGTGTTTGAGTTTTGCTAACGAAAATGAAATACGAATGGGCCATGATTTATTGTTAAATGTGCATGGTTATTTGAATGATGTCCGGGCTAAGTCCCGAAGGCTTGTGCTAAGTGACAATATCCGGACTAAGATCCGAAGGCATTTGTGCGAGATACTAATTCCGGGCTAAACCCGAAGGCATTTGTGCGAGATACTAATTCCGGGCTAAGCCCGAAGGCATTTGTGTGAGATACTAATTCCGGGCTAAGCCCGAAGGCATTTGTGCGAGTTACTAAATCCGGGTTAAGTCCCGAAGGCATTTGTGCGAATTACTATAACCGGGCTATGTCCCGAAGGCATTTGAACGAGGAGCTATATCCGGTTAAATTCCGAAGGTACGTGATTTGGGAATGAATGAACTTGCTGTAAAATTCCAGTTAATACTCTCGAAACATCCCAACATTAAGGTATGTTTTGTATGTGCTTGAATTTAGTTGAGCCCTTACAAATAAGTATTCGCTCAGTTGATAAACGAGCTACCGGCCTTTGGCTGAGTTGATCTTTTGTGTATGTACATAAGGGTTGATAATGTGAAGCAAGTACGATATCGTAAATTTGTGCATATGAAATTATCCGTTTAGCTATATGAATGCTATACTTTTGTTGTGCTGGAATTCCTTGCTCAAAACTTACTAAGCATAAATTGCTTACTCCGTTTCATTGCTCCTCTGTTTTATAGATTTGGTTCTCCAGCTATCGGACTCGGGATCTTGAAGTCAAAGTCGCCCACACTATCAAAGCCCCCCCTTTTGGTACAATTTTGGTTGAACTTCGACATGGCATGTATAGGACTACCCGTTTGTTGTGGGTCGTGGACCCTTTGGACTTGTATAAATTTTGGATAGCCATGCGAAAATGGCTTATATGTGTTTGAGTATAATGTTATAATCATTTGGTGTGGATATGCTTGACAAGGATTGGCCACGGGGATGGTTAATCACTTTCATAAATTGTGCTATTTATGCAAAAAGGGCTAGTTGAATCATGGAAACCATGAAATAGGTAAAGTCTACCTTAAAGGCAGATGCTGACAGCAGCAGTGATGTAGATTTGGAAAATCACTAAAAATAGTAGGAATGGAATTAAATAGTGAATAAATTATGTAAACAAACCTTGATGAATCTACTTTCATAGGAAAGTAACGAAACAATCATACGGACAGTATGTTAAGAGATATTCAGGTTCTCGTGAGACAGGGCCAGAACGGTTTCTTGATTCCCTGTTCCGACTTTGGAAATTCATTATAAATTAACCAGAGATAATTAGGAGTCATACCATATATGTATAGATTCCCCTCTGAGTCTAGTTTCTATAGAAACAAACGGCATCAGTATTGGAGCCCTGTACAAGGAGATATCCAAGTCGTAATGCGCAAAGTTCAGGGTAGTCGATCCCTGTAACATGGGAGATTTTGACTAATAAACTGTACTAATTGGCCCGACCAAAAATTCTAGAAAACAATATGTAGATGGGCATATGAGTCTAGTTTCAGGGAAAAATCACGAAACTGATTTTCGAGTTGTGAAACTCAAGATATGATTTTTAAAGCGACTAGTACGCAGATTGCCAGTGTCTGGGAAATATTTTTTATAAGGGGTTTAAAGTCTGTTAACACCTCGTGTTCGACTCCGGTGTCGGTCTCGGGTTCGGGGTGTTACATATTGTATTTTTGAAATAGACTATATTTTTTTCCAAATAATTCTAACTTAGAGTTGTAACGAGACATTCTGACTGGAGATCTTAGTAGAAGTGTTGAAACAGGTCACTCTACTAATATCAACAAAGATAGTAGTTAGAGTATAGTTCAATGCTTAGATGTTAATAATTGGAATAGTCTTGTTATGTATCCAACTTCTAGCTTTCAAGAGGAGATAAATAGTGATAAGAGTGTAGACAGTGGAAGTCCAAGTTTAACATTGCATAGTAGTTCTCATCACTCAGATGATTTCAAATTATGTCAGCTTAGTTATTACAGGCTCAAGAGTTAAATCATTATTCGTTAGAGAATTTGTGAGATGCAAAAAAAAAAGACTCAAATTGATTAGTTAAACGGGAGCTGATTTAGAATGATTAGATCACCAATTTCAATGTGGATAGTGATAATAGTCTATTTTTTTCTAAAATTGAATATAGGAGCTAAATAACTCAGAGATGGTATAAGATATTTTATATAAGGTTGTTAGCAGCGTTTAATTAAGTTAAACCAGGTATCAAAAGCATGTGAAATGACTTGAGACAAAGTTACTAACAACCGAGAATAAAACGTAGAAATTTCAGAATTTGTACCAAGATGTCCAATATGTCAACAAGTCAAAGAAGGGTATCAGGTTTTGTATGAATTATTATGGTTTGTTATGAACTTTGAATGGATTAAGAATGAGTCATGATAGATTCTGTATTTGGATTACTTTTGATGGTGAGAAAGAAATATTTGATCTGAATTGTTACTATCAGATTGATAAAATCAACTCATTTTGTTCTCTCATGGCACAAACAGGTGGACAATTAGAATGAGAAAATCAGGCTCTGGAAAATATAATACAGAGATATATCATCCAAGTGAAGGACAATTAGGGAAATGTTTACCATAGGTTAAATTCATTTTTGATAATAACCATTAGTCTTATATTAAAATGATATCGTTTGAAACTTTTCACAGATTGGATGTAGAACCCTGCTATGCTAGACAGATGTAGTGAAAACTAGTTAATCGGGACCGAGTAACTAGAATTCTTATTAGATGAGAAAATTCGAGGACAAAATTTTCTTAAGGAGGGAGAGTTGTAACATCCCGTTTTTCAATGGTGTCGAAAACAGTGGTTTCGGGACCACAAATCCAACGAGTGAATTCGTAAATATTTTTATTCAATATTTACGCGTCAAATATAGTATTATAATAAATTTTGATTTGATAATTTATGTTATTTAAACGAATAATTTGGATCAAGTGGTAAATCCTTAAAGTCAAGTGGTTTTAAAAAAAGAGGTATCGGGACCTCGTTTCTATAAACTGAGACCACAAATTTTTAGTAAAATATTTATAGAGTGTTATTAGGGTTGTATAAAAATTTGGTTAAGAAATTTTAATGTTTAATTAGTTAATTAATTAAAAAATACTAAATTGTAAAAGTTGCAAAAAGTGGGTTTCTATTAGTTTAATGGCTTAAATGATTAAGGAAAAATAAAGAAATTGACTTATATGGTAATTGTACCAAATCTTTAGATATTGGACGGTTAAGAGGTTGAAAATAGTTAAAATTTGATGTTAAAAAGGTAATTAAACACTAAATCATAAACTAAGAAAAAACAAGTGGGGTATCATCTTCTTTAGTTCTTTCTTCCACAGAAATTGAAGAGAAGAACACCATTTTTTTTGTTTTAAGTTTCAACCAACTTCAAAGTTTTGCATGTAAGTAATTTTTGGCCCCGTTTTTATTGATTTTAATGTTTTTGTTATCGTATTAGTTTAATCTAGCTAACCTAGGAGTCAAATTGCAAAACTATTAAACGTTATAAATTATTCCATGGATGAATTTGAGATGTTTTTGAAGTTTTAAGGTAAATTGTTAAACTTGGTTGCTAAATAGACATATTTTGTTAAGTAATTTTGATGATTTTAAGGTTTAGGGACTTATTTATGAAAATGGTAAAATTCAGGGAAAATATTGTAAATTTTGTATAAATATGGGCTGTTATAAGATTAGGTAAAAATCAGCTAGCATAATTTATGGTTAAAAATGGTGAAATTTCAAGTTTTGGGTTTAGAGATTAAATTGCATAAAAGGTAAACTTTGAGGGTAATTTTGTAAATTTTCATTTTTAAGGATTATAATCTAAATTAATTATTTTGAATGCTATAATGGGATTAATTGAATAAATATATATATTTTTTATATAGATCAAGAAACAACTCAAATAGACACAAATCGTAGAAAAGTCAAAGTAGCGGAATAGTGGTTGATTGTGTTAGAAGTCGTTTATGAGTTCAAGTAAGTTCGTATTCCATTAACCAAACTTTATGATTTATTTTAATTAATTTAGTTACTACTTAGTATCTAATTATATTCGAAATGTAATTGGTTAATCCAATTGGATGGAGGATTATGGATGTATATATGAATGAATACAAAATTGATCAAAGATATACTTATAGTTGTGGTTGTGATTGATTGAGTTGTGAAATGAGGTATTAAGGGTTTTATAATTTTGTATCAAATCATTGTCATTTTATCCGACTAGTGCTGGGCACATTTTTAATATCGTCAGTTTATCCGACTAGCGCTGGGCACAAATCATTGTCGGTTTATCCAACTATTGCTGGGCACATTTTTAATAAAGTTGGTTTATCCGACTAACACTGGGCGTAAATCATTGTCGGTTTATCTGACTAGTGCTGGGCACATCTTTAATATCGTTGGGTTATCCGACTAGCGTTGGGCGTAAATCGTTGTCAGTTTATCTGACTACTGTTGGGCACATCTTTAATATCATCGAGTTATCCGACTAGCGCTGGGCGCAAATTGTTGTCGGTTTATCCGGCTAGCAATGGGCACACATTTGATATCGTCAATTTATCCGACTAGTGCTGGGTGCAAAACTTTGTTACAATTTATCCATCAGACACTGAGTGCTAATAACAGGTTGGTTAATATTGATAACGTTTAATCAATCCCTTGAAGATGGTTGGTAAATGAAAGATAGCTTGAATTGTATAGAAAGTGTTCATGAGGACTTATGGTACACTACGTGGTAATAACCATTACATATTTGATATTTTGAATTGATGAATTATTAAACACATATGTAGTTCTTTGAGTTAATTAAGTTATTCGGCATTTGATCATCCTTTTGTGTGCAAGTTAGGTACCTATATTGTTTTTGTGACTCAGCATCTAGTGACAGTCCTGAACTCAATGTTGGTGACGTATTTCTTTTTGTGTCTTGGCATGTACCTAGGATGTTAATGTTTAGAGAAATAGTCTTTTGGTATATAGTTAAACTTAATGAAAGTTACTTGTATTGGATGTTGTCATGTGAACTTTGATTTATATTTTTCCTTAAAGCTAATGCTTGTATAAAGATGTGGATAAATATAAGTATGTTTATCAAATTGACTCTTTCGGATGTTTATGTTATATGTTAAGTGATTTTGGATTGGTGGTTATTGATTTTCAGGTGTATGTATGTGTGTTTTTGCTGTGGAAGATATTGCATATGGTTGATGTTTTATGTTCTATAAAATTGGATCTTTTGGAAGTAAATGATTTAAGTCATTTTGGTTGAGTTGTGATATGGTAGGATTTAACACCCCTCGCCCGTATCCAATGCCAGGATAGGGCATGAGCTACTACCGAACTTAAACTCAACCAATAATAGAAAATTGGGCCATAAAATTTTGATCAATTTAAAACTTTTCATTTCATGTGCAAAGTGTCCCTTAATTGGGCTTACGAGGCCCAAAACATACATTTGAAGTGGTTTGGGACTAAACCAGGGATCAAGAAAAACTTAAAAAATTTCGTGCTTTAAGGTTCCACACGCCCGTGTGGGTATAGGGCACACACCTGTATACTTGACACACGCCCATGTCCTGCACCCGTGTGGCCAATTTAATTTTTACAATTTTTCATAAAAAAAGTGCAGACTTCACAGGGCCTGGACACATGCCCGAGTTCTTTCACACAGCCACAACATGCCCGTGGCGCAGCCCGTGTGCAAAAACCTAGGTATTCTGTTTCTAACATCAGCATCACACGACCATGGTACACGCCCGTGTACTAGGCCGTGCCCTCCACACGGCTGAGACACACGGCCGAGTCTCTACCCATGTGACCCTTACCATGCATTCTAACTTGAAATTTCTAGGTTAGGGGATGCACGACCTTCTCACACGCCCATGGGGTTGACCATGTGTCACACACGGCCTAGACACACGCCTGTGTGTCTACCCGTATGGACAATATGAGGCCATCTACCAAGCCTCTTTGCCACCCTAGTGTACCTATTTTCATGTCAATACCAACCAATACCAAAACAAGCATAATAGACATTCATTCAACCGCGAAGATGCATCTTTTATAGACTTAAAATCAAAGCCCTCATTCAAGGCTCAATGTAAAGAGTAGAATCTATTTTAGACCAACATATTCGATCAATTCTCAAAGACACAAAATAATAAGGTTTAGCCCTATACAAGCCATAATCAAAAATATAAATCCAATTATACTGAGTATTACGGCTGATAGTGCGACCGATATCTCTGACTTCAAGGGATCCTTGAGCAAATAAATCGGTACTGAAAGAAAAGGGAAAGGAAAGAGAGTAAGCATAAAGCTTAGTAAGTTGCATATAAATAAATATGCCACAACGATTTCACCTCTAGTCATCATACTAATAGCACAAAGATAGGCATAAGCTTGACTTACTCATTACGTCACATTTTCTATTTTGTGCTCATACTCATGCATACCAAATAGGTACCTGTACCACTCACAACATTATTATACTTTCCTTACTAACTCACTTCCATAACTTTTAAAGTTAAGCCTTCGAAATACTACCGGAAATTCTATAAGCCTCAAACATGGGTTAAGTTGCCGATGCCATGTCCCAGACATGGTCTTACACTGGCTATCCTCATCGAGGCCGATGCCATGTCCCAGACATGGTCTTACACTAGCTCTCGTGCTTACATGCTGATGCCATGTCCTAGACATGGTCTTACACTAGCTCTCGTACTTACATACTGATGACATGTCCCAGACATGGTCTTACACTAGCTCTTGCATATCCATGTGGATGCCATGTCCCAGACATGGTCTTACATTGACATGTCTCGTAGCCGATGCATGTCCCAGACATGTCTTACACGGCTTACGTCTCGAGGCCGATGCATGTCCCAGACATGTCTTACACTGGCACTCGTCTCAATGTCGATGCCATGTCCCAGACATGGTCATACACTGGCACACAAATTACCCAAATGTCATGGCATGAATATTCGGTTTGTTTCCTAGGTTTTCAACGGAGTCTTTCTACTATCTCAATTATTACTAAGCATTCTTAATTCGAAATTTAGCAATTCATGCTATATCAATTCAATGACAATGCAAATACATGTATTAACAATGTAGTTATATTATTTACATACAACTTACCTCAGATTACAAAATGTACTCGACTAGTCGGTTTAGTCGATTTGCTTGGCTTTCCCCTGGTCTAGGTTCGAATTTAGTGAATCTTGATCTATAATAGCAAAATGCACTCATTTAGTCATTAAACACAATTAGGCAATCTAAAATTTACATATTAGTTAAAATGACCATTTTTCCCCTAGACCTTGGCAAAATGACCATTTTGCCCCTATGCTCGAAATCTAATTTCCTCTTATTCTAGGCCTAGCCGACCCCTTTTTACTTTTATAGCAACCCAAAATTCTCACTATTTCATGCGCTTACCACCTATTTTACAACTTATACAAAGTAGTCCATTTAGGTGTTTTCATGCTAACACCTTTCACAAAAGTTGTTTAGAACTTTTCTAAGATTCATTTTCTTCCATAAAATTTCAGGAAACAACATAAACTCTCTCATGGTAAATCCCTAGACTTTCCACCATTTTTCAAAATAGTCCTCTCATTTGAAAGCCCATGATACAGGCATGCCAAAAATGTAAAAATGATCAAGAAAATCATCAAGATCACTTACATTATGAGAGGAATAAGTTGCTGAAAATTTTCAGCTTTCAAACCTCCATATTTTCTGATATTTTCGGTGGAGAGAAGATATGGAGAAGAAAGAAATTGATAGCTAAGCTCATAGGTATTATTTTATTACAAGATTATGTCATCAAGTCACCTAACATTGACCTTTTGACTAAATTTGCTTCCTATGGCCGGCCACCTTGTTTCTAGGGGCCTAATTGCTCTTTAAAAGCCCTTAATTTTAGTTCTCTAGCTATTTAACACATATTGGTACTAAAATGCAACTTTTTCCTTTTATGCTATCTAGTCCTTTTTGCAATCAGGCTCTCAAATATTAAAATTGACTCACCAAATTTTTCATGCACTAATATAATCATGTCATGACTCCATAATAGTAATAAAATAAATTTTCTAACTTCAAATTTGTGGTCCCGAGACCACTGTTCTGACTAGGCCCTAAATCGGGCTGTTACATTTCTCCCCCTTTAGAGATTTTCGGGGACGAAAATCTTACCAGTGAATAAGTTCGGATACTGCTCTCTCAGAGACTCCTCGGGTTCCCATGTGGCTTCCTCAACTCTATGTCTATGCCAAAAAACCTTCACAAGTGATATATTCTTATTTCTCAACTGTTTGACCTATCGAGCTAAGATCTTGACTGGCTCCTCACCATAAGTCATATCCGGAAGAATCTCAACTTCAGTTGGTGCGATTACATGCGAAGGGTCTGATCTGTTCTGGCGTAACATGGACACGTGAAACACATCATGAATCTTTTCTAACTTTGGTGGCAAATTTAAATGGTAGGCAACAGGCCCTACTTTCTCGGTAACCTCATAAGGTCCTATGAAAGAAGGACTCAACTTGCCCCTGTTACCAAACTTGAGGACTTTCCTCTATGGGGAAACTTTCAAAAATACTTTATCACCGACTTCAAACTTAATTTCCTTTCGTCTCAAATCCTACGTGGAGGATTTGAGACGAAATCACTTTAACTTTCTCCTCCACCTCTTTGACCAAATCGACCCCGTGAATCTAATTCTCTCTCAACCCAATCCAGTATAAGGGCGTTCGACACTTTCGCCCGTACAAGGCCTCATAAGACGCCATTTTCAAACTCGACTGATAGCTGTTGTTATAGGAAAATTCAACCAATGGCAAGTATTTTTCCCAACTTCCTTGAAATTTGAGAACGCAACATCTCAACATGTCCTCTAAGATCTGTATCACTCTTTCCGACTGTCCGTCAGTTTGCAGATGAAATGCCATGCTGAAACTTAACTTGGTTCCCAAACCCTCTTGTAACTTTTTCCAAAACCTCGAGGTAAACCTTGGATCTTTATCTGACACAATTGAAAATGGCACTCCATAAAGCCTTATGATCTCGAAAATATATAAGTCTGCTAATTTCTCGAGGGAGTAATCGGTACGCATTGGTACGAAATATGCTGACTTAGTTAGTCTGTCGACAATAACCCATACTACATCTTTCTTTTTCAGGGTTACTGGCAAACTGGTCACAAAATCCATAGTGATATGATCCCATTTCCACTCGGGAACCATAATAGGTTGAAGTAGACCCGAAGATACCTGATGTTCAGCCTTCACTTGTTGACACACTAGGCACCTGGAAACGAACTCTGAAATATCTCTTTTCATACCCGACCACCAATACATTTTCTTAATGTTGTTGTACATTTTCGCACCACCCAGGTGAACAGATAAACAACCACCATGTGCCTCACTCAAAATCTTTTGAATAAGTTCATTGTCCTTGGGTATGCAAACTCTGTCTTTGAACATTATGCATCCATCGGTACTGATACAAAAGTCCGATTCAATTTCTGGCTCACACTGATTATCCTGGCTTGCAACTTCTCATCACCTTTTTGAGCTTCTCGAATTTCATGAAGAAAAGTCGGTCTGGCTCTCAACTCTGCTAGGATCGAACCATCATTAGATATAGTCAACTGAGTGTTCAAGGCTCTCAAGGCAAACAACGACTTCCTACTCAAGGCGTTGGCGACTACATTCGCCTTTCCCGGATAATAGTCAATAATCAATTCATAATCCTTTAACAGCTCTAACCATCGGCATTGTCTCAAATTCAACTCCTTTTAAGTCATCAAGTACTTTAAGCTCTTATGGTCGATGAATACCTGACATTTCTCTCCATACAAATGGTGTCTCTAAATCTTCAGCGCGAACACCACAGCTGCTAGTTCCAAATCATGGGTCAGATAATTTCTCTCGTGTGGTTTTAGCTGTCTCGAGGCATATGCTATAACCTTGCCTCTTGCATAACACACACCCCAAACCATTTAAAGAGGCGTCGCTAAAAATCACAAATTCCTTGCCCGACTCTGGTTGCACTAACACTAGGGCTTCCGTTAACAAAGTCTTTAATCTCTCAAAACTTTGCTGACACTTTTCTGTACATTCAAACTTGAAGTCTTTTTGTAGTAGCCTAGTCATCGGGGTAGCTACATAGAAAATCCATTTACAAACCATCTGTAGTATCCAGCCAAACCCAAAAAGCTTCGAATCTCTATTACATTCCTCGGTGGTTTCCACTCCACAATAGTGGAGATCTTATTTGGATCAACTCAGATTCTGTCACCTGACACAATATGTCCTAGAAACCCGACCTCTTTAAGCCAAAATTCACTCTTGTTGAACTTGGCATATAATCGTTTATCTCTCAAGGTTTGCAACATAACCCTCAGATGCTCTGCATGCTCTCTCTCATTGCGCGAATAGATCAGTATGTCATCGATAAAGACGACAACAAACTTATCCAGATACGGCCTGAATATACGGTTCATCAAATCCATAAATACCGCCGGGGCATTAGTCAAACCAAAGGGCATGACAAG
This sequence comes from Gossypium hirsutum, assembly GCF_007990345.1. Classification (NCBI taxonomy): domain Eukaryota; kingdom Viridiplantae; phylum Streptophyta; class Magnoliopsida; order Malvales; family Malvaceae; genus Gossypium; species Gossypium hirsutum. The sequence continues at coordinate 51,038,990 of NC_053431.1, read as the reverse complement.
AAACTCATAATGCCCATATCTTGTCCGAAACACAGTTTTCGACACATCTTGCTCTTTAACCCTTAACTGATAATAACCAGTCCTCAGATCGATCTTAGAAAACATGGTAGCTCCCTTCAATTGATCAAACAAATCGTAGATCCTTGGTAAAGGGTATTTGTTCTTCACTGTCACTTTGTTGAGTTGCCTATAGTCAATGCATAATCTCATCGACCCATCTTTCTTCTTCATAAAGAGTATCAGAGTACCCCACGGAGAAAAGCTCGGTCTCGCAAAGCCCTTGTCTGTCAAATCTTGCAACTGTGCTTTCAACTCTTTCAGCTCCGTTGGAGTCATCCTATACGGAGTGATCGAGATAGGTGTCGTACCAGGAACCAATTCAATTTCAAACTCGACCTCTCTCACTGGAGGTAATCCAGGTAATTTTTTTGGAAACACGTCCGTGAACTCACAGACTACCGGTACTGATTCAATCCTTAACTCTGTCTCTTAAGTATTTAGCACAAAAGCTAAATAAGCCTTATACTTCTTTTTCAAATATTTCTTAGCAATCAATGGTGGTATTACTATAGGTATATTTTCTGACTCACCTGGTTCAACTCGAAGAACTTTCTCATCTTCACATCTCAACTCTATTACTTTTCGTCCACAATCTACTACAACACCATGAAAGGCCAACCAATCCATCCGAGGATTACATCAAACTCCTTAAATGGCAACAACATCAAATTGGCCGGAAAACAATGGCCTCTAATTCTCAAAGGACAATTTCTACATTCTTGGTCCACTAAAACATGCTTGCTTAATGGTTTAGACATTTTTATTTCAAACTCGGTGGACTCTACTATCATATTCATACGAGGTATTAATTCCATACAAATGTAAGAGTGGGTAGATCCCGGGTTAATTAAAGCAACAACAATTATATCATAGATAGAAAAGGTACTCGTGATCACATTAGGCCTCCCGGGCATGTATAGCATAGGTCATCGCCGGCGCTTTGCCTTCAGACCTCACCGTGGCATCTCTTGACGCGCCTCTACCACTAGTCCCACTCCCGGGGTTCTTTTGTGGCCTACTCTTCAAGAGAGCACTACTTGCTTTCATATCTTGTTTTCTTCCTCTCTCGTCCATCTCAGTATAATCACGGATAAAGTGGTCAAGTGACCCACACTTGAAACAACCCTCTCGTTTACTCGACATTCGCCTAAGTGACGTCTCCCACATTGTGGACACTCTTGCCTACTTGGCCGAGTGCTACCAACACTAGCGACCAAATTAGTCTGGGCTTTAGATGACATATTCTGTTGATTCTTGTTTCTCCTCGAATACCCCACCGAAGCATTCGATTGGGTAGTAAATTCTTTTGATCTCTTGGATCAGGACTAATGTGCTTTCCCCATCTGTCTTTTCTTTAAATCTCGCGGCTCGATGGCCGCTTTCATCCTCTCTTTTACCAGCTCTTCTGCTTTACACGCTCTCTCAACGAGCACCACACATTCTCTTAATTCCAGGATGCCCACAAACACTCGGATATCTTCATTGAGGCCATCCTCAAACCTCTTACACATGGTAGCTCCAGTGGATACGCATTCCCGCGCATACTTGCTAATTTTCGCAAACTCACGCTCATATTCCATCACAGTCTTATTACCCTGTTTCAACTCTAAAAATTCCTTCCATTTCTGGTCCATGAACCTCTGGCTAATGTACTTCTTTCTGAACTCTTATTGGAAAAATTCTCAAGTTACTCTTTCTCTCGGTACCACAGACACGAGAGTATTCCACCACTGATAAGCCGAATCCTGTAGGAGTGATGTTGCACACTTCACGCACTCCTCAAGTGTGCATGCTAATTCATCGAACACCCTTATGGTATTTTCTAACCAAAACTCTATCTTCTCCGGGTCATCATCTAAGTTAGCCCGAAATTCCTCGGCCCCTTATTTCTGGATCTTTTCAACCGGAGGCTTCTCTCTTCTAAACATGTCCACACCTTGTGCAGTTACCGGGGCATACTAAGGAATCGGAGGAGGTGAGGAAGGTAGAGTGTTTGGGTTCGCACGAACAAACTCCGAATAACAAGCATCCATCATTCGGAGGTAGGCTTCTCTAGCCCCTTCAGCTTGGCCCAAACTCACGGGCTCGCTCTCTACTGGCGCGGTCCCCTCAGCGGGAGCCGGCGCATTACTTTCCATATCATCTGCTGTGGTTCTATCAGGATCAGTTTACCATATAAGAAAAACATAATTTATAATCGTTAGAAATCTTCACACTATCAATATTTATTTATGGCATGTATGGCTAGACTCGTGCTCAAGCTAGGTTAGTCCCAGAACTTACTAAACCATAGCTCTGATACCACTAAATGTAACAACCCTTGCCCGTATCCAATGCCAGGACAGGCTTGAGGTGCTACTAAGCTTAAACTCAACCAATAATAGAAAATCGGGCCATAAAATTTTGATCAATTTAAAAATTTTCATTTCATATGCAAACTGTCCCTTAATTTCGCTTACGAGGCCTAAAACATACATTCGAGGTGGTTCGGGACTAAACTGGGGCTCAAGAAAAACATAAAAAATTTTATGCTTTAAGGTTCCACAAGTCCGTGTGGGTATAGGGCACACGCCCGTGTGCTTGGGACATGCCCATGTCCTACACCCGTGTGGCCAATTTAATTTTTACAATTTTTCATAAAACAAGTGCAGACTTCACGCGGCCAGACACACGCCCGTGTCCTTTGCCTGTGTCCTTTCACATGGCCACAAGACGCCTGTGGCGCAGCCTGTGTACAAAAACTTGGGTATTCTGTTTCTAACGTTAGCATCACACGACCATGGTATTCACCCAGGTACTAGGCCGTGCCCTCCACACGGCTGAGACACACGGCCGTGTCTCTGCCCATGTGACCCTTACATACATTCTGACTTAAAATTTCTAGGTGCAGGGGATGCACGGCCTTCTCACACGCCCATGGGGCTAACCGTGTATCACACACGGCCTACACACACGCCCGTGTGTCTACCCGTGTGGACAATATGAGGCTATCTACCAAGCCTCTTTGCCACCCTAGTGTACCTATTTTCATGTCAATACCAACCAACAAAAACAAGCATAATAGACATTCATTCAACTGTGAAGATGCATCTTTTATAGACTCAAAATGAAAGCCCTCATTCCAGGCTCAATGTAAAGAGTAGAATCTATTCTAGACCAACACATTTGATCAATTCTCAAAGACACAAAATAATAAGGTTTAGCCCTATACATGCCAAAATAAAAAATATAAATCCAACTATACTGAGTATTACGGCTGGTAGTGTGATTGATATCTCTGACTTCAAGGGATCCTTGAGCAAATAAATAGGCACTAAAAGAAAAGGGAAAGGAAAGAGAGTAAGCATAAAGCTTAGTAAGTCGCATATAAATAAATATGCCACAATGATTTCACCTCTAGTCATCATACTAATAGCACAAAGATAGGCATAAGCTTGACTTACTCATTACCGTCTATTCTAGTCACATTTTCTATTTTGTGCTCATACTCATGCATACCAAATTGGTACTTGTACCACTCACAACATTATTATACTTTCCTTACTAACTCACTTTCATAACTTTTAAAGTTAAGCCTTTCGGAAAACTACAGGATATTCTATAAGCCTTAAACATGGTTAAGTTGCTGATGCCATGTCCCAGACATGGTCTTAAACTGGCTATCCTCATCGAGGCCGATGCCATGTTCCAAACATGGTCTTACACAAGCTCTCGTACTTACATGCTGATGTCATGTCCCAGACATGGTCTTACACTAGCTCTCGTACTTACATGCTGATGTCATGTCCCAAACATGGTCTTACACTAGCTCTTGCATATCTATGTCGATGCCATGTCCCAGACATGGTCTTACACTGACATGTCTCATAGCCGATACATGTCCCAGACATATCTTACACTGGCTTACGTCTCGAGGCCGATGCATGTCCCAGACATGTCTTACACTGGCACTCGTCTCAATGCCGATGCCATGTCCCAGACATGGTCTTACACTGGTACACAAATTACCCAAATGTCATGGCATGAATATTCGGTTTGTTTCCTAGGTTTTCAACGGAGTCTTTCTACTATCTCAATTGTTATTAAGCATTCTTAATTCGAAATTTAGCAATTCATGCTATATCAATTCAATGACAATGCAATTATATGTATTGACAATGTAGTTATATTATTTATATACAACTTACCTCGGATTACAAAATGTACTTGACTAGTCGGTTTAGTCGATTTGCTTGGCTTTCCCTCTGTCTAGGTTCGGATTTGGTGAATCTTGATCTATAATATCAAAATGCACTCATTTAGTCATTAAACACAATTAGGCAATCTAAAATTTACATCTTAGTTAAAATGACTATTTTGCCCCTAGACCTTGGCAAAATAACCATTTTGCTCCTATACTCAAAAATCAATTTTTATCTAATTTCCTCTTATTCTAGGCCTAGCCGACCCCTTTTTACTCTTATAGTAACCCAAAATTCTCACTATTTCATGCACTTACCACCTATTTTGCAACTTATGCAAAGTAGTCCCTTTAGGTGTTTTCATGCTAACACCTTTCACAAAAGTTGTTTAGAACTTTTCTAAGATTCATTTTCTTCCATAAAATTTTAGGAAACAACATAAACTCTCTCATGGTAAATCCCTACACTTTTCACCAGTTTTCAAAATAGTCCTCTCATTTGAAAGCCCATGATACAAGCATGCCAAAAATGTAAAAATCATCAAGAAAATCATCAAGATCACTTACATTATGAGAGGAATAAGTTGCTGAAAATTTTCAGCTTTCAAACCTCCATATTTGCTGATATTTTCGGTGGGGAGAAGAGATGGAGAAGAAAGAAATTGATAGCTAAGCTCATAGGTATTATTTTATCACAAGATTATGTCATCAAGTCACCTAACATTGACCTTTTGACTAAATTTGCTTCCTATGGCTGGCCATCTTATTTCTAGGGTTCTAATTTCTATTTAAAAGCCCCTAATTTTAGTTCTCTAGCTATTTAACACATCTTGGTACTAAAATGCAACTTTTTCCTTTTATGCGATTTAGTCTTTTTTCGTAATCGGGCTTTCAAACATTAAAATTGACTTACCAAATTTTTCATGCACTAATATAATCATGCCATGAATCCATATAATAAAATAAATTTTCTAACTTTAGATTTGTGGTCTCGAGACCACTGTTCTGAGTAGGCCCTAAATCGGGTTATTACATATGATATGGTAATTAAAGTTGAAGAATCTTAATTGTTGTGTAAGATGAATGTATGATTTGATTAATGTCAAATGCCTTTGTATGTGTTGATTAAAATGTGGTGTCAATGAGGGCACATTGGTTAGGCACTTAGGTTGTATGAAATTGGTATGCTTTGAGTTGTTTTAAAGTGTATTTGATAATGTTTAGAGGATAGTATTAGGCTTGAATTGTTAACCAAGATATGTGTGATAATTGCCTTTTTTTAAAAGCAAATTGTGGTACACATGACCTTGGACACGGACTGCCACACAGTCGTGTGCCACACACGGCCTATCTGCTCAGCCGTGTATCTTATTATCTTTAGGTGTAGGTTTCACACGGTCTGGTATACAGCCGTGTGTCCCAAAATAGTTTGTTACACGATTTGGGACACGACCTGCAACATGGCCGTGTGACCCAACATTGAATGTCCACACGGCCAAGACTGTGTCATATTGTTGTATGACCCCTATTTCCAAAGTTTTCAACTTTTTCTTATTTTTTTATTTGATTCAAATTGATCCCGGAGTGTTTCAAAACTATTTTTCGAGCCCTGTAGACTTGATTTAAGGCTCGTATGTGTATTTCAAATACCCATTTGAATGTGATTTGATTAATTGTAAATATACTTGAATGTATGTTTGTAAGCTTGTAAATGTTCAATATTTTATTATAATACTCCGTGACCCTAATCCGGAAACAGAGACGGATTAGGGGTGTTACAAATACTAGCAAGGAGTGATTGCTTAAAGGTTTTAATAGTTTAACTGAAGACAGAAAAAATACATGAGAAACCTAGAACTCACTAGAATTTTCAATTGATTCATTAAATTTAGATGAAATTGAAGAAATGAATAAGGAAAATATCTGAGAAAGCTTACATAAAAACAGAGGAAGCTACGTGAAAAAAATCACTACCAAGAAACGACAAAAGAGGAAAATATGTAGGAAAAAATCACTACCAAGAAATGACAAAAAAGAAAGCTACGTGGAAGCAACTCAAATGGACAAAAGATGTCATCCTTATCGAAAGACTGTAGGGAATTATTACAAAAGGATGAAGGAAAGATTACAGAATGAAAGTAATAGTAAAGGAAAGCTTTACAAAAGAGAGAAAGAAAGAACATAAAGGACGGTTGGTACCTTACAAGAAGGAAACTAATTATAAAGGAAATATTTACAAAAGAGAGAAAGAAAGAACTTAAAGGTTTATGAAAAAACTTGAATCAAAACCTGAATGCCTTATTTAAGGTCTTACACCTCCTTTTATAGGAGTGATCCATAACTAAATTTGAAAAATGTTAGAATTCTACATAGTTTTTCGATAAGGATGACATCTTTTCTTTAGATAAGGATAACATCTTTTGTCCATTTGTGGCTGCTTCCACGTAGTTTCCTTTTTTATCATTTGTTGGTAGTGGTTTTTCCACGTAGCTTACTCTGTCTTTTTTTTTCAACTTTCTTAAATATTGTCCTAATTCATTTGTTCAATTTCATATAAGTTTAACGAACCGATTGACAATTCTATGGAGTTCCAGCTTTCCCATGTATTTTTTATGTCTTTAATTATATGGGATGAAAAATTATCAATCTCCATTTCAGCTATCTTTTTTAGTGGTGGACTCTTCATTTATCTCATCCTTATTATTTCAAGTACCATACACTATTATTCCTCGACCATAAGTCAAAAATCAATAAGTTTTTTGTTGCAGTAGATTCTTGGCTTTGGCAATTAGATCAATTTCTACTTGGATTTGATAAAAAACAGGATTATTATAACACTTGTCAACATATTTTGTCAAGTGCTCTTTCTCTTTTAAAGCTACAAATAGGTTTATTCCTATAATCATTTTTGAGATAGTCAAATTTTGATATGGTTGATAAAATTTTTCTCGTTCAACTATACCAATAAGACTACAAATGTAACACCTTTAACTCGTATCCATCCCCAAAACAGGGTTACAGAGCATTACTAGACTAACATAATAGTAAACCATTCAATTCATACATCAATGCAAACATAATCTAATTACATTCCAATACATTCATAATGTCCCTTAATTGAGCCTTTGAGGCCCTAAAAATACTTTGAAAACAATCCGAGACTAAATTGAAAGTTGAAAATTTTGAACTGAAGGGGTCACACAGTATGTGCCCAGGCCGTGTGAATCACACGATTGAGTTACACGCCTGTCTCTCAGGCCATGTGGACATTCGAAATAGGGACACACAGCCATGTCCCAACTTGTGTCCATGCCCATGTAACTCACTGACTTTGGTCACACGAACAAGCCACACGCCCGTGTGCTAGGTTGTGTACCCCTCGAAATGACCTCACACGCCCGTGTGCCAGGCCGTGTGCTAGGCCGTGTAACAGCATGATTGGCATGCCTTGAACCTACAGAGGACACACGGCTATGTTGCATGGTCGTGTGTCACACACGGCTGAGACACACACTCGTGTCTCAGGCCGTGTGGACCTAAAATGTACCTTAATCAACAAGTTTACCATTTAAAACTTACTTGGAACCTAAGCAAACCATTTACCAATCAAAATACCTATCCAATTTGACTTTAATCATGCCAAAAATATACCAAAATCAACCTAATTCCATGTCTAACCAATTTACCCTTATTGGTATCACAAGTATACATAAATTTATATCAAAACATAACATCAATTCAACCTATCAATTCATTCAAGATATCACCTATCAACACCAATTCAAACATACCATATCTGTAACGCCCCAATTTTCGGGAATTCTGTGAATGTTGGCATAGGTTTAATTATGTTAGTGGGCCTCTAGAAGGCCCAAGCTTAAGATAGAACCCGGAAATTTTAGTTAATTTTTGTTCCATAAGAAAAAGGGGGTGAAATTATGAAATAGAATCTATGTGAAAATGTTTGAAAATGCTATAGGCTAAATTGAAGTGGCCAAATAAATAGGAGTGCAAAGTAGGAGGATTTGCATGACAAACCTCCCATTTTACATGAAGTGGCCAGCCATCATGTTGTTGTAGACAATATGAGCACTTGATATCCATAATTCATGGTACAAATTGATAATGGGTTAGATAATTGTTCCATGATAATGGATTAGGTAAATATTCCATGATAATGGGTTAGGTAAATGTTCCATGATAATGATTTAGGTAAATGTTCCAAGATGGGAATTTCATGTCTTTTGTATTAAAGAATTAAATGGATGAAATATGAAATTTTATTAAAAAAAAGGGGGTGAAAAGAACAAAGTTTTGTCCATCTTTGTTCATCATAGCCTAAAGTTAGAGAAGAGAAAGGAGAGGAGAAAGCTCTTGAATGTTCGGTCACTTGGGGAAGAAAAATTGAAGGTAAGTTCATGGTAGTTTGCTTTTATTTTGAGGTTCATGAGTTCTTCTTGATTCTACCTTAACTCTTGAAGCATATTTTGGTTTTTAGTTGTGTTGTGAGCATTTACTCATGAATTAAAATGAAGGAAATGGTTGTTGTTTCATGTTCTTTTGATGAAAAATGGAAGATAGGTGAAGTTGAGCCAAACAAATGAACATGCACGTGCCTTAGATGCTAAAGGAAAAAATCGGCCAACATGTTGTGCTTTAAAATGATGAAATGGAGATTATACTTAAGTAAAATCATAGATATGTGATGATTAATTAGTGATATACATGTTTAAATAACATGCATGCAAGTTATGTGTGAAAGAGTGAATTTGGTAATAAATCTGCTTGGGACAGCAGCAGTAACGTGACTTTGGAAAATCACCATAAATTATGGGAGATGAATTAGAAGCTGAATAAATTATTTAATTAAAGCTTGTTGAGTCTAGTTTCAAATGAAATAAACGAGAACATATTTTGAATTCTGTACAATGAGAAATTTGATTTGTAATGAAGAGTGGTCAGATTAGCCAAACAGTGAAACATGCGAAACTTTGAGAAAAATCTGGTATTGATTGGCCAAACCAAAAATTCTGAAAATTTTATGGATATAAGATATATGAGTCTATTTTTAGGTAAAATTAACGGCACTTGATTTGGAGTTTCGTAGCTCCAGTTATAAATGATTTAGTGAATGTTGTTCAGGAAGACAGCTTGCAGTGAGATTATGATTATGTGGTAAACATTGACAAAAATTTGTTAATGAGTTGCTTATTGATTTCTTATAAGCTTACTATGATCTGTAGGTGTGGTTGGCCGAATATTGTAAGGGGTTAATACGTAGTTTGTATTTGAATAGTTAGATTAACGTGTTAGTAATCCAATTGTAGGCGGTTCGTGTGTGGATCTCGTCAGCATATTGTCGCAAACAGGTGTGTAACTAACACCCTCTTTCTTAGTCTAGATCGGCAAAAGCCGAAAAGCCGAAATGCCGAAAATCGGTATTTTGTAGATTTGCGAGAGTGCGAATGCTCGTGAGGTAAATCGATTAATGTTTCTGGTAAGCTGCAATGTTTGGACTGCAAAGTGCATGATTTCTGTGCCCTCGATATTTTTGGGCTTAATGGGCCAAAATTAGAATGATGGGCCAACGGACCCAATTCGGTAAGAACCCTCGGTAGTGATTTTGTTAGTACGTGAAAGGTAGGAATATGCATGAAAAACCCTAAAATAGATAAATTACTGAAATACCTTTAAAAGTGGAAAATTTACAGTTTTACCCCTAGGAGATAAATTACCGAAATACCCCTAGGGTTAAATTGACCTAAATGCATGTTTGACTGTTGTTATTTACTGCATGCCATGTTGTTATTATCTGATGCATGGGACTGGGATATTGACGGAGGAAGTACTGAAAGTGGCTTGTCTACGTACTGGAGGCTTTGCCTCAATTTACTGTTAACTGAGCAGCAAGGCTGCAACTGTGGAGTGTTGGGCTGGGTGGGTTGAGCTATTCCCCACATGGAGTGTATGGCTGGTACGGGTGGAGTGTAGTGGTTGGTGGGTTGAGTAGTCTCCCCAAATGGGCTTGCATATGTTTACTGATGTTGCATATATTTTGAAATGGGTCTATGGGCCATACTGTTATCTGAATAAGGGGCTAAGGCCCAGTTTATTGTAATCTGAAAAGGGCTCTGGCCCAGTATCACTGTTACCTGAATGGGCTTAGGCCCAATGGGCTTGAGCTGACTTGGGCTTTGAATGGGTTTTCCTTACACATTGAGTTTCCCCAAACTCACCCCTTCTTTAACCTTGCTAGTGAGCCTTGATGTGGGTGACTTGGAGCCGGAGGGGATTCAGAGTGGCCATGGTGAATACTTTTGGGTTTGAAAAAGAGACTGGTTTTCTTAAGTTATTTTTAATTACTATTTAATTTTTGGGTTGTAATAAGGCCATTTTAACTTTATTTTCTTCTTTGATTTTTCTGGGATTATATTATTTTAAACAACTTTAAATTGATGGATAATAATTCAAATGGGCTAGACTTAGGGCGTGATTTCAAAACGATACTTGTTTTTTTTTAAATAACACGACGTCACGAATACTCGATTTACCAAAGATAACCACTCAAAGAAATTTCAACTTGTTATAGCCAAGTGTGGCAATGGATGTGGACATGTCTAGGATTGGATCCCATCGGAGAGCTTGGTACTTAAGCTGCCTTTGTAACAGCCCAAAATTGACCCTAGTCGGGAAGTGGTTTCGGGACCGCTAAATCGAGTCACCGAAAGGTTTGAATGTGATGTTTATTGTCTAGAATATGTAATCATGAATGTGTGAAAATTTCAAGCTTCGATTTAGTCGATTGCATGTGAATTTAGTCAATAGGACTTATATGAGAAATTTTAAAATGTGATAGGCCAATGCATGAGGACCTATTAGTGCATGTGGAAGAAAAAAGGGGACTTGCATGTCAAATTTCCCCTCCCTAATATGTAGTGGCCGGCCATGCTATGGGTGGAAACATGTCTCCAACATGTTATGCTAGTGATGTATGTTAAGAAAAATAAAATAATGAGCATGGTGATTAAATAATGAAAGGAAGGGTGATGAAAAAAAAAATAACATGGTCTCATCCATACCCCCTTGTTGCCGTGAATTGAAGAAAGAAAACAAAAAAAAAGTGTTCATTCTTGAACATCCTTGTCCGAATAGAGGAAAGAAAGGAAGGGGAAAAGCTTGAGAAAATCGGCTATGGTGGTTTGCTAGACTAAGGTATGTTTGATATTATTCTTTGAGATTCATGTATATTTTAAGTTGTAAGTGAAAATCTACCTAGCCATGGTTCAAATTTTGTTAATTGATGGAGATGATATTCGGCCATGAATGTTACATTCTTGGTTGGTATTTTGATGTCTTTGGTGATGAGGTATGAAGATGGTTGATTTTGAGTGTTTAATAAAAAGGATGCATGAATTATTGTTAAATAATGGTCGAATGTAGCATGATTAAAGATGTGAATAAATTGAAGTTAAGGAGGTTGTCAATGAAAAATATGAGTTGGATGAGGCTTAAAGAATAAAAATCTAGGTGACTAGAGGTCAAGGACATTCGGTCATAGGCTTGTGTGCTAGCAAAATCGGCCAAGTGTTTATGTGGTGGAAATTAAGTGTTAAATGGAATGAAAATGATATTATATGGGGGTATGTATATTCGGCCATATGAGTAAATATATAGATGATGTTAAATTGATTATGTATAATGGGCATTAAGATGTTGAATTTAAGAAATTAGAAGTAAATGAACTTGATAGTATTTAAGAGATAGAGGTGATAGATTAATATTGCACATTCGGCTATGGTTAGGCATGTTGATGATCTTATCTTGATTTAGATAATTAGGCATAAAAGGGTGGTAAAGGGGATGAATTTGTCGAATGATTAGTTGGGTAACAAAAGAAGCATTCGGCCATCACTTGAGAGCTTGTGTGATGTTGGGTTTAAAATTAGCAAAGGTAACTTACCTAATGCATGTGCATGTGTGATTAGATTTTTGATGATATGGTAGTTGCATGAGGTTATTAGCCGAATATACTAACATACATATACATGTGAAATTGGATTGTAAATATTTAGCAAGGTGGTTAAACTAGTTAAATTATTGATTAAGCTCAAGGAGTTAAAGGAGGTGAATCGAGCAAAGGCAAAGAAAAGGTCATCGAGTAGCCGAGTTGGAACCGTCTTACCCAACACGAGGTAAGTCATTAAGCATGTAGTTGGTATTATTTCAAATGGTCATAATGTTTATGTATTGATGCTGAATGGAATGAATAAATATACATATATATATGCATGTACGTATGTGATGATGAAAGTGTTGAATGAAAAGAAAAGAGGTAAGATGTACTGAGTTGTTGATCTCGGCACTAAACGTGCGGGTATAACCATTTATGACCATGAGATTGGCGCTAAGTGCGCGGGATTAAATTGTACAGCACTAAGTGTGCGATTTGACTATGTTGCACTAAGTGTGCGAAATGAATATGATGCACTAAGTGTGCGAATTGACCATGCGGCACTAAGTGTGCGAGTTTGACCATGTAGCACTAAGTGTGCGATTTGATTACGTAGCACTAAGTGTGCGAGTTGATTATATAGCACTGAGTGTGCGGACTCAATATACATTCGTGAATCATTATGGACACTATGTGTGCGACACTATTGAGTCGATCGCGGACAGCGGATCGGGTAAGTGTCTTGAGTACATGGCTAATAGGTGCTATGCTTATACTTGGTGTTGAGCTCGGTAAGTTTGAACCTATGTGACAAATATACTTGAAGTCACGTACATAAAATTTATCGTAGGATGGGTGAAAGGCCGTTTAGTCGTTTGATTGTAACGAAAATAAATTGATTTATGAAAATGCTTCAATGTCCTATTGATGAGTATATGGAATGTGAATGCATGAATTGATATGAAACTGAATCGATAGGTTGGAGGAACTATGGTATGGTTCGGTATGGATGGAGTAAATTGTCTCGTTCCATTTTGTTTCCTCTTGTGATAATGTTATTGATGGATGGTAGTGCATTGCTTATGACTTACTGAGTTATAAACTCACTCGGTGTTTCCTTGTCACCCATTATAGGTTGCTTGGACTCATCTATTTTTGCGGGGTCAGGCTGTCATCGAAGTCATCACACCGGATAGCAAGTTTTGGTACTTTCTTCTTAGTTGGCTTAGAAGAACATTTTGGCATGTATAAGCTATTACGTTGTGTTTGAACTTTGGCATGTAAACTTTAAGCCATGCGAAAATGGCACGAATGTTCGATTGAGTTGGATCAAGGGTAGGCATGAAATGGACCTAGTTACTTTAGTAACAGATGTTGGCAGCAGCAGTGTCATGAGATTGAAAAATCACTAAAAATAGTAGGAGTGGAATTAATTGATGAATAAATTATGTAATCGAATCTCGATGAGTCTTTTTTCATGAGGAAGTAACGAAAAGATCATATGGGCAGTATATTAAGAGATAATCAGATTTTTGTGGGACAGGGCCAGAACGGTTTCTGGATTCCCTGCTCCGACTTTGGAAATTCATTATAAATTAACCAGAGATAATTAGGGGTCGTACCATATATGTACAGATTCCTCTCTGAGTCTAGTTTTCATAGAAACAAACGGCATCAGTATTGAAGCCCCGTGCAGGGAGATATCCAAGTCGTAATGGGCAAAGGTCAGTGTAGTCGACCCCTGCAACATGGGAGACTTTGACTAATAAACTGTACTAATTGGCCCGACCAAAAATTCTAGAAAAAAATACATAGATGGGCACATGAGTCTAGTTTTTGGGAAAAATTACGAAACTGATTTTCGAGTTACGAAACTCAAGATATGATTTTTAAAACGACTAGTACACAGATTGGGCAGTGTCTGGAAAATAAATTTTATAAGGGGTTAAAGGCAGTTAACACCTCGTGTTCGACTCCGGTGTCGGTTTTGGGTTCGGGGTGTTACATTTGATTGGTATCAGAGCTATGGTTTAGTCGGTTCTAGGACTACCATAGCACGTATGAGTCTAGCTATACATGCCGAATGTTAATGTTTAACTGTGTGATGACTTCTGACGGTTAAAATTTATGTTTTGATTAGTAAATGGATCCCGGTGTAGAGAGAACCTTGGCGGATGACATTGAAAGTGTAGCGACTGCTCCTGCACAAGGGACACCGCCTGTTGAACCTCAGTCATCTGCGAATAATCAAGGTGAGGGGGCTAAACAAGCCTTCTTTACTATGATGAATGAGTGGGTCGCGCAGTATGCCCGAACCAATCCGGCTGTCCAACAATTCCCGAATTTGAATAATCCACCCCCGGAGCCAGTAATGCCATCAGTTACTGATCCTGTGAGGCTGAGTAAGCCATCTGTAGACTTGATTAGGAAGCGTGGGGCCGAGGAGTTCAAGGCCATAGTAACTGATGATGCCGAAAGGGCCGAGTTCTGGCTTGATAACACCATTCGGGTGTTCGATGAATTGTCATGCACACCCGACAAATGTCTAAAATGTGCTGTATCTTTGTTGCGAGACTCAGCCTACTATTGGTGGAGGACCTTGATTTCCATAGTCCCAAACGAGCGAGTAACTTGGGACTTCTTTCAAACAGAATTCCGAAAGAAATTTATTAGCCAACGGTTCATTGATCAGAAGCGTAAGGAGTTCTTGGAACTCAAGCAAGGCCGTATGACTGTATCTGAATACGAACATGAATTCGTAAGACTCAGTAGGTATGCCCGGGAGTGTGTAGCTGATGAGGTTGCTATGTGCAAAAGATTCGAGGAAGGATTGAATGAAGATTTAAAGCTACTAATGGGTATTTTGGAAATAAAAGAATTCGTAACACTAGTCGAACGAGCCTGCAAGGCGGAAGAACTTGGAAAGGAGAAGAGGAAGGCTGAATTTGAAGCTAGAGATTATCGTAAAAGATCGACGGGTAAAGCTCCGTTCTCAGCTGTAAAGAAGTTCAGGGAGGACATTAATAAGTCGAGGGCGACTGCGGGAATTTCCATCAGGGCAAGACCATCGATGGGCTCCCGAGCTACTTCGGTAGCTAGTGTGGGCAATAATCGTCACGAGAAACCTGAATGTCCCCAATGTGGAAGACGACACCTAGGTGAATGTTGGGGCAAGTCTACTAGCAGGGCCTGTTACGGATGCGGTTCGAAGGACCACTTCATTAGAGATTGCACGGAGCTGGATGAGAAGAATAAGATTCAAGGTGCAAGACCTAGTGGAGTGACATCTAGAGGTAGACCACCGAGAATTTTAGGAGGCAGGGGTGGTAGTCAGAGGGGGGCCTCTGATACGGCCGATCGAGCCGAGAACCGTACTCCTGCTAGAGCATATGCCATTCGCGCACGAGAAGAGGCATCCTCCCCCGACGTCATCACTGGTACCTTCACTCTCTTTGATACTAATGTGATTGCATTGATTGACCCTAGTTCTACTCATTCATATGTATGCGAAACCTTAGCAACCAGTAAGACTCTACCTGTTGAGTCTACTGAGCTCGTAATTCGAGTATCAAACCCCTTGGGTCAATGCGTACTTGTTGATAAAGTGTGTAAGAGATGCCCTCAAATAATCCGAGTTGAGTCTGCGGACTTAAGGGGGGTTGCCAGCTGTAATATCAGCAATGTTGGCCCAGAAATATGTAAGGAAAGGGTGCGAAGCATACCTCGCGTATGTACTTGATGACAAGGAGTTAGAAAAGAAACCCGAATCGGTGCCGGTGGTTTGTGAATTCCCGGATGTTTTTCCTGAAGAATTACTGGGTTTGCCACCTGTTCGGGAGATAGAGTTTGGTATTGAGCTTGTACCTGGAACTACGCCAATTTCGATAGCTCCGTATCGTATGGCACTAACCGAGTTAAAAGAATTGAAAGCTCAATTGCAAGAGTTGACGGATAGAGGTTTCGCTCGACCAAGTTTCTCACCTTGGGGTGCACCAGTATTGTTCGTGAAAAAGAAGGACGGAACCATGAGGTTGTGCATTGACTATCGTCAACTGAATAAAGTGACGATAAAGAATAAGTATCCGTTACCGCGTATTGATGATCTGTTCGATCAATTAAAGGGAGCATCGGTATTTTCAAAGATAGATTTGAGATCGGGTTATTATCAGTTGCGGATTCGAGATTTGGACGTACCCAAAACTGCTTTCAGAACGAGGTACGGTCACTACGAGTTCTTAGTGATGCCGTTTGGGCTCACTAATGCCCCTGCGGTGTTTATGGATTTGATGAATCGGATCTTCAGACCATATCTGGATCGGTTCGTAGTTGTGTTCATTGATGACATCTTGGTCTATTCAAGAGATGAGACCGAACATGCTGAGCATCTGAGGCTAGTGTTGCAAACTTTGCGGGATAAGCAGTTATGTACTAAGTTCAGTAAGTGTGAGTTCTGGTTAAGAGAGGTTAGCTTCTTGGGTCATGTGGTATCCGCACTGGGTATTCGAGTTGACCCGAGCAAAATTTCAGCCATACTTAACTGGAAGCCTCCGAGAAATGTTACCGAAGTCCGGAGCTTCCTAAGGCTCGCCGGTTATTACCGACGATTTGTCAAAGGTTTCTCGATGATAGCCACACCAATGACGAAGCTACTTCAAAAGGATGTTAAGTTCGAGTGGACGGAGAAATGTCAGAAAAGTTTCGACCAACTGAAAACTCATTTGACTGAAGCTCCAATTTTGGTGCAACCCGAATCGGGTAAAGAGTTTGTCATTTATAGTGACGCATCCCTACTTGGGTTGGGTTGCGTATTGATGCAAGAAGGTCGAGTTGTGGCCTATGCGTCGAGACAATTGAAGCCACACGAGAGAAATTATCCAACCCATGATCTCGAACTAGCCGCCATCGTATTCGCTTTGAAAATATGGCGACATTACTTGTTTGGCGAAAAGTGCCATCTATTTTCGGATCACAAAAGTCTCAAATATTTGATGACTCAAAGAGACTTAAATCTGCGACAAAGACGTTGGCTTGAGTTGTTGAAAGATTACAAGCTTGTCATTGATTACCACCCGGGAAAGGCTAATGTGGTTGCGGACGCCTTAAGCCGGAAATCGCTGTTTGCTTTACGAGCGATGAATGTGCACTTGTCTGTTCTACCCGATAATGTGTTAGTAGCTGAATTAAAGGCCAAACCATCATTGATTCATCAAATTCGTGAAGCCCAGAAAGTTGATGATGAATTGGTTGCAAAACGGGCTGAGTGTGTTCCGAACAAGGAATCGGAGTTTCAAATGGATGATGATGATTGTTTGAGGTTCAGAAGTCGTTTGTGTGTTCCAAGGAATTCGAAACTTATTTCGATGATTTTGAATGAGGCTCATAGTGGTCGAATGTCTATCCACCCGGGTAGTACTAAAATGTACAACGATCTGAAACGTCAATTTTGGTGGTCGGGCATGAAACGAGACATTTCTGAATTTGTTTTAAGGTGTTTAATATGTCAACAAGTGAAAGCAGAACATCAAGTGCCTTCAGGATTACTTCAGGCGATCATGATACCCGAGTGGAAATGGGATCGAGTCACAATGGACTTTGTGTCCGGACTACCATTGTCAACAAGTAAGAAGGATGCGATTTGGGTTGTTGTTGATAGGCTGACTAGGTCGGCTCACTTTATCCCCGTGCGTACGGATCTTTCATTGGATAAACTAGCCGAATTGTATGTCTCTCAGATTGTGAGATTACATGGAGTACCTATTTCTATCGTGTCGGATAGAGATCCGAGATTCACCTCACGATTTTGGAAGAAATTGCAAGAAGCTTTGGGTACCAAGCTGCATTTTAGCACCGCTTTTCACCCCCAAACCGATGGTCAATCCGAGCGGATAATTCAGATACTTGAGGATATGTTGAGATGTTGCATCCTCGAGTTCAGTAGTTCATGGGAATGGTATTTACCTTTGATTGAATTCGCTTACAACAATAGTTTTCAATCAAGTATTAAGATGGCACCTTATGAGGCTTTGTACGGTCGTAAATGCCGTACACCATTGTTTTGGACCGAGCTCGGTGAAAGTAAAGTTTTCGGAGTTGATTTGATTAAAGATGCCGAACAGAAAGTAAAGGTAATCCGCGAGAGTCTGAAGGCAGCCACAGATCGTCAGAAATCGTATGCGGATCTGAAACGAAAGGACATTGAATATCAGGTTGGGGATATAGTGTTCCTTAAAGTTTCGCCTTGGAAAAAGGTACTTAGGTTTGGCCGTAAGGGCAAGTTGAGCCCGAGATTCATTGGGCCGTACGAAATCTCCGAACGAGTGGGGCCAGTTGCGTATAGATTGATTTTGCCCCCTGAGCTTGAAAAGATTCACGACGTCTTTCATGTTTCGATGCTTCGGCGCTATAGATCTGATCCTTCGCACATAATTAGTCCGTCGGAGGTTGAAATTCAGGCTGATATGAGTTATGAAGAAGAGCCGATGCGTATCCTAGCTCGTGAAGTGAAGGGGTTGCGAAACAAAAGGGTTCCGTTAGTAAAGGTGTTATGGCTCAAACACGGGATCGAGGAAGCTACTTGGGAAACCGAGAGCTCGATGAAAGAACAATACCCAAACCTATTTACCGGTAAGATTTTCGGGGACGAAAATTTCCTGAGTGGGGGAGAGTTGTAACAGCCCAAAATTGACCCTAGTCGGGAAGTGGTTTCGGGACCACTAAACCGAGTCACCGAAAGGTTTGAATGTGATGTTTATTGTCTAGAATATGTAATCATGAATGTGTGAAAATTTCAAGCTTCGATTTAGTCGATTGCATGTGAATTTAGTCAATAGGACTTATATGAGAAAATTTTAAAATGTGATAGGTCAATGCATGAGGACCTATTAGTGCATGTGGAAGAAAAAGGGGACTTGCATGTCAAATTTCCCCTCCCTAATATGTAGTGGCCGGCCATGCTATGGGTGGAAACATGTCTCCAACATGTTATGCTAGTGATGTATGTTAAGAAAAATAAAATAATGAGCATGGTGATTAAATAATGAAAGGAAGGGTGATGAAAAAAAAAATAACATGGTCTCATCCATACCCCCTTGTTGCCGTGAATTGAAGAAAGAAAACAAAAAAAAAGTGTTCATTCTTGAACATCCTTGGCCGAATAGAGGAAAGAAAGGAAAGGGAAAAGCTTGAGAAAATCGGCTATGGTGGTTTGCTAGACTAAGGTATGTTTGATATTATTCTTTGAGATTCAAGTATATTTTAAGTTGTAAGTGAAAATCTACCTAGCCATGGTTCAAATTTTGTTAATTGATGGAGATGATATTCGGCCATGAATGTTACATTCTTGGTTGGTATTTTGATGTCTTTGGTGATGAGGTATGAAGATGGTTGATTTTGAGTGTTTAATAAAAAGGATGCATGAATTATTGTTAAATAATGGTCGAATGTAGCATGATTAAAGATGTGAATAAATTGAAGTTAAGGAGGTTGTCAATGAAAAATATGAGTTGGATGAGGCTTAAAGAATAAAAATCTAGGTGACTAGAGGTCAAGGACATTCGGTCA
Organism: Gossypium hirsutum; assembly: GCF_007990345.1. Lineage (NCBI taxonomy): Eukaryota > Viridiplantae > Streptophyta > Magnoliopsida > Malvales > Malvaceae > Gossypium > Gossypium hirsutum. The sequence continues at coordinate 51,019,239 of NC_053431.1, read as the reverse complement.
TAGGCTTGTGTGCTAGCAAAATCGGCCAAGTGTTTATGTGGTGGAAATTAAGTGTTAAATGGAATGAAAATGATATTATATGGGGGTATGTATATTCGGCCATATGAGTAAATATATAGATGATGTTAAATTTGATTATGTATAATGGGCATTAAGATGTTGAATTTAAGAAATTAGAAGTAAATGAACTTGATAGTATTTAAGAGATAGAGGTGATAGATTAATATTGCACATTCGGCTATGGTTAGGCATGTTGATGATCTTATCTTGATTTAGATAATTAGGCATAAAAGGGTGGTAAAGGGGATGAATTTGTCGAATGATTAGTTGGGTAACAAAAGAAGCATTCGGCCATCACTTGAGAGCTTGTGTGATGTTGGGTTTAAAATTAGCAAAGGTAACTTACCTAATGCATGTGCATGTGTGATTAGATTTTTGATGATATGGTAGTTGCATGAGATTATTAGCCGAATATACTAACATACATATACATGTGAAATTGGATTGTAAATATTTAGCAAGGTGGTTAAACTAGTTAAATTATTGATTAAGCTCAAGGAGTTAAAGGAGGTGAATCGAGCAAAGGCAAAGAAAAGGTCATCGAGTAGCCGAGTTGGAACCGTCTTACCCAACACGAGGTAAGTCATTAAGCATGTAGTTGGTATTATTTCAAATGGTCATAATGTTTATGTATTGATGCTGAATGGAATGAATAAATATACATATATATATATGCATGTACGTATGTGATGATGAAAGTGTTGAATGAAAAGAAAAGAGGTAAGATGTACTGAGTTGTTGATCTCGGCACTAAACGTGCGGGTATAACCATTTATGACCATGAGATTGGCGCTAAGTGCGCGGGATTAAATTGTACAGCACGAAGTGCGCGATTTGACTATGTTGCACTAAGTGTGCGAAATGAATATGATGCACTAAGTGTGCGAATTGACCATGCGGCACTAAGTGTGCGAGTTTGACCATGTAGCACTAAGTGTGCGATTTGATTACGTAGCACTAAGTGTGCGAGTTGATTATATAGCACTGAGTGTGCGGACTCAATATACATTCGTGAATCATTATGGACACTATGTGTGCGACACTATTGAGTCGATCGCGGACAGCGGATCGGGTAAGTGTCTTGAGTACATGGCTAATAGGTGCTATGCTTATACTTGGTGTTGAGCTCGGTAAGTTTGAACCTATGTGACAAATATACTTGAAGTCACGTACATAAAATTTATCGTAGGATGGGTGAAAGGCCGTTTAGTCGTTTGATTGTAACGAAAATAAATTGATTTATGAAAATGCTTCAATGTCCTATTGATGAGTATATGGAATGTGAATGCATGAATTGATATGAAACTGAATCGATAGGTTGGAGGAACTATGGTATGGTTCGGTATGGATGGAGTAAATTGTCTCGTTCCATTTTGTTTCCTCTTGTGATAATGTTATTGATGGATGGTAGTGCATTGCTTATGACTTACTGAGTTATAAACTCACTCGGTGTTTCCTTGTCACCCATTATAGGTTGCTTGGACTCATCTATTTTTGCGGGGTCAGGCCGTCATCGAAGTCATCACACCGGATAGCAAGTTTTGGTACTTTCTTCTTAGTTGGCTTAGAAGAACATTTTGGCATGTATAAGCTATTACGTTGTGTTTGAACTTTGGCATGTAAACTTTAAGCCATGCGAAAATGGCACGAATGTTCGATTGAGTTGGATCAAGGGTAGGCATGAAATGGACCTAGTTACTTTCGTAACAGATGCTGGCAGCAGCAGTGTCATGAGATTGAAAAATCACTAAAAATAGTAGGAGTGGAATTAATTGATGAATAAATTATGTAATCGAAGCTCGATGAGTCTGTTTTCATGAGGAAGTAACGAAAAGATCATATGGGCAGTATATTAAGAGATAATCAGATTTTTGTGGGACAGGGCCAGAACGGTTTCTGGATTCCCTGCTCCGACTTTGGAAATTCATTATAAATTAACCAGAGATAATTAGGGGTCGTACCATATATGTACAGATTCCTCTCTGAGTCTAGTTTTCATAGAAATAAACGGCATCAGTATTGAAGCCCCGTGCAGGGAGATATCCAAGTCGTAATGGGCAAAGGTCAGTGTAGTCGACCCCTGCAACATGGGAGACTTTGACTAATAAACTGTACTAATTGGCCCGACCAAAAATTCTAGAAAAAAATACATAGATGGGCACATGAGTATAGTTTCTGGGAAAAATTACGAAACTGATTTTCGAGTTACGAAACTCAAGATATGATTTTTAAAACGACTAGTACACAGATTGGGCAGTGTCTGGAAAATAAATTTTATAAGGGGTTAAAGTCAGTTAACACCTCGTGTTCGACTCCGGTGTCGGTTTCGGGTTCGGGGTGTTACAGCCTTCATGGCTCACCTCCTCTGTTATGGATACCTACCTGGTGCCCAGCTTCCATTCACTTGGTTAGTTTAACAAAAGTCGGCTTTTAAAACACTAAAAAGGGAACACGGGTTTTTGACTTCAATGTGGCACGTCGGATTCGACCTTAACGTCTGGGCCGAGTTTGGGGGTGCTACAATATCTTAGCTACTAAATAACCAATTCATCACATACTCTCTTAACCATTTCAACAAGTATCAAATGACTATATTAACACATACTGATAAGGCACCAAAAGTACCAAAAGAAAATCAACCAAAGCAATTTGTACAACCAAATTCATATTTAACTATTTACATGACCAAAACATTAGTATTATCGTTCAACCTATTACATGCCATATAATCTGAAATAAACATTTCAAAAGCTACCAAATTAAGCTGGATAGTGTGACTTGAGTGATGATCCGATCGTCCAACCTTCCAAGTAACTACAAGACCAATGTTTAACACAAGTAAGCTCAATGAAGCTTAGTAAGTTTGACATATTAAATCGATAAATCTTACCAAAATGAATACAACAAATCAAAAAGTAATATAATAACCATAAACATTTCCTGTCATCCATAATCTCAATTGGTAATTCATAACTTATCGATTTAAATTTCAAGTATATATGAAAAATTCAATAGAGTTACTCAACGAATTAACTTACCGAGATTTTCAACTCAAAGAACGACTTATGGATAGAAGTACATCATCAGTCCAACCAAACACACAAGATGCTCACTCGAGCCAATACATCCATCACACCAATGCTCATAAGAGCTAATCCAACCATCACACCAATGTTCATAAGAGCTAAACCAACCATCACACCTATGCTCATAAAAGCTAATCCAACCAGCACACCAAAAAGAGAGTATAACACAAGAGTTTACAACAAACGCTGAACCTCAGTTTACTAGAGCAATATACAAATATATCCCTCCAATACCATCTCCACTCCAAACCACCATATCACACCAAATCCCAACCGTACTCTATCTCGCGTTCAAATCAAGCCGAAGATAAAGTTTAAATACTAAACCTCAAATTATCATTCATCATCAACAATTAAGACTGATTATAAGTAACATGTTAAACTACCTATTAAATTATGTTGATATTAAATTCTAAACCGTACGAACTTACCTGGACTACATTATAAAAGTTGCAGAAGTGTAGGGACTATTCTGTAATTTTTCCTTTTCCTCGAGTATCTACGGGATCTTGATCTAAAATGTAAAATTCTTTATTTATCAGGATATATTTCATTTCCAATCTATTTTACAATTAATACCCTTTTATTTTCTAAAATTACACAATTACCTCAAACTTATAATTTTTACAATTTAGTCGTTTAACCATAAATTCATCAAATTAACCATTTTTTTCTCAATTCAATATTTATCCAAATATACTAGGCCCTCAACAGCCCCTAATAAATATCAAATTCAATATCAAACCCTAATATTTTGACATTTTCATAATTTAATCCTAAAATCAAATTTTAACAAAAATCACTTTACAAAATCATCAAATAACAAAACCAAATCTCCCAATACATGGTATTTATCAAGAACATTCAATATTCATTAATGGAAACTTACAAAAATTTTAATAGAATTGAAAACAGAGATACGGGCTAGCTGGACCTAGTTGCAACGATCTCAAAAATATAAAAATTACAATAAACGGAATTAAAACGAAAGTAAACGGACTTACATGCAAGCTTCCAATGCTAGTCAAATGTAAAGATTCAAAAATGGTGGAAATAGACTAGGTTTTTCGGCAAGAAGATGAAAAAATGATGATTTTGAATTTTGTTTTATTAAATTTTAGTTTATTTATTAAATTACTTAATTATCCCTTAATTAAAACCTTTTTAAAACACCATTTAAAACCATTTATGGTCCATTAATAATCATATGGGATAATTATTATTTAAGTCCCTTTTTATTTCATAAATAAGCTATTAAATCTACGGCATTCAAGATTTACTAAATTTTTGCACCATTTTCAATTTAGTCATTTTCTTTTAATTAACAATCTAAACGTTAATATTTTCAAACCAAATTTTAATATGATTTTAATAACTCTAAAAATATTCTAAAAATAATAATTACGAGCTGACACGACAAAAATTTGTGGTCCCGAAATCACTGTTCCGTCACCACTAAAAATTAGGCTGTTACAACAAATTTCATGATAAAAATAATAAAAGAAGTCATCTTCATATACCATACATAATAACATAGGTTTAATAAATGCTAGAAAATCTTTTAATAAATGAAAATAAAAATTTTAAACTATTATTTCTTTAACCAAACCCCATTCAATATGACTTATATCAAATGGTTAATGATTAAAACTAAATTTTATTGTAGGAAATTTTTCATCTAAATAATTTGTAAAAACATAAGCTTGCTAAAAATATTTGGAAAAGGCTTTTTGAAAATAAGTTTACTGGTTACAAATAGTTCCATCAAGTTTAGGAAATATTTATGAAGGTAGGATAATTCTAGTAGGAAGTGATTGCCTAAAGGTTTTAATAGTTTAATTGAAGACATCAAAAATACATGGGAATTCTGGAACTGAACAGAATTGTCAACTGATTCATTAAATTTAGATGAAATTGAAGAAATGAATATGGACAATATCCTCTATTTTTTTTGTCAAGTTTCTTGGATATTATCCGGATTCAATTCTTCAATTTCATCTAAATTTAATGAACCGATTGACAATTCAGGTGAGTTCTAGCTTTCCCATGTATTTTTAATATCTTCAATTATATGGGATGAGAAATCATCAATCTCCATTTCAGCTATGTTTTTTAGTAGTTGAATGGATTCTTCATTTATCTTTTCTTGATTATTTCCAGTATCATATGTCATTATTCTTCGACCATCAGTCCAAAATTTATAAGTTTTTTGTTGAAGTAGATTATGGGCTTTGGTGATTAGATCAATTCCTGCTTGGAATTGATAATAAATAGGATTATTATAACATTTGTCAACATATTTTGCCAAGTGCTCTTTAATTTTCTCATTTAACTATACCAATAAGACTGCAAATTTCAAGATGAAAATAATAAAAGAAGTCATCTTCATATTTCATACGTAATGACGAAGATTTAATAAATTTTGGAAAATCTTTTAATAAATGAATAGAAAAATTTTGAATTATTTTTTCTTGAACAAAACCCCATTCAATATGACTTATATCAAATGGTTCATGATCAAGCCTAAATTTTATAGTAGGGATTTTTTTGTCTAAATAATTTGTAAAAACATAAGTTTGTGACAAATGTTTAGGAAAGGCTTTTTGAAACTGAGCTTGTTGATTGCAAATAGCTCTATCAATTTTAGAAAATATTTTTGTAGGTAGGATAATTCTAGGCTTATTATATAAACATAATTTAAATATTTTATTTATAATAGGATTAGTTGTTCCCTTGTTAATAAAATACTGAGATATATAAAAAAGATTATTTATCTTCTTAATATTTAAAAAACTAATTTCTAGTTCTTCCCAATAACAATATAAAATAGATTTTAACAATAAATCATGAGCTTCTTGTTCTTTAGTTGTTTTTTCAACTAAGTATTGTTAAATCTTAGTAAGAGCTCTTCTAATATTTACTCTTTGCTTAGTAACATGGGCTTTTCAATATTTCATTAATAAGATTATATAATTCTAAGGGTAAACATGGATTATAAAAATATTTTATTTATTGTATTTGTTGTAGTTTCAATAAATTTTCTATCACACAAATTTTCTACCCCTCGAATAATTTCAGCATAATAGCTTGGTATATTGAATTTGGACCTTGGGACCATGGTAGTTGACTTATCGATTGTGGTGTAATTGATAATTCAGTTGAAATTGCAACTGGTTGTCTTATTATCCTTGATTAGGATAAAATGGTACTTGAGAAGATATTGACACAAATCCTTGATTAGGATATTTTGATTTTAAGGTGATCCCTTTGTTGGGCTTTTTATTAATTGTAGGCTATTCACCAACTTTTTTAAGAGTTGTTTACTTCTATCTATAAGGCCTGCTAAGATAGTCAATAATAATATTGTGTGTCTTTGAAATGTAAAACCTCAAAATTAAAAGTACATAATTTAGTATACCATCTAATTCTTCTTGGTTCAGTTTCTAAACTTTTGTTAGTTAGAAAATATTTAACTATTTGATTATCAGTTTTTATGATAAAATTTTCAGGTGCTAAATATATAAGAAAATTTTTCATTCCTTTTTTTATAGCTAATAATTATTTTTCAAATATGACATAATTAATTTCATTTGGTTTAAATTTTCCTGAACTAGATCCACATATTAATTCTTCATTATTTATGGTTTTAGCTTTTAAAATACATTTCAAATAATTTTGTGATTCATTTGTTTCCAAAATTAATTTATCTCATTGTTTAAGAATGAACTTTTGGAATCTGAATGATTTCAGATTTTAAATTTTTATAATTTCTGAGTTTCTTTAGATAAAGTAAAGGGTTTATCCATTTTTAGTTTTTCATATAACATACATATTTTAATATTTAAATGCTTTCTATGTAATTCTAGAATATATGAAAATATAAAAAAAAATCATCTATACAAACTACACATAATTTCTTATATTTATTAAAGAATTCATCAATCTTTGGAATATTTGTGGTGCATTATATAATCCAAATGGTATTACTTTCCATTGGTAATGTCCATTAGGTGCACTAAAAACTGTTAAAGGTTTAGATTTTTTTGTTAGCATGATTTGCCAAAATCTTGATTTATAGTCAAACTTATTTAAGTATTTTGCTTGTTTTCCCTAATTAATTAATACATCTTTTATTGGAATAAAATAACCATAAAAAAATAATATTTTGACTTAATTTTTTATAATTAATGACCATCCTAATTTTACCTCTTTTTATTTCTGCATGATTTCTAACCATAAATGTTAGACCAGAATGTAGACTATTAGTTTTTCTATATTAATCATTTTTCTAATAATTCCTTAATCTTTATATCAAATTCTTCTATATCTTATTTAGTATAGATCAAAGATTTTCCTCTAATAAATTTATTGGAATTTTTCAATTTAATACTACAAAATCTAGGATTATTTTGCCATAATTTTAACAGTTCTTTACTAAAATTATTATCTAATATATTAAGCGATGAATGACTTATTCCTAGTTGTTTAATTTTTTATTTTTTAGTGATGAAATTTTTTGTCACGTACACATTTATGATTTTCTACTAATGATATTTTTATAATTTTTTTTTACACATAACATAATTATTAAAATTTTATCAATATAAAATGGTAAGTGTTGATATATAAAATTATTATTAAAGTAAATATGTATTTAACATATGCAAGACGTTTATACTCTTCAACATCGTTGAAATTTGACTTTTATATTCGAACAAATTGTTTTTCTATGGTATTATTTGCTTATTTTATTTTATATTTTAGCTGTTAAAAACAAACAAAAAAGGTAAATCACCAAACCACATACCAAGGTTCGGTATACCACTAGTATTTTGTAGAAGTAGTAATTTAGAAATTAGAGCGCAAATTCTAAGCGCAAGCAAGCGCAACCAGAAGATCAGGCTCCCAAAATAGAAGTGGATGCATGAAGAGTGCCACGTTGCCACTTCTCCTCCTCGGTGCCAACCGACAATATCTCTACTGCTTTCTTCAAATCTCCTCTCTCCTTCCTTTTCACTTTTCTCCCTATAGGGTTTTTACATCCTCTTCTCTACTCATACCAGTTTTCCTGTTCCAGAGAAAACTCCACGCTACGCTGTCCGTCCCTACTCATCTCCATTTCTGATTGGCATCCTCCACGTCTTCCAACCTGGATCCCATCCGGTTCTTTTATCCGAAGTTATCGACCAGAGGTCCCTTTTTCTTTTCTTTTTTGTTGTCCCGCTTAAATTTAATCGATAATGCTGCCTTTTTCTTTCTTTCTTTCTCTTTTTTTTAAAAAAAAAAATTCCTTCTGTGTTGTTTGATTTATCAGCTCAAACAATGAGACTATTGCTTTGAAATGTAAAAGTAAGATTTTGATTCCTCTCGGATTTTCATTTTCTTTCTACCTATGCTGATTTAACTTATATCTGTAAATGGAATCTCAGCTTACTGATGCTAATTCTTGCTACTTATGGACAGAATAGGCAATGCATGTACTCGTGTTGTCTTTTTATATTTTTCATGATGATATTATATATTTATATATAAATTTTGATACCTTAATTTATTGTGTTATATAACTTTTAATGCATTTTTATTTTTGTATTATATTCCTATTATTTTTGTGGCGTTCTAGTGCTTTTTTCCCCCTGTATCGTAATGTATTGTGCTATGATAATCGGACTTGGCGTTGAGAGTCGGATACCATATGTGTCAAACACGGAAATGTTATTTGCCAAGTTTTTGTATGTACTTGGGAGGATCTTCGGATGATCATATTTTCATATCCATATCCTATTATGCGTTAAACATGGTGACATACACAAGTACTTAAACAAAATGAAGAGTCTGAGCAGCCTAGGTTTTCTGTAATCGTGTAATGTATTTGGTCTAAAGTTATCAAGTCACTTTTGAATAATAAACATGTTCATAAATATATTGCTAGTATATTGAAATCTAGTGTGTAATAATGAATTTTTCTTGGAAGCTATTTAACCTATGCAAATTGTAAGAGTTCATTTTGTGTTAGTTGATTTATGAACGGGGAACCATTGTATTTTGTACAAAATATAAAATTCCAATTTAAAGCACTTTGATTTTGTAGCCAGACTGATATTTGTTACCCAGCATTGTTTTGTTGTTGTGGGTTTGAAGATCTGGCAATTAAGGCCATAAGTGGAGAATTTTAGATGGTATGCAGCAGTTATCCAAGGAGTGTGATTGTTTAAAGGATAAGATTTACCGTTATTTACAGGTTCTGTTAAATATTATTTAGTTAACATTTTAGCAGTTTTGCATTTACTTGTACTGGATTCAAGAGAAAATAATCGTTGATTACATTTAACTTTCTATAAATATCGCTTATCCAATGTCACTACACGTTGATTAACATTTTTCCTTCTTCTAACTGGGCATATAGGAAAAATATTAACCTCGAAAAGGGTGCTTTTATAAGATTTTTGAAGGAGTTTATATGCCTGTGCTGGATTAACGTTTTCGTGAAGCTGTGAATTTTGGGTGGGTGCAAGGATGATGGTTGATTCAGGTGCAACAACAAATCAGGGTCCCATTGTTGATATGATATCCGAGAAAGATGGTGATGGCGGATATGTTACTGGAGGGTGGAAAAGGTAAATATCTGAGTTCCACTTGTTTTAAATAGTTGTTTTTACTTTTTATCATATAGATACAAATCTCATGATTCATTTTTTAAAAATGATTTTTTTTCTGAATAAATGTTGCTAGCAGTTTACTGTATGCTGGTTTAATTATTTGGTCAGATATGAAAATTTCTTTCCATATTTGGTTCAATTAATGTGTTTCCCAATGATTGAAAGCTACATATTGTGTTGCTACTGTCAGTTACTGATTATTTATGCAATCTGAGAAATTTAACAATGTCAATTTTACATGTGTTGATATTAGTACTCTCATAAATTCACTTAGTCTCATAATGGAATAAGTGAAAATGGGTTTTTTAGTAAATTCCTTTTCATCAGTTTGTCTTTACTTTCATACCCTGGTTCCCTAATATGAGGGAATAGAAGGAAATATTGTTTTATTTCTTTGCAAGACTTGTAATATCATTGTTAATATTAATTTTATTCTCTTTGTAATTTCTTTTACTTCCCAAAATCAGCACTGTCGCAAGTTTTCTCCTCTTCAAGTTCCTTACATAAACAATGCATCTTACTTGAATTTATACATTTTGAATGTATCATCATTTTTCATGCATGAATTTCATTTTATTTGTTGATTTAGATGTTAAAGAGACATTCAAATACTTTCTAGTTGTTATCTGTAATTTTGTACAAGTGATGCAATTAGCTAACATTAGATTTAAAATCACACTTACACGGTTGGTTTCTTGTCTGATTTGGCAGTGAAGATGGAAAATTAAGCTATGGCTATTCAAGTTTCAGGGGAAAGAGAGCAACCATGGAAGATTTCTATGATATTAAAACTTCCAAGATTAATGGGCAGATGGTCTGCATGTTTGGAATCTTTGATGGTTAGATTCTCTCTTAACATTTCTTACCTTGTGAAAGGATATGAAATTAAAATATTGCGTATATGCTATAACACATTATGGACAAATATTTGAAGGCACAACATCTGATGTGATTGGGGAAGACCTCAGTCTAAAATGTGGGACTGGTCTTTCCCCTTATCTAGGTTTCCTCTAACACAATGTTGATAGTGCAAAATATGTTAAAAGAAATAAAATTATGTGGTAGTCTGTTTATGGGTCATCTGAACATGAAATATGCCACTTCTATCACATTGGTATCTTCATAATAATAATTCACGATTAGGTACCTCAACTTTTGCTTTGCCAATAATTTTTTATTACTTGTTGATGAGACCCACCTCGGAGCTGTCGGTATTGTTACCACACACAAACCGGTATTGTCCTCTTTGGATGCTGGGGGCCTCCTCAAGGTTTTGTTAGCTGCTCTGAATAAAGCTAAGGTGCTCTCCAAGTTTCAAACCCAGGACCTCCCATGACTATAAGAGGACTATTTGTAACTTTGGTACCATTTGGTATCCACTCCTTTGTGGGTCTCAACAACAGTACTTATTTTTGAAATTGGAAAACAAAGAAAATTAAAATATAAAATATAAAGAGAGGGAGAGAGGAGAAAGGGAGAGAGGAGGGGAGCGGAAGGGAGCTAGCCGGCACCATGTGGTCTTGACTCCTTGTAAGTGTTCCAGTGTCCAGACTTCTAATTCTCTCTCCTAATGTTTGTTTTGTATCTGGCAGTCTTCAACTTGTCATATTTGATTAGTGGTTGGAGCTTGAAAAGCTTCAGATGGCTTGCTTACTCCATCCTGGTTGCTGTGTTGTGGTCATTTGTCATGGTTTTTGAATCCTTTGCTTTAGTGTCAGTTTTTCCCCCCTTTGTTCTTGAGTTTTCCTGTATTGATATGGAGAGCTACATGCCATTAGTTTTTGTTTTTGGTCATGATTTCATAGCTTTTTTAATCGATGAAAAGATTTTGTCCATAGAAAAAATGTTTAGACGATGAAGAAAGGTTCTGTGTTCTTTGGGATTTTCCCATCATTTTTTTTTCTTTTCTATTCTTTGGAATTTAGAAAAAAAAAAAATCTCAACTTTTCTTGTTGGTTTGATGGTATTACATGTGCTTATGTCTAAAATGATTACTGGTCTTGTAAATCATGTTATTATTTTGACCAGTGAAGCTAGTATGGGACAATTTGCCTTTTTTCTGAACAAAACTTCAGGTTCCAAATTGGAAACTTCTATTCTTTGATTACCAAAGTGACAAAAGTGGCATAGTTCAAAGGTCAAGTACACCTTTAAATTATGTGCAGGTCTTGTTTCGATTTCATTTAAAACTGAGTAGAAATCATTATGAGACTGACATTCTTTTATTTTACATCCCAAATGTAGAATTTGACAAACACTTTGAGTTTCGACCTATTTACACTATCTTCCATGCTGGTGCATGTATTTTTGGATGATAAGGAACATTTCCAGAGAGCAAGATGCCTTTGCTATCTGCAATGACAGTTTTTCTTACCCCACCATTTAACAACTGTTATGTGCAATTTCAGGGCATGGTGGTTCTCATGCTGCTGAGTATTTGAAACAACACCTTTTTGAGAATCTAATGAAGCATCCAAAGTTCATCACTGACACCAAACTTGCCATAAGTGCGTTTAAGAACTCTGATATTCTCTGTTTATGGAACATTTAAAATATTGCATATCCTTTGCTATCAGCCCTCTATGGAGGATCCATGCATTTACAAGCATTCACATCTTTTTCTTATTTTGAGTAGGCTAGAGATGGGGTTGCCTCCACATAAAATGATTATCAACCTACTTGAATGATCTTTTATTCATTTTGGTTTCACTGGATCTGCCTGCAGGTGAAACATATCCACAGACTGATGTAGATTTCTTGGATTCTGAAAGAAATACTTATCGAGATGATGGTTCAACTGCTTCAACAGCAGTATTGGTTGGTAACCATCTATATGTTGCCAATGTTGGAGACTCAAGGACTATAATATCAAAGGCTGGAGAAGGTATGCGCTGCTTCATTTAAAAAAAAAAAAAAAACTGTATATTAATATGTTGGTTTCAAGTGTATTAGTATATGGATTAACATAATTTGCCTTTAAATTCTATACTTGAATATATCGTGAAATGGTTCTATGAAATTGCACGAGGAAAGGACCCAGTAAAAGTGAAGAAGGCCAGGACACATATTCAGTAGGCATTTTAAGTTTTATTTGCCCTTGATCATATATATATATGTATATAAATAGTCATGTCAAAGCACATTGTGGGTATGCTTATTTATCACTACTAAGCATGAACTATATTATATAGTGTAACCTGCTGTTAGACATGATAGTGAATGTTGAGAATTTTGAATTCATAAGTAGGGACTTCTAAATGCAGCTTCTTTTTCTTTTTCAAGCTATCCCTCTCTCAGAGGATCATAAACCAAATAGAACTGATGAACGGAAGAGAATTGAAAATGCTGGTGGGGTTGTTATGTGGGCAGGTAAGACATTTTAAAAATCTAGCTGGTCTAAATTGAGCCAGAATAAATGTTTTTCTTTGTATCTGGTTCTTGAATCAGAAGTTCTGGCTCCTGAAAGTTTATAGTGAAATTTCTTGTTGATCATGTTTTCAGGAACTTGGAGGGTAGGAGGTGTATTAGCTATGTCTCGAGCTTTCGGTGATCGCATGTTGAAGCAATTTGTTGTTGCAGAACCAGAAATTCAGGTGATCCTCAAAACCATATGCTAATAAGCTAGTAATCTTTAATCATCTTAATTGCTCTTCTTACATTTAATTTTTCTATTACTCTCTCCATTGTATTGCTTTGTGTTTAGTAGTACCAACTCATTCGGCAAACGCATCATCTGATGTGAAAATGTTGAAAATTTCAACTTTTTGTTTTCATCCTTCCTAAAGCTAACGTGTTAGAATGAGATGCTGAATGTGCTTATGGTTTTATTCTTTTTAGTTTGACTATAATGTTAAATACTTTTGTCTCATTTTCACTTTTACCTCGACTTCTACGTTTTCTTGCTCCATCCTACTTTGTCTCTTGATCTCTGTCGGTGATCTGACTACAACAATTCATATAGCATGAGTTCAAGCTGATAGGTTTTGAAAATATTAATGAAATATTTTCACACTTAACGTTTATTTCTCAGGATAAAGAGATCGATGAAGAGTTTGAGTTGCTTGTGCTTGCTAGTGATGGGTTATGGGATGTAGTGCCTAATGAGGTAAACCTCTCTTGGACACATGTTAAAATGTGGTGATGTGCATGGTTGCACGTAGTTTATCTGTCCACATATATCAGGCATGTGCCGGGTTCTGTTTTTGGGCATCATCTTAGAATGAAGTACTAGTTATTAATGACATTTGAACTTGCTAAAAGGAAAGAAAAATAAGAGGGACACTACCAGGTTTCAGGAGCATACTGATTTGACTGTGTTCCAATAATAGATTAGATTAGATTGTTTATTCTTTCAATGCTCGAGTTAGAACAGTTTTAGGGGATTTTTGTGCTTGTTCGCTTGTTATAAGTTAAAATTGCAATTCCAGGATGCTGTTTCCCTAGCCGGAGCAGAAGAACCTGAGAAAGCTGCCAGAAAGTTGACTGAAGCAGCGTTCACACGTGGGAGTGCGGACAATATAACATGCATTGTGGTGAGATTCCACCATGAGAAGGCTGCTCCAGTTAATCCCAAGCATGAGTAGAGGTCCTTATATGGTTTGCATTTTCATGTGTAGATTTATTGGCAATTTGGTTTAATTTTGAAATTTGCATGTGCCTTTTATGGCCAATGTGCATTATATCAAGGACACAATTTGTTTATTCATTGTTTTGTTGTTTTCGGTTTCCCAATGCGTGTGTAACACATGAACCAAACGTCCTATTTATTACTACACTTTTACGCATGCGCTCCTGTCATTTCATTTGTCAAGGACACAATTTGTTTATTCATTGTTTTGTTGTTTTCGGTTTCCCAATGCGTGTGTAACACATGAACCAAACGTCCTATTTATTACTACACTTTTACGCATGCGCTCCTGTCATTTCATTTGTTCATTGCATTGTTTAGTTGAAGTTTAATAAAGCCATTCTAGTTAATAGGTACCTTGGGGAAACCTTTAATTGGTGAAATGACATCACCTGAAATTGCATTGCCTTTGCGAAAGTTTGAACCAAAGTATTTGAATTCTCAAATCAAGGAACACGAATCATTCTTTGTAAATTATAATCGAACACATTGCCCTTTATATTGGTATATGAATCCTTGTCTTAAAATAATAGAGGCTTATTTTGAAATTTGAATCCATAAATGGTATTCAACTCTCAACTGTTGGCACTGTGAACTGGCGATCCAAATATAACTTTTAGTTTGAGTCCTAAAACAGATATAGCCTCTCTTTGAGAGCCTTAATAAAACCTTTTTTATTTTGTGAGCCTTAAAAATTAAAACAAATATAGCCTCTGTTTAGTGAGCCTTACGAACGTCCTATTTATTTGCCTGAAATTTGGAACAACATTTTGCTTGTTTGTTTATTCCATGACTTGAGATGGTAAACCTGCAATCCTGTCTATTTGGAACCATTTCGAATAACTAAGAATGGTCTTTAACTGAAAAAGAGTCATCTATGGTTCTCACTAAATCCTACATGAGTAGAATAAAAGGGAATTGGACCCTAAAACTATTCTCGATCCATTAAGTATTTGATCAATTAGTCCACTAATTATTGTAGTTACGTTGGTCCTATGAACTTGATAGGCTAACTAGATTTTAATTGTTTTGCAAGCCATCGTACTATGTGACTTGGTCAAGGTCATCTTAAGAGCTTGATAGGTTACCCTTGAACCCATAAAGCTTATCTTATAGGCCTTTTAAGATGTTTTAGAATTTTCAAAACATATTGATCTAATTATTTGCCCTCTCAACATCACATGTTATGTCAGTGATTATTCATTAGCCATACGTTTGCATCTAATGAGAACCAAAACAATAATAGTTGTGTTCAGCATGCACTATCCAATTCACCTAGCTTGTAAAGTATGGAGGGTTAAATAGATGCAAGAACAACTATGTGAGGAAGGGATGAAAGGATTAAAATCAAGGGTTTTTTTTTTCTATTTTTGGGAGGAGAGGATAAAATTGCGGAGAAGTGGAATTCTAAGGGAGTGTTCTCAATCAAAAGTGTTTATGAATTAATCTGGTAGCAAAATAATCCTGATGTTAATCTTTCAACAAACAGTTTCAATTGCAAAGTATTGTGGAAACTAAAATATTGTACCAACTAACCTTGTTCTTATGGAAACTTTGTAATAATTGTTTGTCAGATTGAATAGAGCTTAAGAGAAGGAACTTGAATGGCTATGAGTTATGTTTAATGTGCCAAGTTGAGGAATTAGTGGATCATCTATTTCGGACATGCCTTTCGTATGAGCAATATGGTTTAGGAGCTATTTAAATGTGGTTGTGTGGCAAAGAACTTCACATCCATCATCTAGGGCATTTAGAGTTGTTGAAATGCGAAAGTTTTTTGAAACAATTATTTCAATTGATACAAGCAATTTCTTTTGTCAATAGATTTGTAGCACACACTCGAGATGCATTCCAAAACAAGCTTAACTTGCAAAGATAAAGATAGTCTTGTTGAGGGGGATCGACTATTTCAGAAGAATATTTAGAGTGTTGTTGTCAGATAGTTGACCAATCTCCCAACGATCGAAGGTATTATCCTTGTGTCAGGGTTTTGTCCCTAACTTCCACGGAGAGTCGTGTATAGTTCATGGAGGGGACACCTCGATTGGAGGAGATAATAATTGAGCTACTTGAGCATGGATGACTTAAACTGCCAACCTGAGGCTTAAAAGGCAACATACTTGCAATTATGGTACCGCTTGAGCTACGTAGGATGGATCATCTAAACCCACTTAACAATATACTTACAAGTATGGTACCACTTGGCAACATACATAAAGGAAATATACTTACAAGTATCCTACCACTTGGAAACATACTTGCAAGTATGGTCCCTTAACAAGTCTCATATGCCAACTACTTTGGATAATCTAGACCTAGTGCAAAGCACTAAACATATAGAATGGATCATGTTATACCCTAGCTGCTGGGACAGAGTAGTGAACTTACGAGTGGTCCGAATGTACCCGTTAGAATGCTCTCTACCCTAGAACTCAAAAGGGTTTTAGTAATCAACCACCCTGCTAGACTCCAACTACTATGTACATGTGATTGAAAACACGTCTTGTTATCACCCTACCTAGGCATATAGTGACAAACCACTTGGCCACTTGCACCTTAGGGTTGGGGCATAGGACATATAAGTCTTTAGGTCAAGAGTCGAAGGGAAGCTCTCTCTCCCCTTTCATCCCTCCCTAATATTTCTTATCTCCATATCGTCCTATCTAACCACCTTGAATGGTAATCGTCTTATAGAGAACAAGGTGAACCACACATTTTCATCACCATCTCTACCTTACATGTTATCCCATTAACAATTGTTATTGCGAGTGTGAACTCACTTCTACCATGATATCTTTCAAATGGAAAACCTAGAAGCTAATATCCTCATTGACCAAAACTAAGCCCAAGACTGTAACACCCCATATCCGACCTGATCGTCGGGTCTGAGCTACGGGATATTACATTCATTGTCGGAGTAACTACAATCTCATTTTCAAATCAATTAAACATTTTACACTTGCTATTTTGTTCAATACATAATTGCAATATGTTATATAATTGAATTTGGGGTTTAAACGAGCTTATGAAAGCTATTTTGATAACCCAAGGTCATTAGAGGACTAAAATGTAACAATTTCAAAAATTTTTGGATTTGAGTCGCAACCATGAAAAGATCATGTCACGACGTCAAGGGCAGAAGTTGGGTGTTACAACATCAATAGTGCAGAGTCACAACACTGAAAATAGGAGGTCGATGTCGCGTCACAACATCAATAGAGTGGTGTTGCGACATTAAAGGTAGACTCTTTCAGAAGTTGCATCATTTGATTCAACATACCAATTTGCAAAATTCAATTTGTCTATAAACCGTAAAATACAATTCAACTCAACATATATGTTCATTTACATAACTCAAACATTTTAACCTTATACTACTTACATGAATGCTTTAACAATTCATATACTTGAACTTAAAATGATATTTACTAATTCAGGGATCAAAAATAACCATTTACATTATGAAACCTACTCAAACCTTAGATACATGCCATATATATTTACAATGTAAAGAACTATCCAAACATTGTTGTGTCGAGAGTTGTAGATTTGATGCTGGATCATTTATTAAGTCTTCGAGATCTATTAATACCTGCGCATAGAGTAAACAAACTGTACACTGAGCGATAAAACTCAATGGTACTTTCATGATTGAAATCGATATTAGATTGGAAATAGCATGATAAAGTTTTCATCAATGTACAAATTTAGTTCTCACCAATTCAATTCACAAATCATTCCTTATGTATCAAACTCATTTACTATCTCATTTGGCAACACATAAATATTACATATCATGTTTAAAATCATCACATCATGTTCATTTTTGGATCAAATCATATAATTTATTCATGTTTCATATACAAAATAAAAGCATAATCTCATATAATCATTTATATAAACATATAATGACATGCTTTCAAACAACAAGTCTAATTCAAATTCATTTCATAACATACCATTCATTCATTTTGTAATATGTGACCTACATGCGCGTGTGCAAAAAAAAAACTATTTTTAAAATAATTTTAAGAGCAGTTTTTAACTGCAAGCATATAGTGTCAAATTGTAATATAGAAAATTTGCAATAAAATATGAGAGTACTCCGAGGATTGAACTCAAGGGATTTCCAAAGTAGGTAAATATTGTTATTAAATTAATTATTCAAAAGAAAGTATTAATCTAATAGAGTCACAAATTAGTAGTGCAAACAAAAATCTGAAAATATTTGAGACTAATTCTAAATTGTTAATTAAACTATTTAAAAATAAACTTTCTTAATATTGCCTTACACTATGCAAATGATAAAAAGGGGTGGTAAATTGATTAACCAATTGCTAACTAAGCCAGTAACCTATCTTTATTAGATCACTTGCCACTCCTGACCAGGACTCTCCTCTCTTCTCATCCTAATTCAGAATTACCCACTAAGTTCTCCTCTTGATCTCACTTAGACAAGTAGTTCTCCTCTCGGTCTCACTATCTAGTTTATAACCCTTGAAAAGGGTTATAATTCATACTTTTAGACTTAATTAATTGCTTGTACTTAAGTAAAATTAGCTTCATTTTAGGTAATTGCATGATTATTTCTAGTCAATTGAGCAATGCATCTAAGAACTTGAGATGGTGATTACTTTATAACATCTTTACTTTTAATTTCTTGTGGAAAGATCTTGTTGTGGCTAAATAGTAGGTTTAAAGGAGAAGGATAGCAGAGGATGGAGGTTTGACAAGGTATTATGAGAGGTTGCCATGGCAATGCTGGTGAAGAAAATGACAAACAACCAGTCAGCAATGAGAGCACTCAGCATTTGGTCCCCTACATGCACATGTAATGGAGAATATTCACCTCAAAATTAGGGAAAAAGTAATCATTGGTTGATGACTTTTACCTTAGAACACAACCCAAGTATAAAAGGAAATAAAAAGGGGAGAGACGAAAAAGAAAAAAAAAGGGAAAAAAATGACAATTTTCTGAGCTTGGACAAAGGTCTCACTGTGGCAAGAAGGGCAAGTTGAGTTGATTGTGAGCTTTGGTGAAGACGAGCAACAAGACGTTGAGTCATGGGGGGATTTGAGTTTTGAAACCCAGATTTCTTCCTCTACATTTTGTTTTAATTCTTTTGTTCTAAACTAATACTTTGGGATATTGATGATAAGAAAACAACTTGAAGTTGTGTAGCCCAGCTATGAGCTAACTTAATACTGCTAAGGTTTTCTTTGGATGATGTTTTAACTTTGATTAATGTTTGTGGATTAATATGGTTCATATTACTGCTTCACCCAATGGTTGTTTTTGTTTAAATGCTTAAGAGAGTGTTGATGAATACTCAATAAGTCTTAAGGTAGCTTAACACCGACAATATTAGGTTACCTGGACTGAAGTTGGGTAATACAAGTGAGTGTTGAGTGAAATACTCGTGTAAACTCTAGACATAGAGCCTTACCTTATACGATTTAGGGGGTTGAGCTTTAGTAGTAGATGCTAATCTTGAGCCTATAGACATAGAGTGCCTTAGGGGTAAGTAACCTTAGGTCTTGCTTTCAACAGAGGTAAACCACATTAGTACCCAATCGAACAGTAAGTTCGCCATAGTTTTGCCACGACATTATTCACTGGTTAGAATAGATCCCTTAGTAATCCTAACCTTCACGACCAATATTCCAACCTTGCTAAAGTCCTTAGTACTCTTGTTTGATTTGTTGCAATGGTAATCCCTACTAGTATACTTCATTACTTTCACTTCTAATGTGTTAATCCCATTTTAATTTCAGTAAACATCATTTCATACATTTATCTTTTCTGTTCAATTGTGATAACTTAGACAAAGAGCACTCATCCCATCCTCGTGGGAATCAATTCTAGCATATTAAATAGTTCAATATAATTAAACAACTAATTAATCAAGAAAAAACTGATTTAGCACATAATCAAACTTTAATTTCAAACAAGTATTTTATTGAAGGCATGGTAGGCATAAAATAAAAGTAAAAATTTCAAGAAAATGCTCATTGGATTGTTCGATTTCCATGAAGCGCAATAATTTGATTGTCCATCCTTTGCAACATCTTCAACAATTGAGAAGAAATAAAGAAAAAAATAAAAAAAAAACCTATTATAAAATATAATAAAAGAAAATCCTATTTTTAAAAAATAATTAGAGAAGAAAAACAAGAGAAAAGAGAAATTGTCTAATGATTAAGGACAAGCATGCCTTCACTTAGTATTTAATTTGAGGCTTGTTTAACAGCAAAATGGCCTTCTGCAATTTTCTTCATTAGGGGTTTGTGTTGCGACATCCACATACTGGTGTCACAACATTAACAATAGATTACTTTAAGGATGCTTTTAGGCTTCAGTGTTGTGACAACACTCATTTTGGTGTTGCGACATCGTCATTAGACAACTTGACTTCTTCATCTACAGGGGTTATGGTTGGTGTTGTCATACCCATTAGTCTAATGTTTAAACCACTAGTGTTGCCACCTTGGAAATAGTTCACTCAATCATGCTCTTTGATAAAGTTCAATTCCCTACTCAATGGCAAAGGCATTGGTGTCGCGACATTGACCTCTCAATGTCACGACCTCTACTCTAAATAACGCTCATATTTTATTTTTTGCATCAATCAAGTACCTGCAACAAGTTCAACTCAACTATTAAGTCCCTAATGGAATATGCTTTCCATTTTATTTAGAAAAAGTTAAAATACGATAACAACTAAAATTAAACATGAAATCCATAAATTGCAGAAATATAACAAAAGACACTATAAAATGCTTAAGTACAAGCTCATTAAGTGTAAAAAGGGCTTAATTTTCCATATCAATTTAAAACAAATCAATATGCTACTTATTCATTTTATTATCTCATTTCTTTCTCGAATCTATTGATCCGTTTCATTACCATATCAGCTCCCAAGGGCTGTTGTCATTTGATACATCTCATATTTATACACATATAGTACAATTTCATATAATTATTTCAGTTTCAAATATCATTTATTAAGTTTATGTTTTATAATCCCTATTCATCAAACACAGACTCAAGAAGGATACATGAATCATCCAACCATCACACCAATTTGGCACTCAGTGCCTCATTAGAACATCTAAAGTAATAATTACACTTCACGCCTCATTGGTATAACCAAAGTAAAATGTGGTCTACACCTCATTGGATGTCCGAAGTAAAATGCACTTTGGGCTTGTAACACCCCTTACCTGTATCTGACGTTGGGACAGGGTTCGAGGCATTACCGGACTTAAACGTAAACAAACATACAAAACTGAGCCATAAAATTTCATCCAAATTTAAAACATTTCAGTCACATGCAAGTTGTCCCTTAAAAGGGCCTACGAGGCCCAAAACGTACACCAGGAACGGTTTGGGACTAAACCGAGAACTTTCGAAACCTTCTTTGACACTTAAAAAATTTTCTTGTTTTGGAAAGTCATACGCCCGTGTGGGTACACACGCCCGTGTCCTCAGCCCATGTAACTCTTTAACTATGACGTCATCAGCAAAATGAGGTCATACGACCACAACACACGCTTGTGTGTTTAGACCATGTGGCGAATTAAATTCTCGAATTTAGGTGCAGACTTCACACGGCCTAGGTACACGCCCATGCCCTAAGGCTGTGTCCTCCACATGACCGTGTCTCTACCCGTGTGATTACTACTAGGCATTCTATTTTGCATTAATTAGGGTACAGGGGACACACGGCTAGACCATTCGCCCATTGGGCGGAGTGTGTCACACACGGCCTAGACACGCGCCTGTGTGTCTAACCATGTGGACAATTTCTAAGCTATTTTCCAAGCCATTTGCCACCCTTGAACACTCACCTACCTACACTATCTTCATGTCATGCAACATGGCACCTTTAGTTACTGAAGCATTCATATACATGGTTAATTTATAACTTGGTAGTGTCAACATATTACATACTTAAACCATTAGGCTTTCATATGGTATTCCATACGAATTTCATATCTATTCATCATTATACTACATTTATTGTCATACTCATTAATCATATTTCATACATTAAATATACATGCCATCCATCACTCTCATTAACATAAACAACCACAAGCCTCATCAAACACATACCTTTAGCATATAAACCACATCCAACATAACCACATTCATCAAACAACCATAACAAGCAGAAACACATTTGTATGGATGCATAACTAATTAGGGCTACAACCCAAATAATCAATATGAGCCACCTCTCATGGCCATATACAAAATGAATCACAATACCATCATGAGCCAACACATTTGGCTCACCAATATGACACATAATAAAAAACCAAGTCTCTATACATGCCAAATTGAAATGTTGAATCTAACTATACCAAGTTTTCCAATTGATAGTGTGATTGAAAACTCCGACGCCCTCTGATCCCTGAGCTAGCTTGGCGACACTATAAGGAAAGGGAAAGGAAAAGGGGTAAGCTTTAAAGCTTAGTAAGTTCACATGCAAATAATAAGCAACATAAATCATACAATTAACATAAGGCAAAGTTTCATAAATGTCATCAAGTCTCATAAGGACAACTTTCTCATATGCATTCTTACCATATGTTCATAGCATATCGGTATCTTTAATCATGAGTTTATGTACATACTTGTACCAACTTGTACATAAAACTTACTTTCTCGTCTTTGACATGCTCATTAAGATTACCCATGGATCTTCTCTTTGAACTACCCATTGAACACTTGGAATACTATCGAATATATCGAAAACTCGCACATAAGTGCCCTATATGTAGCCATCGCTACCTCATAACATATATCACATGGTTCTCGCTTTCAAACTACTCACGGGTCTGCTCACTCGAGCTGTCGGTCAAGATGTAGCTATACGGGCTGCTCATAGAAGCTGTAGGGTATCCGTAACACATGCTAGACTTCCCAGCCATCGGTAGACTTACAAGACCAGTACCCGGAATGCCAAAACATGTGTCACATATATCATGAACTCAAACCACAACTCATGAGTTCAGATCACATAATTCCTAGTGACATGTGTAACACCCCGAACCCGAAACCGACACCGGAGTCGAACACGAGGTGTTAACTGACTTTAACCCCTTATAAAATTTATTTTCCAGACACTGCCCAATCTGTGTACTAGTCGTTTTAAAAATCATATCTTGAGTTTCGTAACTCGAAAATAAGTTTCGTAATTTTTCCCAGAAACTAGACTCATGTACCCATCTATGTATTTTTTTCTAGAATTTTTGGTCGGGCCAATTAGTACAGTTTATTAGTCAAAGTCTCCCATGTTGCAGGGGTCAACTACACTGACCTTTGCCCATTACGACTTGGATATCTCCCTGCACGGGGCTTCAATACTGATGCCGTTTGTTTCTATGAAAACTAGACTCAGAGAGGAATCTGTAAATATATGGTACGACCCCTAATTATCTCTGGTTAATTTATAATGAATTTCCAAAGTCGGAGCAGGGAATCCAGAAACCGTTCTGGCCCTGTCCCACAAAAATCTGATTATCTCTTAATATACTGCCCATATGATCTTTTCGTTACTTCCTCATGAAAACAGACTCATCGAGCTTCGATTACATAATTTATTCATCAATTAATTCCACTCCTACTATTTTTAGTGATTTTTCAATCTCATGACACTGCTGCTGCCAGCATCTGTTACGAAAGTAACTAGGTCCATTTCATGCCTACCCTTGATCCAACTCAATCGAACATTCGTGCCATTTTCGCATGGCTTAAAGTTTACATGCCAAAGTTCAAACACAACGTAATAGCTTATACATGCCAAAATGTTCTTCTAAGCCAACTAAGAAGAAAGTACCAAAACTTGCTATCCGGTGTGATGACTTCGATGACGGCCTGACCCCGCAAAAATAGATGAGTCCAAGCAACCTATAATGGGTGACAGGGAAACACCGAGTGAGTTTATAACTCAGTAAGTCATAAGCAATGCACTACCATCCATCAATAACATTATCACAAGAGGAAACAAAATGGAACGAGACAATTTACTCCATCCATACCGAACCATACCATAGTTCCTCCAACCTATCGATTCAGTTTCATATCAATTCATGCATTCACATTCCATATACTCATCAATAGGACATTGAAGCATTTTCATAAATCAATTTATTTTCGTTACAATCAAACGACTAAACGGCCTTTCACCCATCCTACGATAAATTTTATGTACGTGACTTCAAGTATATTTGTCACATAGGTTCAAACTTACCGAGCTCAACACCAAGTATAAGCATAGCACCTATTAGCCATGTACTCAAGACACTTACCCGATCCGCTGTCCGCGATCGACTCAATAGTGTCGCACACATAGTGTCCATAATGATTCACGAATGTATATTGAGTCCGCACACTCAGTGCTATATAATCAACTCGCACACTTAGTGCTACGTAATCAAATCGCACACTTAGTGCTACATGGTCAAACTCGCACACTTAGTGCCGCATGGTCAATTCGCACACTTAGTGCATCATATTCATTTCGCACACTTAGTGCAACATAGTCAAATCGCACACTTAGTGCTGTACAATTTAATCCCGCGCACTTAGCGCCAATCTCATGGTCATAAATGGTTATACCCGCACGTTTAGTGCCGAGATCAACAACTCAGTACATCTTACCTCTTTTCTTTTCATTCAACACTTTCATCATCACATACGTACATGCATATATATATATGTATATTTATTCATTCC
Organism: Gossypium hirsutum; assembly: GCF_007990345.1. Classification (NCBI taxonomy): domain Eukaryota; kingdom Viridiplantae; phylum Streptophyta; class Magnoliopsida; order Malvales; family Malvaceae; genus Gossypium; species Gossypium hirsutum. The sequence continues at coordinate 50,994,063 of NC_053431.1, read as the reverse complement.
ATTCAGCATCAATACATAAACATTATGACCATTTGAAATAATACCAACTACATGCTTAATGACTTACCTCGTGTTGGGTAAGACGGTTCCAACTCGGCTACTCGATGACCTTTTCTTTGCCTTTGCTCGATTCACCTCCTTTAACTCCTTGAGCTTAATCAATAATTTAACTAGTTTAACCACCTTGCTAAATATTTACAATCCAATTTCACATGTATATGTATGTTAGTATATTCGGCTAATAACCTCATGCAACTACCATATCATCAAAAATCTAATCACACATGCACATGCATTAGGTAAGTTACCTTTGCTAATTTTAAACCCAACATCACACAAGCTCTCAAGTGATGGCCGAATGCTTCTTTTGTTACCCAACTAATCATTCGACAAATTCATCCCCTTTACCACCCTTTTATGCCTAATTATCTAAATCAAGATAAGATCATCAACATGCCTAACCATAGCCGAATGTGCAATATTAATCTATCACCTCTATCTCTTAAATACTATCAAGTTCATTTACTTCTAATTTCTTAAGTTCAACATCTTAATGCCCATTATACATAATCAAATTTAACATCATCTATATATTTACTCATATGGCCGAATATACATACCCCCATATAATATCATTTTCATTCCATTTAACACTTAATTTCCACCACATAAACACTTGGCCGATTTTGCTAGCACACAAGCCTATGACCGAATGTCCTTGACCTCTAGTCACCTAGATTTTTATTCTTTAAGCCTCATCCAACTCATATTTTTCATTGACAACCTCCTTAACTTCAATTTATTCACATCTTTAATCATGCTACATTCGACCATTATTTAACAATAATTCATGCATCCTTTTTATTAAACACTCAAAATCAACCATCTTCATACCTCATCACCAAAGACATCAAAATACCAACCAAGAATGTAACATTCATGGCCGAATATCATCTCCATCAATTAACAAAATTTGAACCATGGCTAGGTAGATTTTCACTTACAACTTAAAATATACATGAATCTCAAAGAATAATATCAAACATACCTTAGTCTAGCAAACCACCATAGCCGATTTTCTCAAGCTTTTCCCCTTCCTTTCTTTCCTCTATTCGGCCAAGGATGTTCAAGAATGAACACTTTTTTTTTTGTTTTCTTTCTTCAATTCACGGCAACAAGGGGTATGGATGAGACCATGTTATTTTTTTTTTCATCACCCATCCTTTCATTATTTAATCACCATGCTCATTATTTTATTTTTCTTGACATACATCACTAGCATAACATGTTGGAGACATGTTTCCACCCATAGCATGGCCGGCCACTACATATTAGGGAGGGGAAATTTGACATGCAAGTACCCTTTTTTTCTTCCACATGCACTAATAGGTCCTCATGCATTGACCTATCACATTTTAAAATTTTCTCATATAAGTCCTATTGACTAAATTCACATGCAATCGACTAAATCGAAGCTTGAAATTTTCACACATTCATGATTACATATTCTAGACAATAAACATCACATTCAAACCTTTCGGTGACTCGGTTTAGCGGTCCCGAAACCACTTCCCGACTAGGGTCAATTTTGGGCTGTTACAACTCTCCCCCACTCAGGAAATTTTCGTCCCCGAAAATCTTACCGGTAAATAGGTTTGGGTATCGTTCTTTCATCGAGCTCTCGGTTTCCCAAGTAGCTTCCTCGATCCCGTGTTTGAGCCATAACACCTTTACTAACGGAACCCTTTTGTTTCGCAACCCCTTCACTTCACGAGCTAGGATACGCATCGGCTCTTCTTCATAACTCATATCAGCCTGAATTTCAACCTCCGACGGACTAATTATGTGCGAAGGATCAGATCTATAGTGCCGAAGCATCGAAACATGAAAGACGTCGTGAATCTTTTCAAGCTCAGGGGGCAAAATCAATCTATACGCAACTGGCCCCACTCGTTCGAAGATTTCATACGGCCCAATGAATCTCGGGCTCAACTTGCCCTTACGGCCAAACCTAAGTACCTTTTTCCAAGGCGAAACTTTAAGGAACACTTTATCCCCAACCTGATATTCAATGTCCTTTCGTTTCAGATCCGCATACGATTTCTGACGATCTGTGGCTGCCTTCAGACTCTCGCGGATTACCTTTACTTTCTGTTCGGCATCTTTAATCAAATCAACTCCGAAAACTTTACTTTCACCGAGCTCGGTCCAAAACAATGGTGTACGGCATTTACGACCGTACAAAGCCTCATAAGGTGCCATCTTAATACTTGATTGAAAACTATTGTTGTAAGCGAATTCAATCAAAGGTAAATACCGTTCCCATGAACTACTGAACTCGAGGATGCAGCATCTCAACATATCCTCAAGTATCTGAATTATTTGCTCGGATTGACCATCGGTTTGGGGGTGAAAAGCGGTGCTAAAATGCAGCTTGGTACCCAAAGCTTCTTGCAATTTCTTCCAAAATCGTGAGGTGAATCTCGGATCTCTATCCGACACGATAGAAATAGGTACTCCATGTAATCTCACAATCTGAGAGACATACAATTCGGCTAGTTTATCCAATGAAAGATCCGTACGCACGGGGATAAAGTGAGCCGACCTAGTCAGCCTATCAACAACAACCCAAATCGCATCCTTCTTACTTGTTGACAATGGTAGTCCGGACACAAAGTCCATTGTGACTCGATCCCATTTCCACTCGGGTATCATGATCGGCTGAAGTAATCCTGAAGGCACTTGATGTTCCGCTTTCATTTGTTGACATATTAAACACCTTAAAACAAATTCAGAAATGTCTCGTTTCATGCCCGGCCACCAAAATTGACGTTTCAGATCGTTGTACATTTTAGTACTACCCGGGTGGATAGACATTCGACCACTATGAGCCTCATTCAAAATCATCGAAATAAGTTCCGAATTCCTTGGAACACACAAACGACTTCTGAACCTCAAACAATCATCATCATCCATTTGAAACTTCGATTCCTTGTTCGGAACACACTCAGCCCGTTTTGCAACCAATTCATCATCAACTTTCTGGGCTTCACGAATTTGATGAATCAATGATGGTTTGGCCTTTAATTCAGCTACTAACACATTGTCGGGTAGAACAGACAAGTGCACATTCATCGCTCGTAAAGCAAACAGCGATTTCTGGCTTAAGGCGTCCGCAACCACATTAGCCTTTCCCGGGTGGTAATCAATGACAAGCTCGTAATCTTTCAACAACTCAAGCCAACGTCTTTGTCGCAGATTTAAGTCTCTTTGAGTCATCAAATATTTGAGACTTTTGTGATCCGAAAATACATGGCACTTTTCGCCAAACAAGTAATGTCGCCATATTTTCAAAGCGAATACGATGGCGGCTAGTTCGAGATCATGGGTTGGATAATTTCTCTCGTGTGGCTTCAATTGTCTCGACGCATAGGCCACAACTCGACCTTCTTGCATCAATACGCAACCCAACCCAAGTAGGGATGCGTCACTATAAATGACAAACTCTTTACCCGATTCGGGTTGCACCAAAATTGGAGCTTCAGTCAAATGAGTTTTCAGTTGGTCGAAACTTTTCTGACATTTCTCCGTCCACTCGAACTTAACATCCTTTTGAAGTAGCTTCGTCATTGGTGTGGCTATCATCGAGAAACCTTTGACAAATCGTCAGTAATAACCGGCGAGCCCTAGGAAGCTCCGGACTTCGGTAACATTTCTCGGAGGCTTCCAGTTAAGTATGGCTGAAATTTTGCTCGGGTCAACTCGAATACCCGGTGCGGATACCACATGACCCAAGAAGCTAACCTCTCTTAACCAGAACTCACACTTACTGAACTTAGCACATAACTGCTTATCCCGCAAAGTTTGCAACACTAGCCTCAGATGCTCAGCATGTTCGGTCTCATCTCTTGAATAGACCAAGATGTCATCAATGAACACAACTACGAACCGATCCAGATATGGTCTGAAGATCCGATTCATCAAATCCATAAACACCGCAGGGGCATTAGTGAGCCCAAACGGCATCACCAAGAACTCGTAGTGACCGTACCTCGTTCTGAAAGCAGTTTTGGGTACGTCCGAATCTCGAATCCGCAACTGATAATAACCCGATCTCAAATCTATCTTTGAAAACACCGATGCTCCCTTTAATTGATCGAACAGATCATCAATACGCGGTAACGGATACTTATTCTTTATCGTCACTTTATTCAGTTGACGATAGTCAATGCACAACCTCATGGTTCCGTCCTTCTTTTTCACGAACAATACTGGTGCACCCCAAGGTGAGAAACTTGGTCGAGCGAAACCTCTATCCGTCAACTCTTGCAATTGAGCTTTCAATTCTTTTAACTCGGTTAGTGCCATACGATACGGAGCTATCGAAATTGGCGTAGTTCCAGGTACAAGCTCAATACCAAACTCTATCTCCCGAACAGGTGGCAAACCCAGTAATTCTTCAGGAAAAACATCCGGGTATTCACAAACCACCGGCACCGATTCGGGTTTCTTTTCTAACTCCTTGTCATCAAGTACATACGCGAGGTATGCTTCGCACCCTTTCCTTACATATTTCTGGGCCAACATTGCTGATATTACAGCTGGCAACCCCACTTAAGTCCGCAGACTCAACTCGGATTATTTGAGGGCATCTCTTACACACTTTATCAACAAGTACGCATTGACCCAAGGGGTTTGATACTCGAATTACGAGCTCAGTAGACTCAACAGGTAGAGTCTTACTGGTTGCTAAGGTTTCGCATACATATGAATGAGTAGAACCAGGGTCAATCAATGCAATCACATTAGTATCAAAGAGAGTGAAGGTACCAGTGATGACGTCGGGGGAGGATGCCTCCTCTCGTGCGCGAATGGCATATGCTCTAGCAGGAGTACGGTTCTCGACTCGATCGGCCGTATCAGAGGCCCCCCTCTGACTACCACCCCTGCCTCCTAAAATTCTCGGTGGTCTACCTCTAGATGTCACTCCACTAGGTCTTGCACCTTGAATCTTATTCTTCTCATCCAGCTCCGTGCAATCTCTAATGAAGTGGTCCTTCGAACCGCATCCGTAACAGGCCCTGCTAGTAGACTTGCCCCAACATTCACCTAGGTGTCGTCTTCCACATTGGGGACATTCAGGTTTCTCGTGACGATTATTGCCCACACTAG